>NC_080580.1:86841072-87156072 GCF_029962835.1 Magnolia sinica
AGGTAATAACTGGGGTCTATTATGCAATATTTAACCCTCAACAAGTGGGGCTTAGGTATGGCCCACCATCAATCCCAGAGGGAATGGACCACACATCATCATCCAACCATCTATCCATTGAGGTGAGTCTACACCCCTCCTCCCATCCTCCTCATCCTCCTCTTTCTTTCTCTTTTTATTTTCTTGATATGTACGGGCCCCACTAGTGTGGAGTTCTTGTGTGCATGTATTTATGGTTATGGTGGTAGCAAGGTGGCCTATGTCAGTATAGTCTACCATGATGGACATCATGTCCACACCGTTCACATGTAATCCTGTTTTTGTATTTGGACAGCAAGTTTTAAAAATCATATAAAATCAATCGTGATTATTATGAGCCACAATATGGTCTAACTCTGGGCCAAAGTTTGTAGCCATTCAACGGTCTAATCATCCATAACATTAAGTTTACTTGCTGCTGTCCAATAGCACATGCAGGATTTCGATTTACCAACAAAGGACTCATTTTTAATTCCTTTAATGAATGCATTAAAAACATATGTTCCGTTGGATTCGTAGAAAATCGAACTAGCTTTCCAACGGTATAAATAAGTCTCACTCGAAGTTCGAATGACTGAGATCTTGGCCTTATACGAAATATGTATTTGGGAGCTTGCTATGACCATTCTTGTGTGGGCCATATCCGTGATTTCAACGGTCAGATGTAATTGATATTTGTTCTTAACTTACTTGCGATAATAAATAATCATATGTATGGTCCCTATGATCATATTCTTTCATGATAAAATTTAAAAAATTCTAAACCGACAGATACTTCTGTAAGGATAAATCTTAAATTGTTTTGTATAGTTCAGATGGATCCAAGGCTCTGTATGGTTGGAAACCTATATATAGCCTAAATGATGTATTACTAAACCATCCATTGGATCGGATTTTCCAACAGAGAATCTGATCGTAGAGATTTAATCAATATATTTCATGTGCTACTAGATGTGTATGTTGGATATATGTTGTACATAACATTCATCCTCTTATTGACCCACATGGGTGTGGGATCGCTTATGATTTATGCATTTTATTAGTTCATCCAATCTGGAAACCCATGTATATTTTTGTGTATCCCTTATCTATGGTTTGCTAGCATGTGGACCCCACTTGCCATTGAATCAATTTCATTTCCTTTACACTTTCTGTTTGCTGAAATTTTCTAAGTACCCAACTGTATTGCATGTAGGCCTCTTTGACACCTTGTAGTGGGCCCTACACTTTGTAGTTAAGGGTCCCACTTTTGGGGATGTTTAGTCCTTATATAAGTGAGCTAGAATGTCCCACCCTTTTTGTCATGAATGATCCCCCAAGTACTTGGAAATTGAGCCCTAAGTTGTGACAGACCCCATTTCTGAAAATTGTCTGACTATTTGTGTTTTGTACTAACTTTGGGCCTCTGTATTGGACCACACGTTAAAGATATGAGTCGGCCACCACTTGGAACCTTTAACCTATACCAATGAATAAATAAATAATATTTTACTTGGGCCAAATCAAACCTCACATGATCAGGGAGTGGATCCCAAAATGTGGTCAGGCATGATTTTGCAGAAAATTAAAGTACCTATGTTTGGCCCTATACCAAATATTACGTGTGCACAACTAGTTGGTCCCAGCTTATAGTTTTTAAAGTACATATATAGTAAAACCAAGGGCACCTGATGGGACACTGAAAGGTGGTCCCTTGTGATCATAGGACGTACTCAAGATTGGGCTAAAACTAATTTTGTACTATATTCCCTGCACAGTTTCTCCAAGTACCCATGTTTAGGCCATCACCGTAAATTGTACTCACCCAACCAATGAGGCCTGCCTTATAATTTGTAAAGCCCATACATAGAGCTACCAGGTGGTTATTTTCTTTCACCATATGTAGGCCCCACATGATCATGAATCTGACTCTAAAATGACCCAGAACCAACATTGCACCAAAAATCTGTTTGATGTAAAATTTATGTGGGGCCACGTCGGTGGGGTCCACCACCATCTCAAAGCATTTAATACAGCATCTAAACTCTTAAAAATAACTCTTAGATATTGTTGGGCTTAAAAACCTTATGTGGGTCATCTAGTATGGGCTGTCTTGTATGGGCCTTACCTTTCATGTATTGAGGTCCACCTGACATGTTTTGTAAATGGGTGCTGTATAACTTGTAAAATATTTAGTGGACAGATCTTGCTGTCCAAATGTTCTCTTAAGACATAGGTAGCCTTGGGCCCATCTAAATGATGCAACCCTAAGGCCCAAGCAGACCTAACACTAGGAGAAATCATGGGGGAATGAGAAACCCACAAAGGTAACCTTCCTTGAGCTCGTTGGGCAGGCCCATTGCCTACTGGGCAGTGTGTCTTATATATTACCTCTAGTCAAGTAGATCACGCTTAGAAAGACCTATTTTATAATCTGAAAACTGGATAATTGGGCTTTTTCTTGGTTTGTTGTGTATGTGGCTAGTAGGCCTAATATGATTTATGATATAAAAGATGTTAGCATGTTATCCTTTATGTTTGAGATTGTGCATTATTTCTAGTTAGTGGAATGTGTGGAGCCCACTTAGTTGTGGAATTAGATCCACACCATTGAAAGCATTGTGGTTAGACATTTATGCCATTGAGTTGGCCTATTGGTTCACCAAGTGAGACTCACAGTTGACCTATACGACCCCAGTGTGGGAGTCATACTAGGTAGGACGCACCTAGTGATGGGTGAGATGATGATACATGTATAGTAACATGATAATGATGATTGTAAGTTGTTGGTTGAAATGATAGATATGATTTAATGGATGGTGAATTATAACATATGCATTGATGATGGATGGGTAATTATTTATAACACTTATGACATTGTTTATGTTAATCATGAAGTGAAAATGATCCTCATGGTAATGATGATAATATTTTACATATATATATATATGCATGATGACAAAACATGCTAGTTGACCACCATGCTTGATATCCAAAGTGGTGTATATGAGGCCCTTGTGTGAGGCCCAAAGTGATGTATATGAGGCCCATGAGTGAGGCCCAATGTGATGTATATGAGGCCCTTGTGTGAGGCCCAAAGTGATGTATATGAGGCCCATGAGCGAGGCCCAATGTGATGTATGTGAGGCCCTTGTGTGAGGCCCAAGGTGATGTATATGAGGCCCAATTGTGATGTGTGATTCCACCATGATGTATGTAAAGATGTTTATGATGCCCATTCGTCTTCCTAGTTGGTATTAAAATGGGTCATGCCTTGGGAGCAATGATGGTTAAATGTCCACATTGTAAGGGCAATGGTGGTTAAATGTCCGCATTGTAACCCTCCCTAAGGCCCGTTGTTAGGCCCATTCTCATCTCCTCTTAGTGGGCTAACCCAAATCATTGGGCCCCCATAATTATTAGGCACATTCTTAATATGAGTAGGCTGTCTAGGCCCATCCTTGATATGAGGAGAGTACATCATCACCATGATTCATGCCCATACGCATCATCTGCATGCTTGTTACGAGGAGTGACTGATCATAGCATTATGTCATTGGGCAAGTTGTTTATAGGACTCCTTGATAGGCGGAGTTGTCCCACATGAGCGCACGGTACACGCAGGATTGATACATAACTAAATTGTGTGACTCATGCATCTTGCATTATGTTTTATGATTACTGTATGCCCTAGCAACATCAGGGTTGTGGCTTATGCAGGTATAGCGTGGATAGCAGGATTGGATACCGAAAATACTTATTAAATCACAGGGGTACCATAGATGTCCTAGGGTGAAAGTCCCTAAACTCTTATAGTATCATGGAGGATGCTCCAACATCGAGCTGAGTGGATGTATAAGCACACAAGTGCCAAATACCATAAGACCGCGTCTCCCATTGTGTCGTGGTCGATTGGAAGGGGGTGTGGCCTTACCTGCCTGAGGGTAGGGGGCAATGCTGGGCTAAGTTTGATCAACTCATAAATGGATCTGTTACCGACATGCTTGGTAGATATTGGCAGACTACTAGTTAGGCGGTTAGTGAGGTCTCTTCCACTTGCATGGTTGCACGTCCAGTTGGGGCGACGATCTGGTGTAGAGTATATTAGACCCTGGTGATATCTCAGAGATGAATTGTATTGATATGTGGATTCTGATGAAGACTGGCATGCTTGAGCTGCATCTCGCATATGTCAGTGGCGATATAGGCCTTGCATCGCAAGGCGTTGGCGTGGCTGATAACATTCATGCCTTACATCACAAAGCCTTGGTACGACAGATAGTATTCATGCCTTGCATCGTATAGCTTTGGTACGGCTGTTAGCATTCATGGACTTATCAGAATGATTCCCCATTACTCTGATATTGTATACTTAACACTTATCTTATGCACACACTTACACCACCCTCTAAGCTTTCTATTAGCTTATGCATGACTGTTGCATGCAGGTGACGCTAGGATGCCATAAAAGCAATGAGATTGGAGAGCGTTCCTATCTTCTAGAGCTTTTAATATTGATATTATATTTCCCTTATGCATTGTACCTAAACTATCCACTCGGGCTGGTGGTGCACAACTAAATCATTATTTGTATCTTCACAATGACCAGGATTTCGGTTGAGGCGCGCGACCAACCTAGATCAAGAGTTTGCCACATTGAGTCTAGCTATCCAAATTTAGGTATGGGACTGGTTTGGATAGAAGTCTCTTGTAATGAACCCCACAGCTTGCGATACCACATACTATCATCTCGACTACACACTCCAGTTTGTTAGTTCTTTTGAATTGCATATTGTATTGCATCCTCAGCATATGACATTTGGCTTACTATAACTCCACATGCCATTGCCTTTCCATCTTATGTCATAGAGTAGAAAATGAAATTTGATTATCTTGTTCATAATGATTGACTATTTTAATGATTCATGGTCGCTTGTTGAGTGACATGCCTATTATTGATGTCATGTTCATAATAACATATGCAGTTATACGACATGCTTAATTGACAACTTACTCACATATGATAACATGCTCAGTTGATAACATTGCTATGGTTGTTTTAGATGTCTTTACGGGAGCGCCCTAATAAGTTGTGTTTTACTCCCGATACGCAATAGACTCATGAGCTGTGGTTTGCTCATATAAATGACTTACACTTTTTTAGGATGCATGCAAGAGCTATTGGAGTTGTTATTGTTTCCCTCATTACTATTGAGCTGGTGCATCATAGTATGTATGATATATCAAATAGATTCGTCTCTTCGATATGCGTTGATACCATGTACAAAATGTGTAATCGCCTAAACAGATTAATCGTTCAAAAAAAAAAATCACACTGAAAAAATCATCCTTATAGGATCCCAGGATTGGAATCTGACATATGAGTGTCGGGAGCTGAGAATGGGATACTACGGAGGCTGTCAACGCCGGATTCAGCAATCGAGAATTTTGTGAACCCGGTTTCTGAGTTTAAGGTGTGACAAAGGTAGACTGTAAAGTGATCTTAACTTTTAATCCGGGTATCATTACGGCGTACCAGACCAAGTATCATAAACCGAAGCAACATGATAACTCGAGGACGAGTTCTTTTGAAGTGGAGGGGACTGATGTACAGCGGGTCACAAACACTTTCATGTCCAAGGTGGATCAGAGAAGGCCCGATCAAAGGTAGAAGTTATTAAGACCGTCAGAACCTTAAAACAGGCATATCTCGCAAATTGGGATGAGTTACTCGACATACCATATATGATATTGGGGTAAGACAAGCTACTTTAGCCAACCAACCAGGCAATGTCGAGTTACCCATGTCGAATTTGCGAGATTCCATCAAATTGACAGTTAAATTCCATGTTTATTTCCTTTTTTACTTTTTATAGTAAGTTTCTTATATGGCTTAACCAAGTTATTCTCCTAATTATTCTAAGCACTTTTCATGTTGGACACAACTCCTAAAGCCCAACGGATGAAGAGTTATAATCAAACTAAAACTAACTATTTATAGTAAAAACAGAAATAAACATGGATTTTGACTGTCGATTTGATGGAATCTCACAAATTCAGCGTGGGAAACTCGGCATAGCCAAGTTAGTTGGCTAAATTAGCTCGTCCTACCCTAAAATCATATGTAGTACGTCGAGTAACTCATCCCGATTTGCGAGATATGCCAGTTTTAAGGTTCTAACGGTCTTGATGACTTCTGCCTCTGATCGGCCCTTCTTTGATCCATCTTGGACATGAAAGTGTCTTTTACCCGCTCTACATCAGCCCCTCAACTTCAAAAGAACTTGTCCTCGAGTTCTCGTGCTGCTTCGGTTCATGATACTCGGTCTGGTGCGCCGTAACGATAGCTGGATCAAAAGTTATTATCAATTTATGGTCTACCTTCTTTTGGTCCAACCATGTTAGGAATGTATCTGTGACACATTCTACATCAGACCCCTCCGCTTGGAAAAAATTCATCCTCGAGTTACTCAAGGGACTTGGTTCATGATGTTGAGATAACTTTTGATGCCGATATTTATTAGCAATTTTCTTGTACTTGGCATTAGGCTCTTGAGTTGTCACAATACATGTACTCATGCTTTCCTTTACTTGACTAGTATCAATCAGATCCTTTACTCTTGCCTTCAAGATTTGGCATTCTTTCTGACTCAGCTGATAGTGAAGGCGGTTGGGCAAACTAGCCCCAGGAACAAGGCCTATGTGATGTTGGATATCCCTCATGGGGGACAACCCATCGAATAAATCTATACATAATGATCCATTAAAACTAGGAAGTTCGGCCTTACCTCGATAGTATCTCTCAATATGATCTAGACAATCTCCTCCATGGACTGGTCGTCGGGCAAAGCCGTCATCGAGGTCCTCATTGATAGAACTCGCATTATCTAGTATAGGCCTACGATTCACCACTAGTAGTGCTCTACGAAAATCGAGGTTATGCCGTATAGTAACCACGAGCGGTTGAGCATTACATAGGGCTTGTGGCCGAATTAGCGGATCCGCAATACGGTTGAGGGTTACCTGCAGCCCTTGCATGGTCAACTGACTCTCCGGATGGAAAGCTTCCATTCTTTCTAAAAGATAATAATTCTTGGATCACCATCCACAGGATTTTTGTTCATACCTTCGTTGTTTGTCATCGGCCCGAGGGGAGTCCTCGCTCTGATACCAATTAACGCAGGGATGAACATGATGAGGTCAATCATCGTCTTCCTTGAGGATAACTACTCCAAATCCACAGAGCTTCTCTGGACTCCTCACAGAGACTTCTTGAATCCATGAGGAAAGAAAGCAAGAAAATAGAAATAAATTCTAATAAATTCAAATTTTAATTAATTAATGAAATAAACAAGTTCACGACCATTTAATAAGGATACCAAGCAATAAGAGAAATCAGAAGCAAACTATAACTAAAACTCCTAGAAATTCTTACTATAAATAGTAAATTTACTTTTTATAGTAAGTTTCCTATGTTGCTTAACCATGTTATTCTCCTAATTATTCTATGCACTTTTCATGTTCGACACAACTCTTAAAGCCCAACGGATGAAGAGTTATAATCAAACTAAAACTTACTATTTATAGTAAAAACGAAAATAAACATGAAATTTGACCGTTGATCTGATGGAATCTTGCAAATTCGGCATGGGTAACCTGAAAATGCTGGGTTGGTTGGATAAAGTAGCTCGTCCTACCCCAAAATTATATATGGTACGTCAAGTAACTCATCCTGATTTGCGAGATATGCCTGTTTTAAGGTTCTGATGGTCTTGATGACTTCTGCCTTTAATCGGGCCTTCTCTGATCCATCTTGGACATGAAAGTGTCCGCGACCTGCTCTACATCACATAATAATGAGAATTTCATATGTTATACAATGAGGCCATATAGTCATGTGTTCCACCATCTCTCACTTGATCAATATGGCCGAAATATTTCTCTCACTAATTAATGGTTCAACTTGTCAATTATTTTATCCAGATGATATAAGATATTTGTGATGTACCAAAAACGTTCTCAATAGCTATTTTCCTTTTACTCGATGGCATGAGGATCTTTTCACTCATTTGTGATTTTTTGCTTCTTGATTTACCTTCTGAGATGAGGATCATTTTCTCCATCATTCGTGGTTTTAATGTTTTGAACTATAATTATTACTCATATCTCAAAGCCATTTGATGTCATCTTTACAAAATAATATTCATCCATATATAATAGGTCTAAATATGTTTAATAACTAACAATATGTTTATTACCAAAAAAGTTTTTATTTTTTTAATTCTCATAATTATTAAAGGTAACCTTTTATGTTCCACATGTAGATTTTTTTATTTTTTAAAAAAGAAAGGTAGAAATACACCATTTGTAACTTTGTTATTCTGATAGAAATCTATACAAGCTTTCAAGTGGGCATCACGAAAACATCGAGTCTCGCCTATCACATATGAAAAAATAGAAACCAAGATATACACAAGGGAGAGTGTAAACATGTACCAGAGCAATGAACCCAAGGAAAACAGGGCTCTCAACCACAACCCCCACCAGACCTTTACACCCATAGCCCTCTTCCTAAGGCTAAATAAGGTGGACATAACACCAGCCACCCTAAGCACAGACTGTTCAATGCACATACATGTACATATGCATGGCATGTCCTACCTTTCTTCATCTTCTTCTTCTTTTTAAATTTTATTTTATAGGGTTTATTAGTAATGATCCATCTTTGGCTACACCATTAAAAATATAATTATAATCTTAAAAATCATAATAATAAGAATCCACCATGCACATCTCAAGATTTAATAACTTATGATTATCAATCCAAATGCCTATAATTATAATCAATTGATTCATTGGCCAATAATTTTTATAATAGTAAAATAGGACAAGAATTAGAAAGATGTAAATTTTCACCGTTTTGGATTTCCAAAAATCCTGAAAATTTTTTTAGTAATTAACTTATATTATCACTTACTGACCATTGGCACTCAACGCTAGTTTATACAGGGGCGATACCAGTAAAGAACCACACCAATCCGATTAATCAACCGTAGGAAGCCAACAAATCCGCTTGATCACTTGAATAGGTGTAGCCCCATGATTTACTCACATAGAACCCAAATCTAACCGACCCATCGCTAACTAATTAAGACAATCATGACTAAATTAAATATCTAACCGAGGCTGAGTCAGATAAGGCCCGGATCTTGAATAATAGACCAAATCAACCACGTTACTCTTTTAGCTTAAAACCGACGATTTAGAGTAATCATGACCAAATCTCTACTTTCACTAGTTATAAATAGACCACACTATGAACATAGTTAATCCAAACCCTAATCATTGCTCACGAAAAATCTCAATACCTAATTCATTCCAGAAATGCCTCAATTTTCTGAACAAGCTCTAGACCGCTTGTTAGTGAGCCACTAGTTCCAAAATTATAAAATAATGTTCGTCTCACTGGACTTGACGTCCATCGTGGGAGTCAGACCTGAGTACTGTGCAGAACCGCTCAACTTGAGCCAAAGAACGAGTGCATGAGAAGTGCAAATACCCTAAAAGAATGAATTGAAACTTAAGTGAATTGGGTTGCTCATTCTTTTGTAAAGTTGAGAATTTCGGACCGTCAGTTTACGACCAAACTTTAACCATGGAGTAAGGATATTTCCCTGCTCATATCCATATAGTTGCGGCCTCGATCGACTATCGGTGACCGTTGAACAGACTTCTAATCATATCTGTCGATCGGGGCATCCAAATGGCAGACCGATTATATACATACGTAGATCATCATTAGGGCTAATTATTATACGGTATATATCAATATGTACACCCCATAGTGGGCCCTAGAGCTTAGAAAGACCCTCCCATAGGTCTAGTATAGTAAAAACATAGCCCTTGGGGCCATTTACACTAAATCTGACATTATAAAAGGGCCTCATTTGGGCAACCCCTCTCCCCATAAGATTTTGCCCTAGAGAAGAGAAAAAGAGAAAGAGGAAAACATAGAGGAAGAGAAGAAGAGAGAGTAGCGTGGGGGAGGCTTTAGTGCTCCCCTTCATCGGTCTCCTCCAATCAAGCCCTAACGTCGATCATTTTCCTCCGTCGATCCGCCTCATTCGCGATTGGAAGGTAAGAAATAAAACCTACTCCCCAACCTAGGTTTTTCTAAAATAAATTGTATGAATCTTACCTAATTGCTTCTAAATTGGTATAGGAATCATTTTCCCCAATTTTCTAACCCAAGGAGCCCCATGAGTTGGGCGAAACGTTACAAGATGCGGATTATTAATCTTAAGTGGCTTAGCACCAATTTTAGTATGAATCTAATGATTATACTTGGTTGGGTGATGTATTAGATAATCTAGAGAAAACCTAGGATAGACCTCACATTTAATCTTCTCAATCAACATGGAATGTTATGGAATGTTTGTTGTCTCTCACATGATTGGGTATGTATTTGGTGATTGCATGTTCATGTCTTGATTGATTCTTGTACAATGTTTTCCTTATAGAATGTGTGATGCATCAACCCTTGTACATTGTTGTGCTATGTGATATATGAGATTCTTGATTTCCTCACTAACCCGCACAACACACATACACATTTATTTTGTAGTATTATTAGTAGTTACATTTATAGCAAATTCTGAATTTATATGTTTAATACATGATTACACGACATCACTTGTATAAGATGATAATTCATAATTTGTTGAAGTGCTATTGGACACCATCGAACCCTTAGGTTGGTCAGGAAACTGAGGTGAGAGAAGGTGGCCCCATTGGTAGGATTGCCTTGAGGCTAGGCTAGCAGATCTAGGCGAGTATGGATGAGCAACAGTAGTTAGACTACATGGGTCATTTGTACCCGATGTCGTCCATCTTGTACACGCCTGGACTCGCAAGGTCTAATCCATGTAGTTTGTTAACCATATTTGTCCACATCTGTATGGAACCTGGAACAACCCTCAACCATTGGAGTCCATTGATAACCACTTTAAACCGATTCACTAACTCGAGAGCCAGGCATTGTGGAATGGGACACTATGTCCGAGCTGTCGGCCTATGCTGGGGTGATAAGCCTCCCTGTAGTGACCGCGAGTGATCCCACATTTCAGCACCCCCATGTGCTTGAAGTCGGGGATGGGAAAACCCGACGGGATCAAGGATCGCGAGGTCTTGGCCTCGCAACTAGTTAAAGACATTGATATCGTGGCGTGTATCAGTTTGCCCAATCTGCTGGATGAAACGGAATTAATTAAATACTCGGTTACCATTATTCATGCATTGCACTAGTTATGTTTTGGCGACTCGGCAGTTGAGGGAGTGTTGGTCATGCGCGACCGTTAGATGGAGTCGCTCGAGAGAGTGTTGAGGCGAGGTCATGCATCATATCATAATACATGCATATGCATTAACTAGATTAGCTAAAGATATGTGAATGTATGTCTTTCATTAAATTCATAATATAATTGATATTTATTGTAACTTAGGACTAATAGCACCCACTGAGTTGATCACTCACTCCCACTCTGGGACGATGTTTTAAAACACCAACCAGACTCTCTCATAAACGCAGGTGATGTAGAGTATGAGGAGCCTGGCGGCGTAAGCCTTAAAGAGGAGGACAAGCTGTCCTATTTCCAGCTGATGAACGGTTCCCGGTCGGCCCAATAGATGGGATTTGGATCGCCGAGTAGTAGACTCAGATCTATTCTTTTGGACATGATATTCTTTTTGTGATTTTGTCGGGCAACGCCTTGAGTGACCCATTTATATTCTTTTGGACCTGTATATATTGATCTTTTTAATTTCAGTAGACTAGTTGTAGTTGTGTTTCATGCTCCAAGTAATTTCAAGTTGCGCATTTAAACTTGATTAATCATAAAACCGACCACAAAATTTATGATAAGTGATACCCGAGAACTTGGGAGTCGAGTCTATGCGCGACCCCCAATTTCTAGGGCGTTACAAAAGAACTGATTTGACTTTAGCCAACATCCTTTATATGGAAGGACTCCTTAATCACTTCAGCTATGAGCTCAATCTGTTGGGCTTGTACTTAATGAAATGGGCCTTGAACCTCGAGTCGAATCGGAATTGGGCCTCTACTGCAATAGACCTGATCTAATGGGGCCTGGGCTTGATGAACTGAGCCTCAAAATCCATGCTCCCACTTTTCATGATGAATTTTAGCCGTACGATGAAAAGTATGACCATATCTTATTAGGGCCCACCTGGCACATGTGATGATGGGCCCCACCTGGAGGAGTATCCACGATGATCCAAACCATACATGTCGTTTATCTGGACAGAAGTGCCACATGTGAACCATCTCTAAGCACTTGCCACTGGAGCTGGGCATGAAGTCGAGTCGGACCAAGTTCGGGCTGACCCAACTCGATCCGGTTTTGAAATGGGCCTAACTCGAACTCAACTCGACTCGGTACCGAGTCCAGCATGCATGAACCGATCTGAATCCGGGTCTGGTTGGGACTAATTCGGACCGAATTCGACTCGGTAAAAAGTACCGAGTTGGTACCGATTCAGATCGAGAGATGAGGGAGGGAGGGAGTGGAGAGGAGAGAGAAAGGAGGAGGAGGGTGGTGATGGGTGACTACCGGGCTTGGAAGAGGAGAGTTGGAGGGAGTAGAGAGAGAGAGAGAGAGAGAGAGAGAGAGAGAGAGAGAGGAGGAGGGTGGTGATGGTGGTTGCCGGGCTTGGAAGAGAAGGATGATGAGGGAGGAAGACATAGTTTGAGATTAGGTCGGGGTGAAATCGGGTGCGGCGTATAGGGTTAGAGATATTTAAAATTTAGGGTTGTTTATCTGATTAAAACAATAATATATATATGTATGTATAAAAGAAATAATACCTGAAATCAGGCTAGGACGGAAGTTGTTGTGCGTATGGGTGGAGGAGACAGAGAGAGGAGGATCTCGAAGCCTCGAATGGGTGGCTGCTGACCGAATGGGTGTTGTTGTGTGGACAGGTGAAGGAGAGAGAGAAGTGGAGGAGGAGCTCGCTGATAGAGGGTGGCTCTGCTGGAGTAGGGTTCTCAGATCGGGTTGGGTACGGCGGGCAGCTGCTGGTAGGGTTAGGGTAGGTAAAAGGGTTTTTTTTTTTAAAAAAAAAAATACCCAATAACGGGATCAAGTCTTTGGATCGGGTTAAGTCCAACTGGATCAAGTCAGGTCGAGTTACTATGTAACTCGAACTCAACTTGGTCGTATTTTGGATCAGGATAGGGCTACTCGATCCAAATCCGACTCTGCCATTCAGTTCGGGTTGAGTCGGATCTGACCGAGTCGAACGAGTCGGATCCACTGAGTCAAGTCGCTTCCTGCCCAGCTCTACCTACCATCCTCTCGCCATGCCTTTTATCACTAAACCCTAGACCGTGGTAGACTATAGTTTATCTGAGGTCATGTTAATCCAAACTGTTTAAATACTGGCCACACCATGAATGAAAAAAAGGGGAAAAGCTTTCATATCTAATAATCCAACCACTTCATCATTTAAACTCCATTCCTTTTTTAGATAGATCAATTCCTCGTTCAATATGAGGTCATGTTACAATGATCCAAACTGTTTAAATGCTAGGCCAAGCCATGGATGGAAAAAAAAAAAAAAAGGAAAAAGCTTTTATATTTAATAATCCAACCACTTCATCATTTAAACTCTATTTCTTTTTTAGATAGATCAATTCGTCCACCGACATTTTATAGGCCATCAATAGGATCTGCCAATCTTGGAGATTTTCTTGGGTATAACCCTTCAACGGTGAGGCCTACCGTACAAAAGGTATTGATTATTGTGACCTAAACCCAAATTCAACGATAACAGTACTAATCTAGAAAGAAACGCAATCCACGGGGATGTACCCCAGCAAACT
Source organism: Magnolia sinica (assembly GCF_029962835.1). Taxonomy (NCBI): domain Eukaryota; kingdom Viridiplantae; phylum Streptophyta; class Magnoliopsida; order Magnoliales; family Magnoliaceae; genus Magnolia; species Magnolia sinica. The sequence continues at coordinate 86,854,994 of NC_080580.1, forward strand.
ACCGTAGTAGACATGATAGACATGAATGAGATATAAGCCATTCAACAAGAAGCCCAACAGGTCCTAATTCACGCCTTGGTGGTAGACATGGTAAAATCCCACTATGATGTGAGTGCATGGTAAAAAAAAAAAAGTCCTATACAAGTAAAAAAGAAACGTATGGTTTAGTATGTACAGTTTAATGGCAAGGCAATAAATTAAAAGAAAAAAAAAATGAAAATGAAGTCAAATGACTTGAAAGATAAATATAAAGGATAACTAACGATAAGATACTAGGCTCAGTAGTCACTCAGTATAGACATTCGGTGATAATGATCATGATTTGTTCATTACTTGATTGAACTCCCCATATTAGACAATTGTGGTTTGTGGGAATGGACAGTGGGCTGATGGCATTGTTAGATGATATAACCGTGGTTCATGGTTCACTTGATTAATTTGGTTCATGGTTCACTTGATTGAATTAAGAAAGACGGTCACTGTTAGATAACAATCTTGTTATCTCTTGGAACCACTCTTTATAAGCGAGACGGTTGGTGAGGTGACAATCTATTTATCACTTGGAATCAAACTTTGTAGGCGATGCAGTCGCGGCCAACAACTACTTGTTCGTAGCTGGTGAGATGATGATCTATTTGTTGTCAAATAGAACTTCTTAGGTAAGATAACTGATGGAATTTCCAAGCAACTAGGCAAGAAAGCTCCATTAGCCTTCTGCTTGAGACCCGAGATTCTTCTTAATGGTCTAGTGGTATGATTGTAGACATATGATAGAGGGATATAAACAAATCTAATCAATTCATGTTTTTTTTTTTAGCATTGTACTAACTATCAATGAAGGAGTTAGATCGAGACTAAACTAAACTATATGAAATTAAAATAAGCATCCACAAAAGGATGAAAGATAAAACAAATTTGCATTGGATAAGAAAGTTGTGTTGGATTGGCGTGAACCTTGAGATATTCGGTCTCTATTTTATTTATAGGCACACGGGACGATTAAGGAAGAATTGTATTCAGAATCAATCTTCATAATTTTCTCTCAATTAATTGGCTAATCAATAGACATGCTCGATTATACTACTATCTTAAGGACGGTTTCTTACCATCTTTGTACTTTCGGCAAGTCATGAGTTAAGTGTAGCCAATCACATTCCACCATGTGTTTTAGTATATAAGTGTCAACCAACTACTGGATTGTGCATACTCTCTTTAGCCATTATGTAAGTTATGACTTCTCATATTTCATCATGTGTCAGTGAGATAATTAAGTACTTTTTACTCTGTTTACTTATTAGACACGTGTCCTACGGAGACGACCATCTTAATCGAACTATAAAGCTCTCGTCCCTATGGCGGTGCTACCACATCCCAGCTTTCTAGTCATTAGGTATACCTATGCCAGATTAGGTGTAAACATACTGTCCTTAGTATCTATGGACAAATTTAAAACAGTAGAAAGAAAATGAATGGTGTGATTTCAACTCTAGAAATCAACGGATAGGATCATCACTGAATCGTGATAACTAAAAGATAGCCGCCTATCTTAGCGAGGAAATGGACGTTTCAGGTCCTCGGACCATGAGCATGAAGGCCTGCGATTGGACAGAGCGCATGTGTGGCTGTCTCACCTGATGAGTAGCTTGTTTTTGGTGAGGGGGACATTATGCCGGCATTTTTTATTTATTTATTTTATTTTATTTTTGCGGGCATGAAGAACAACGAAAAGCTCGCACATGCACTTGTATTACCTTGGCACGTGTGGGGTTAGGGAATCTTAAACGTATGTTATGCTCTTGAGAATTGTAATCTTGTACGTTAGATTATCGCCCATAGCCTTCAGTTACAAGACAGAAAGCATAGGGGCTTTTGGAGAGTGTGTTCCAGTCGTAGCGAGGAAAACAAGAAGCGTTTTGTCTCTCACTCTTGTACAAATGGTTTTTGTTTTCGTTTTTTTGGGACACTCCAATCAAATGATCCGGAGCCTCCATTTCCTCCAACCTCATACATCATGGGGAGGATGGTTCATTGAATGTTTGGTTATTCTGTAGTGTCGTGGCATTTGATTAAAACACGAAAACTCGGACTGAGTCGACTCAAAAACTTATACTATATATATATATATATATATATATATATATATGGAAAAGGTACTATGCGCTCGACCTCACGATAAGCTCCCGTGAGGTCGAGGTGTGTGGGCCCCACCGTGACGCGTGTTGACCATCAACACCGTGCATTTGATGGGTCCCCTTTAAATTATGGGACATCCCAAAAATCATCCGTATACGGAACTCAGGTGGGCCATACCATCTAAAATCATGTGAAGACACCGTTAAAATATATAAGAGCACTTGGTGGGGCCCACCTGAAATTTGCATGCGCCTGAAACTTGGTCTGAACCCTCATCCAAGTGGGACACACATAATGGATGGGCTGGATTTGCAAACCACATCTCGGTGGGCCCAAAAAATGATTATGAATGTTTTAATGGTGCACGGCCCCTCTCCACTTCTGTATGTGGTGTGGCCCACACAAGTCACGGATTGACTTGATTTTTGAGACCTAGGCCCACGATGGAATGGTGCATCTGACTGATGGGGTAGATGTTCGAAACGCATCATGGTGGGGCCCACACAGCTCGACCTCATGGGACGGACTCATGAGGTCGAGCGCATAGTACCTTTTCCCATATATATATATATATATATATAAGGAGAGAGAGAGAGAGAGAGAGAGAGAGAGAATAATGGTCTCCTGTGAACCATCCCGCAGGCTACCTTGGTGCGGTCCAATTCCCACCGCAGGCTACCAAGTTCTGTGGACCGCAGTACTATGATGTATGTGTTGTATCTCCAACATCCATCCATTTGGAGATATTATTTTAAGCCATGAGCCAGATAATGAGGCAGATCCGAAGCTTTAGTAGACGCCACCATAGAAAACAGCGGGAAGATTGATGACCACCGTTGAAACCCGTCTAAGGCCCACCATGCATGGTGTTTTTTCGAAATCCAACCTGTTCAAAAGTTAACAAAGACATTAAAGAAGGGAAAATACAAATATAAGCTTGATCAAAAACTTTTATGGCCTTTAGAATTTTTTAACGGTGGCGTCACTCTCACCACTGTTTTCTGTGGTGGGCTCCACTAGAGCTTTGGATGTAACTCATTCTTTGGATATTACCCTAAAATGATCACTCCAAATGGATGGACGGTGTGGATACAAAACATATATCATGGGGGGGCCACAAAATTTGGTGACGTCACTTCTCACCCTTTCAATAGCCATATATATATGGGAAATGGTTCTATGCCTTCGACCTCATGGGAAGTGAGCTGTGTGGGCCCCACCATGATGTGTATAAGGAACTCAGGTGTGTCATACCATTTAAAATCATGTGAAGACATGCCTAAAACATATAAAAGCACTTGCATGGCCCACCTAAATTTTTTATGCATCTGAAACTTGGTCTGACCCCTCATCCAATTGGGACACACATGATGGATGAGCTGGATTTGTGAACCACATCTCGGTGGGCGCAACAAATGATTATGAATGTTTTAATGGGAGGGTAGCCCCTCTCAACCTTTGTATGTGGTGTGGCCCACCAACTCATGGATTGACTTGATTTTAAAGCCCGAAGCACACCATGGAATTGTGCATCTGACTGATGGGGTAGATGTTCAATAAACATCATGGTGGGGCCCACACATCTCGACCTCATGACAAGTTCCCATGAGGTCGACTTCACAGTACCATTTCCTATATATATATATATATATATATATATATATATATATATATATATGGGAAAAGGTACTATGCGCTCTGACCTCACTATAAGCTCCCGTAAGGTCGAGCTGTGAGGGTGCCACCGTGATGCGTGTCGACCATCAGCACCGTGCATTTGATGGGTCCCATATAAATTATGGGATATCCCAAAAATCATCTATATACGGAACTCATGTGGGCCATACCATCTAAAATCATGTGAAGACACCATTAAAACATATAAAAGCACTTGGTGGGGCCCACCTGAAATTTGCATGCGTCTAAAACTTGGTCTGAACCCTCATCCAAGTGGGACACACATAATGGATGGGCTGGATTTGCAAACCACATCTCTGTGGGCCCAAAAAATGATTATAAATGTTTTAATGGTGCACGGCCAACTCCACTTTTATATAGATATATATATATATATATATATATATATATATATATATATATATATATATATATATATATATATATATATATATGACATGAATAAAACTACGATTTAGACCCATCCATGCAAGTGGGCCCATGACTAAGTGATCAATACCGTTGATAAGAATATCCCAAAAGTTCTCGAAATTACATGATCCCAGCCATTTTATCGCTGTTAGCCATCTCCTCATAGGTAACCAAAGGTTAGGATCTCCGAGGTGGGGCCATCCAATCGATGGTCTGGATCAAAAGAGCAGTTAAAGAATCTATCCACGTCCCATGCATTTAAATCACTTGCTTGAGAAATTGACCAAACTGCCCTCCATCAACGTCCTATAAAAGCTCCAGCATGTCTGTGGCTTGAAAGACTGTAATGCATTCCACAACACTAAGTTCCCCAAAAGGCTAACAAACTCCTCCTACTTGCAATCCAACCGTCCATCATGATCATGTTCGGCCCATTCGAGTTCGAATCATCTCTACTTATATTGGCTGCAGTCACTTTGATTTCCTTCTCCTCCTTCATTGTCTTCGTTCTTCGCAAGGACTCTAGAGGGACAAAACTCCCTCCAGGGTACCTAGGACTCCCCATTATTGGGGAGTCCTGGAGCTTCTTCCAAGCTCAGAGAAAGAACACAGGGTCTGAATGGATTAACGAAAGGGTGGCCCAATATGGCCGTGTGTTCAAGACATCCCTATTGGGCTCTCCCACAGTGGTTGTTACAGGTAGAGAAGGTAACAAGTTCTTGTTCACTGCAGGTCATGGAGTGCTCTCGGCGAAACAACCGTTACCAATCAGAAAGGTTGTGGGAGAGAAACAACTCTTTGAGGCCCCGGAAAACAGGTGAAGATGATGATAGTTTAATAGTGTTAGAACTTGGTGCTCGACTCGAAACTCGGCCTAGTCAACTTGACTCAGTCAGAATTCGAGCTGAGTCACAAGGAAATTAATCACTTCTGACCATGATTCAATCTAGTCTCTTGGCTTGATTTCTGGCCGATTTGAGTTAACTCGGCCAAGTTTCAAGTGAAGTCACCTTGTTTTAGAATTATGCCTGAGATCCCTCCGGGCCACCCATAATTCTATGGTTATTATTCATTAAAAGTATTTTTAATTTTAAGTCCTTAAACAAAATTAGAAAGGGAGTATGTGGTGGTGCAATGGTACGACCAATGACTGTGATGATGGCCTAACCATATTGTGATGGGGTAAGCCCATCGCCTTACTACCGCTCATGTGCCTGGTTCAAAGACTCAGCAATTTGAACCAACTCGTTAGGTCCTAAGTTGAGTTTGGACTCAGTGCAAGTTTTGGACTGGACCCTTAATTACCCCAAGTATCAAAATGAATCAGGCCTTACTGAGCCTGAGTCAACTCGAACGAGACTCATTCAAGTTTTAAATGAATCAGGCCTAGCTGAGTTTGAGTCAACCCGAATGAGACTCATTCAAGTTTTAAATGAATCAGGCATAACTGAGTCCGAGTCAACTCGAACGAGACTCATTCGAGTCTTAAAACTATGCTCATGAGTCTTAAAACTATGCTCATGAAATCATGAGCATCATGATGAAAGTTATGATAAAAGTTTCATGCTCGCTGCCAGCCTAACACAATCCTTCTTCGATCGGGCTTGAGATTAGCTAACAAGAGTATCGAAACATTCCTAGGTGTTATGTAATAGTATAGTCGGAACAGGAACACTCGCCCAATTAGTCGAGTGTAACCCTGGTTTGTGATCAGGCCTAACCAAGCCCAACTCAACTCAAACTCGTCCTAATCTTAAAACCATGATCCTATGACCCATGTTTTCTAAGACCCATATCTTGGATTAATGAATTCATCATCATTATTATCATCAAAATTACACCAAAGTTTCAGCCAGCTGCCAATCTAATACAACTCTAATTCTTAAATATAGGCTTGGGGCTAGCAACCAAAGCATAAAACCTCCGCAGGCGTTGTGTGATAGTCTATTACATATATAGGTTGATTAAAATCAACAAATCTGATGGTGAAGTATGAAACGGATATGTGTGTGTGTCACACCTGATAATTGGGATGGATTTTGTTGGGTCTAAACCCAACTCCTTCCTACTGACGTGTGGCTGCAGCCACCAAAAAAAAAACGGAAACCTTTGAAGAGAGGAAGAGAGAACTTGCTGCTATAGCTTTTTATTGAATGAAAACGTATTACAGTGTTGCATTTTATAGGCATTCTTATTCTATGAAATGACTAATTTATCCCTGTCTAGATTCATCCTAGGGGCAGCTAAAGAAAGAAAAAATCTACTGTTTATCTTCACCCAGCTAGCGAACTAAACTTAGAAAAAAAATCTTATCTTCACAGCTAGCTCACACGGTATGCACACGGTTTTGGATTTGCACAATCACCGTATCCAACACTCCCCTTCAAGTCAAAACTAGGTTCATTCCGATCATCGTTCTTAGTCGTTTGAATGCATCTATCGGCAATGCCTTTGTAAAAATATCCGTCACCTGTTCCGTAGTATGACAATACTCTAATTTCATCATTTTCTGCTTCACATGATCTCTCAGAAAATGATATCGGGTATCAATGTATTTGCTTCTTCCATGCTATACCGGATTTTTGGCTAGCTTGATTGCCGACTTGTTATCCACATATATGACTGTAGATTCCTCATGTGGATGCTTCAGCTCCTTCAGTAGATTCCTTAACCAAATTTCCTCACAGACGGTGGATGATGCTGTCATGTACTCTGCTTCACATGTGGACAGGGCTACCAGACTTTGCTTCTTCAAATTCTATGTAAAAGCAGTCGTTCCGAGATAGAATACATAGCCAGTGGTGCTCTTTCTCTCATCTTGCTCACCTCCCCAATCATTGTTTGAGTATCCATACAACATTGTTTCATCATCATATGGATAAAAGAGACCGAATTCAATAGTCCCTTTGATTTACTTCAGTACTCGTTTTGCAGCTAGCCTGTGTGACTCTTTTGGGGCTTCCATATAATGGCTTAGAAGCCCAACACTGTAGACTATATCTGGCCTAGTGATTGTGAGATACCTTAAGCTTCCGATTAGGCTCTTGAATAGGGTTGAGTCGACGTTTCTTCCTTCTCCATCTTTTGTGAGCTTCAGGCCTGTTGTAACAGGTGTACTTATAGCTTTACAGTCGACCATCTGAAACTTCTCAAGAAGTTCCTTTGTGTACTTCTTCTGGGATATGTAAATGTCGTCAACTTCTTGCTTCACTTCAATGCCCAAGAAAAAGGACATCAATCCACCATCAGTCATCTCGAATTCTTTAAACATAGCCTGCTTGAATTCTTCAAACATTGCCTAGCTATTCCCAGTGAACAGCAGATCATCAACATATAAACAAGCGATAAGCATATCACCATGAGCATTCTTTTTTGTGTAGACGGCATGCTCATATGGACATTTGACGAAACCATTCTCTTGAAGATAACCGTCAATCCGTGCATTCCAAGCACGAGGAGCTTGCTTCAACCCATACAGGGCTTTCTTCAGCCGATACACCTTGTGTTCCTCCCCTTGCATGACAAAGCCTTCAGGCTAGTCAACGTATACTTCTTCTTCGAGTACCCAATTTAGTAATACAGATTTCACATCCAGTTGGTAAATCATTCAACTGTGATGAGCTGCAAGGGAGATAATCATTCTTATAGTGTCAAGGAGAGCAACTGGGGCAAAAACTTCTTCATAATCTACCCCATATTTCTGTTTGTAACCTTTTACTACGAGCCTTGCTTGATATCGTTCGATCATACCATCGGCATTCCGCTTGATTTTTTACACCCATTTAAGACCAATGGCCTTTTGGCTTTTGCGGAGTGAGGTCAACTCCTATGTTCGATTCTTCTCGATGGCATGAATCTCTTCTTCCATAACCTTTCTCAAACATTCTTTAATCACAGCCTCCTCGAATGTGAGGGGCTCATGGTCCGCATACGAGCAGAGTAGATTCACTTCCTCAGTTTCTGCATAGATGTCATTGAGGCTTCTCATTTTAATAGGAGCCAAGGGTAAAAGAGAATCGGATGAAGATGTGTTGGATGAATTCTGATTTGATGAAGTACTTCCAGGAGAGATGGAGTGTACTCCTGGACTTCTGCGATCTGAAGGGGGTGATGTGGGTGTCTGCTCTTGCTTCTTATGTCTCTCTTCTTCGTATTCTTTGATCTCAACCTGCTTTTTTTTGGCCGAGTTTCCCTCGTTCCATTTTCACGCTTCTTCCTCACAAAATACCACATCTCTACTCACCACCAACTTATTGGTTAGTGGGTTGTAGAGCTTGTATGCCTTTGACTCTTCGCTGTAGCTGATGAAGATGCACTTCTCACCACGATTGTCAAGCTTTTTCCTTCTCGCTTCTAGAACTTGAGCGTAGGCGACACACCTAAAAATCTTAAGGTACGCCACGCTTGGCTTGTATCCACTCCATGCTTCTTGTGGTATCTGGAATCTAATACTTTTAGTCAGACACCTATTGAGCAGATAGGTAGTACATGCAACTGCCTCTACCTAGAAATTCTTTGGCAGACTTTTCTCCTTCAGTATGGTCCTCGTCATATCGAGAATGGTGCGGTTCTTCCGTTCCGCAATTCCATTTTGTTGTGGCGTGTACGCTAAAGTATGTTGTTGCTTAATGCCATATTCCTTGCAATGTTCTCGAAAAACATTTGAGGTATACTCTCCACCTCTGTCAGATCGGAGGGTTTTGATTTTAAGACTACTTTCTTTTTCAACAAGGGCCTTAAAGTTTTTAAAAATAGTAAAAGCAGCAGACTTCTCTTTGATTACATCACCCACAATTTTCTATTGAAATCCTCAATGAAGGTAATAAAGTATTTATTACCTCCAAGAGAGATTGGCTCCAATGGTCCACAGATGTCAGTGTGAACCAACTGCAACGGTTCTCTTGCTCTTCAGGATACTCCACTTAGAAAGGAGTTCCTTTGTTGTTTTCCAAGTGTGCACGCCTCACACACTTGATCTGGAGCTTCAATAGCAGGTAAGCCATGCACCATGCTTGATGAAGACAGAAGTTTCAGGCCACTGAAATTTAGATGGCCAAAGCGAAGATACCATATCCAGGAATCATTCTTTGCTTTTCCATAAAAACACTTCTCAAGCATTATGTTTATATGGAGAGGAAACATACGAATCTTCGCCATCTGAACTTTCACAATCAAATGTCCATGTATATCTCTTATAGAAAGAGAAGAGTTCTCCATATGTATGACATAACCTTTTTCGAAGAGTTGTCCGAGACTCAGTATATTACTTTTCATGTTGGGCACGTAGTATACATTGGATATATAGTTTGGAACACCATTCTTCTGAAAGATTTTGATTTTGCCTTTACCTTTCACCGACGTTTTTGATGAGTCTCCAAACATTATATCGACATGAACTCCTGTGAGTTCCACAAAGAGTTTCTTGTCGCCGCACATGTGATTGCTTGCATCCGCGTCGAGATACCATACATTCTACTGATCACTACCTTTCTCTTGTGCAAGGAGAAGTGTGGAGCTTTCTTGTTCATGGCCTGATGCTTCGACATAATTGGATAGCTCGTCTTGAGTCATCGGCTTGCTCCAACAATCAGATGCATAGTGGCCAAGTTGTTGCAATTATAGCATTGGATGTTCTTTGTACTTCCTCCTCCACGCATAGATCTACCTCTACCATTTCCTCTTCTATGGAAAGTGGTATTTTTCTGCTGGTTTTGGCCATGGCTTTGTTGGTATCCGCGCCCTCTGCCTCTTGCGCGATTGTTAGCAAAACGTCCACCATGTTGTGAACTTTCACGTCCACCATCGTTATCATTCAGAGTTAATCTTGACTCTAAAGCTTGTTCCATTGGCATGGAACTGGCATTCTTCTGCATTTGTTGCTCGTGAACTTACAACGATCCCATCAACTCCTCAATGGAGAGTTTCTCAATATCTTTTGATTCTTCGATCACCACAACCACATGCTCAAACTTGGTTGTGAGGGATCGAAGTATCTTTTCAATAACTTGAACATCTTCAATCTTCTCACCATTTCTTTTTAAATTATTAACAGTTACAAGCAAACGCGAAAAATAATCAGTAATATTCTCACCTTCCTTCATGTGAGTCACTTCGAACTTGGCTCTTAATGTTTGAAGGCGAACCCGCTTTACTCGATCTACACCCTTGAAGATGGTGCCAAGGGTATCCCATGCTTGCTTGCTTGATGTTGCTTCGACAATCTTTTCAAAGGTTGATTCATTTAACCCTTGATAGAGAAGGAACAAAGCTTTGTTGTCTCTCTTCCTTTGATTTTTTAGAGCGATCTTTTCTTCATTGGTGAAGGCGGCTTCTTCTTCCATAGTGGGTTTTTCATACCCATCGGTGACGATCTCCCATAGTTCTTGCAATCCGAACAATGCCTTCATTTGGATGTACCATTTTTCATAGTTGTCCTTTGACAACTTAAGAACCTGTGGCTGGATTGTGCTAGCCATCTTTTTCTTCTTTTTTTAATAAAAAAAAAGAGAGATGGATTAGAAGAACAAATTTTGTTTTTTTTTTATTGAAAACAAACCGTTGGCTTGACAAGCTGATTTTTAAAAATAATTTTTTATTGTTTTGCTGCAATTTGATTTTTTTGAAAAAATAGATATGTTTTTGCTACAATCTGAATTTTTTCAAAACAGATTTTTTTGGAAAAAAAGAATGATCTCTTGTGGCTGGAAATTGCTGGAAACTTTTTCCGAAAAAAATTCAACCTCCTCACGGTTGATTTGGTTTCGGTTGTTGGGTATTTGCAGACCCAAAACAGGGAGTGCAGGACCTTCTTCTCATGGCTGATGAGGCCCAAGGATCAGCGCTCTGATACCAGTTTGTTGGGTCTAAACCCAGCTCCTTCCTGCTGAAGAAGGCCAACAAACTGGTATCAGAGTGCTGATCCTTGTGGCTGGAAATTGCTGGAAACTTTTTCCAAAAAAAATTAAACCTCCTCACGGTTGATTTGGTTTCGGTTGTTGGGTATTTGCAGACCCAAAACAGGGAGTGCAAGACCTTCTTCTCACAGTTGATGAGGCCCAAGGATCAGTACTTTGATACCAGTTTGTTGGGTCTAAACCCAGCTCCTTCTTGCTGACATGTGGTTGCAGCAATCAAAAAAAAAAAAAAAAACAGAAACCTTTGAAGAGAGGAAGAGAGAACTTGCTGCTATAGCTTTTTATTGAATGAAAAAGGAATGAATGAAAACGTATTACAGTGTTGCATTTTATAGGCATTCTTATTCTATGAAATGACTAATTTATCCCTATCTAGATTCATCTTAGGGGCAGCTAAAGAAAGAAAAAATCTAAAGAAAAAATCTACATTTTATCTTCACCTAGCTAGCAAACTAAACTTAGAAAAAAATTCTTATCTTCACAGCTAGCTCACACGGTATGCACACGGTTTTGGATTTGCACAATCCACGTATCCAACAGATTTAACATTAACATCACCCTAGCCCTCACCCCTTTTATAAAATTATTTTAAATAACTTTTCCTCTGGACATTTATTGTTATTGATTACTTCTCAATTAATGGAACTAGTTGGACTTCCAACTAATTGTGTATGAGCATCCATCTATCCATCTAGCTATCTATCTATCTATCTATCTATATGTGTGTGTGTGTAGAGTAAGGATGCAATCATGGTCCAATACCAGGGTGTATTTTATATTTTCCTCTTCTTTATTTTCAAACTTTTATTTATGCAGGTATAAGCTTGTAAAGAGTGCAATGATGAGCTTCTTAAGGCCTGAAAACCTTCAAGAATACATAGGAATTATGGACGATTTGGTGAAAACTAGATTATTAAGTGTAACGAAAGGGAAGGATATGATCAAGGCCGTCCCTCTTTTGAAAGATCTCACGTTCAATGTTTCATGTTCTCTACTATTCGGAATACACGATGAGTGTACCAAAGCAGCTTTATTTGAGGACTTCTCAGAAGCATTCAAAGCGGTGTGGTCCATTCCTATAAATTTCCCAGGCACCCTCTTCCGGCGGGGTATTAAAGCACGTTCCAGGATAGACCGGCGGATGTTGCCGATTGTAAGGATGAGAAAGGAAATGCTCATGAATGGGTTCTTGCATGCCAAAAGCGATGTGATTTCATCCATGATTGCATTGAAAGACGAAAATGGAGAACCAATCACAGAACAAGAGATTATGGATAATGTCGTTCTGCTGGTGATTGCCAGCCATGACACAACGGCCAATCTCCTGAGCTTGATGATGTGGAAGCTGGCTAGAGATCCCATGATTTACCAGAAAGTTCTCCAAGGTAACGAATTGCACCATCCTCCGTATCTTTCTTTAAGGGTTCATTTCGGTCATGTGTTACCCCAAGGGCCATGTGATGAGATGGTCCCATGATTACAAACGGTCTATCTTCGGACTATCTTCATGATGCTCCGGCAATGAGCTACATGGATGTGTTTGGTGTCCGCAGAAGCACATATAGATGAATCAAGCAAAGTATTCCAATTGCACAATCAAGTCCAATCACAAAAACTCAGAATTTAACGTGTAAAAATTCTTTCAAAATAAATAAATAAATAAATAAATAAAAAGCCATACCTCGAAACAATAGTAATACACTATGAAAGCAGGAATTCCAAGAGATAGAGATTACCCGATTCAAACAAGCCTCGAATCATCCTTACAAGCCCTTGAAATCCTTTGTAATGAATTAGAAAGCTCTAGGATACTGCATATTCCCGATTTTATATATATATATATATATATATATTCTCTATAAGAATCAAAATCAAAATAGAAAATAAATCCCACACTTACGCATCTCTATGTAACTCTACGCAATCGTTCGATGACACTTCGATGGCACTTCGATGGCATTGGCAGACTATCGATGACATCGAACACATTCAATATCATCGAACTAAACACACAATTGTTCCAGCAACTAAACATGAAATTTTTCAGATTTTTTTGATGGCATCAAGCAGCCTTTGATGGCATCGAAGTCTATTTGATGGCATCAAGCTGTCAATATACAAACCTAATAATTTTCAGATTTAAGACATCAACAACAAGATGATCATGACCATCGTTTTTCAAAGTTGAATGCGATCCTTCTTTTCCAACGTTCCACATTTATCTGCATGCCTGGATGGCTAGAGTCATTTCTTATGGGGGGAGATAAATCATTACATCATAAAGATGGACAATTGAACTGATTATTGGATCATCTCACCATGCTATTGACTCCAGAAAAAAATGATTCTTTTATGTAGTATGATAACTTTCTTAGTAATCAAAGAGCGTAAAAATACCTACATAGAACCTATCTACTGTAAGCCTAAGCCCTCCTATCTAGGGTTGTTGATGGGCTGGGCTGGCCCACCTCAGACCTAGCTTAGGCTTAGACCCAAGGGATAGGCTCGGGCTTAAAAGTCAGGCCAGTTTTTAAATAGGGTTTGGCTTGGATCATGTAGCAGCCTGTCAGCCCATACCAGCCCAGCTCATTAGAGTTCACGAGTGCAATTTTATAATACACACCAACATGTAAAAATTCTTATTTATCCTCATGTCATTCCTCCACCCCTCTCTCTCTCTAAGAAGATCAATCTCTGGGCTCGGCCCCAGCATAAACATTTCAGTCTGGGCTCCAGTTAGACTATTTTCATTCCACTGTAGGCTCAGGTTAGACTTGAGCCTATGCTAAACAATGCGAGCTGGATTTGGATAGAGCTTGGCCTAGCCCTAAGTGGGGCGCAGGGATATTCCTACTTGTATAGCTTCTCATAGCATAAATTTAAACCAGGTGAGTCAACCAGGTCCCCGGTTTTTCCTTGAGTCACCCCTAGTTTCTCATTCCTGAAAATTTATCTTCTTTTCTTTATATATATAATAAAAATAACTGAAAATAATTTCTTAATGATTTACCCACGAGTTGTTGGATATTTTCAAACTATCAAAATAACATGGGTTTATTTGTCAAAATAAAAGGTGTAACTTTCAAAATTGGAAATATTTTCTTTTGGAGTAAAAATTTCTTTTCTCACTGTTAAAACTCCTTGGCCAACTTAGCTTACATGCTTTAAAAAAGTTATTCTTTTTTGTAACAAAAGTCACTTATAAGTGATGTTTGTGGAGAAAATCTATAAATCACTTACAAAACTTCATGAGCTGAGAGTGAGAAGTCACTTCCATGTATGTTACTTACAATTGAAAGTCACAACTTAAAAGATTACAGCATCCAAACGACTTTTTTTGTTTTTTTTTTTTTTAAATGAAAGTTAGTTAAGTCAGGGCATTTTTCTGTTGTATACAACAGTTTGAGTTCTCTTTGTCTCTCTTTTTTTCGGGTGGCTACCAGAGCACATGGAGATTTTGAAGGAGAGAGAAACACAGGGAGGAAAGCTTACATGGAGTGAAGTTCAAAAGATGAAATATACATGGAGAGTTGCACAAGAGCTGATGAGACTCATCCCTCCTGTCTTAGGTAGCTTTAGAGAAGCTCTTCAAGACACCAGCTTTGGTGGCTATGACATTCCTAAAGGATGGAAGGTATGTACATCCACATCACATAGTTATTTAACAATCTAGACCGTTGAATTTTTTGTGGATGGAGTATAACCCAACAATTACACTGAAAAATAGAGTAGCCATCTAATTTTGTACTTGAAATTTGGGCCACTTTCTATTTGAATTCTAACCCTTGGTTCGATAACCATCTGATTGAATGGGTAGGATTGTTTGATAGATGTGTTTTCTGGGATGTGTTCCATCCACAATGTGCCGCACAATTTAAAATATCTGGACAGCTATCATATGAATCTAGCCGTTCATATTGTGCATGAGACGTGCTAATCTGTGGTGTGCGTTCGTGACTCATACATCCGTTGGATACATGGCATCCATGGGCATCAATATGGATGGACGGTCCAAACCATAGGCCTGACTGTGAACGGACTGTAGCCCAAGAATCATGCCTGATCTGACGATCTCAACCATTTGAATTGTCTGCTTAACTTAGATCACCTATCTTCTTCCCTTTAACCGTTAATTTGATGGCCGCGAAACAAATGGATGGGATACTTAAAATCTGCGTGGTTTTTTTGGGGATACAGTCCATCTGTGATAGCCCCACGAGTTAGATGGTCTGGATCAAAATACACGTGTGCCACGTGTATACTAAAAGAGTCACCACTATTTCATCTAGTGCATGTGGATCCAACGCTTTATTGTATATGGTTTAAGGTATTCTGGGCCTCATCGCCGACCCACATGGACAAGGACATCTTCGCAGATCCTGATGAGTTCGATCCATCACGTTTCCAAAACCCCTCTAAGCCGATCCCACCGTTCGCCTACATCCCATTCGGAGCTGGGGTCCACATGTGCATCGGCAACGAATTCGCTAGGGTTGAGACGCTCACGATCGTCCATAACATTATCATGAACTTTGAATGGTCACAAGTGAATCCCGAAGAAACGATCACATGCCAACCGATGCCTTTTCCATCAATGGGCCTTCCTATCAAGATCAAAGCAAGGATTACATCCGCTTAGATTTATGATTTAATACTTTGAATTGCTACTCAGCTTGTGTACCAAATATATATTTGGGAAGTGTGTCATTTTTCTTGGATCCTTGATCTTGCTGGGGTGGTAGACTCAGGAGTTTCAACACCCGGTGTGAAATCCCGCTATGGCGTCAGTGTGTGGGGGTGTGTGTGCGCGCGTGTAAAAAAAAATAAAAAAAAAGTGTGTTATTTTCTTGTTTTGATGATTACCAATATGAGTAGGATTCTCGGTTACAGTGGACCATGAATTGGGTTAGACCAAATGGATGGTGGAGATCATTGATTGGACTGAATGTGTTAATTAAGTAGAGGGTAGTTGTAGCCATTGCGGTGGGGCCCACCTTGATGTATTTATTCAAAATCCACTCACTCTCTCCCTTTTGATAGATCATTTTAGGGAATGAGATAAAAAATGAAATACATCCAAATGTGTCTGGTAGACCATCCGTAGGAAACAGTGGTGATTGACCATTAAAAACTTTTTGTGGGCCACCAAAGGTTTGCATCAGCATGATATTTGCCTTTTTTTTCCCCTTTGTCTTGGTTTGTGTGACCTTATTAACATGTTGGATGGAAAATAAACATTGTGGTGGGTCCTAGGAACTTTTTTTTTTTTTTTTTTAATGGCGTGGCCATCAATCACCACTGTTTACTATTGTATGGTCCACCTAAGATTTGGATCTGCTTCATTTTTTGTGCTCATGCCTTAAAATAATCCGACAATTAGAATACATATATTAAGGTGGGCACCATGTTAAGGGCCGCACCATCTTGGGTGAGGCCGGGATGGCATCTAATCCTCTCTCCATTTTAAATGGCCATACAAAGTACCGTCCATTGGGAGTAGAGTTGTACACGAACTGAGTTAGCTCAGTTAACTCGCTTAACTCAACTTGAAAAAGCTCGATTCAACTCCGTTGGAAACTAAGTTCAAGCCAAGTCGAGCTGATTTTTGGAGCTCGAAAAAATTTCAAGCTGAGTTCGAGCTTGTCTGAGCTTGAATTGACTCGGATTGAACCTCAACTCGAATCGAACCAGTTCGGTGACTCGATTATTTTGATATTGATATTGCTCACCAAGTGTTTGATGAAATGACTTAACAAAGTGTTGTTTCGGATGTTTACATTCTCCATAGGATTGGCCGGTGGCAAGGAAGGTATGAATATGAAACAAATCACTACCAAGAAAAGAAACATTACATGATAAAACTACCATTATATCTTGATTTTGATGCCACCTACTGAGTGTTTGATGAAATACCTGTAAATTGTTGTTGCTGTTTTGCATACTGTAAGAAATTAAAGGTGCACTCCATGTGTTTGAGAAAACGCCGCACATGCTCGTACTCAGCTCGAACTGGCCCAAGTTGCTAAGTGAATAGAATTGAGCTGGCCGGTCAAGCTCGAGGACCGAGCCAAGCCGAGTTCGAGCTGGGTGAGCTAGTGGTCGAGCCGAGTCGAGCTATGCCAAGTTTGACTTGTTTCGACTCATGTACAGCTCTAATTGGGTGAGTACCATTCACACTCCCTCTAAGAACATACGAGGACTTGGCCATGTGGGTCTGTTGAGATGCTGGTGAGCCTGAGCCACCCGTTCCATCCACAAGACTTTCTTTATAAAACAATGATGCTGCTCATATTTATGCTATTTTCTATCTTCTAACGATCATTCAGCTACTGCAACAGTTAGGGTTAAGACATGAAAGGGAGGGATGAATTTTATGGGAGGGGATTTTATTTTTTATTTTTTATTTTTCTAAAATGGCAGTAAGGTATAGGGTTGTTTTAAAAGAATAGTCTCATTTTTCTTTTTTACTTTTTTTCTTTTTAAAAGCTTCATGTATGCTTTTTAATTTTTATTGGAGCAAAATGCCATTGTTGCCTTTAAGAGTTGTGCCCGTACCTTGCTTACGAGAGAAGCTTCGTATGTACGTAGCTCCAATCACAATGCATCATCTGATCATCATGTAGTGATTCAGCTCACTTGAAGAGAGATCTAATATGTACATTCTCTTTGTGGCCCATCATTTTGACTGGAAGATTACGAGCTCTTTATAGCCCACAATAATCAATAACGGTGGTCGTTCACTTCCAAATTTTTTCTTGCGGTGTGGTGCTCCTTAGTTGTGGATATAACTCACTCTTTGGCCCATGATGTTGAATTAGATTTCTGAATCCAAGGGATAGAGTGGATTCAATACATACTATACCCCTTAACATATAACAACCATGCCTTTAACACATGACAACCTACGCACTTGACAAATGATAGCCAAAACCCTTAACACATGACAATCACAACTCAAACCCCTTAATTCATGACACCCTGATCTATAGCTCAAGTGGTAGATGAGTGAAAGATATCTCGTTTCAACACTAAGGTCTTGGTATCAATCCCTAGTGGGGGTGGCTAATTGTGAAGTGTGAACTGACACTGGGTGTACTAACAAGCTAACCAAAAAAAGAAAAAAGAAAAAACCCTTAATTCATGAAAACCTCGACCCTATGACAAGCTCGACCCTTAACACATGATAGCCATGACCCGGACCCTTAACACTACAAGGATGTTGTCTATGGGGTGGGTATATATCAAATTCACTCTGTCCATTAGAGTCAGAATTTCACAAAAGGTCACAGGCCAAAGAATGAGTCACATTTATAAATTAGGTGGACCACACCATAAGGAAATAGCTGATAGTAAATGACAAACGTTATCATTTGTTTTGGCCACAAAGAGCTTAATAGTATTAAGCTGAAGTTAGTGTATTCTTGTTGAAATATTAAGCCATGAAGAGAATGAACGGATTGAATATGCTTTCAAGTGGGCTTAATAATCACGTTATGGCCACCTCACACATATCGAGAGTGGAGCTTGAAAGCTTTTCCCACAAGCAAAAGTAAGTACACACTTAACTCTCAAAAAAAAAAAATGGCATTTTAGTACGTGAAAAAAGCTAAAAAGCTATCACAGGCTAGAAAATATGAAAAGGAAGACTATTCTCTTAAAATGGCCATAGAGTGATTTTGGTAAAAATTCCTTTTATGGATATATTACGCTAACTCTACCAATAGTTTTGTCTCTACCTTTCTCTATGGGCTCCGCAATGATGTATGTGTTTTATCCACACCATCCATCCATTTTGAACCATTATTTAAGGGCATGAGTCTAAAATTGAGGTGGATCAAAATATCAAGTGGATCACACCACATGAAAACAGTGGTGATTGAACAATCACCATTAGAAACTTTTTAGGCCCCGCTGTGATGTTTATTTTCCATCCAATCTGTTAATTCCATTACATAATTAAATATGGAGGGAGGGAAAACACAAATATTAGCCTGAAATGATTTGATTCAATCAGCAATTTTTCTCGTGGTGTGGTTTACCTGAGATTTTGATCTTCATCATTTTTTAGCTCATACCATAAAATGATATTAAAAAATTGGATGGATAGCTGGATAAAACATATACATCATGGTGGGCCCAGGGAGCATGGCACTGACATCAGGACATGCACTGTCAATGCAAACATCAGCATAATAATTTTTTTAAAAAAATTAAAGAAAAGTTTACAAAAATTACCTGATTAAAATGGAATTTTACTTTCCAATACCTTTTTCCAATAGTTTTCAACTAGCTACATCTTAATATTTTTACTCTGTAATGCTTTGGTTGATGATACTCTGTCAAACAGCACCAACTTTGGTACTCTGTGCTATTAAAAAAACTCTGTGAGCCCCGCCATGATGTGTATATTTTATCCATGATATCCATCCATTTTGCCAGCCCATTTTAGGGCACAAGCCAAAAAAAAGAGGTAGATCAAAATCTTAAGTGGAACACACACCATGCACGTGAAACAGTGCTGATCTCTCTCTCTCTCTCTCTCTCTCTCTCAAAGAATTCGCTTGGTCCAACGCCTGGTTGGCCTGACCCTCGGTTCTAAGCATAATGGGTGCACCACCGTTGGTGCACACCCGAAGATAAAGTGAGGTCCGCACTAACGATCCGTGCAATCTACTCCAGCCTATCAACTTCTACTGCACTTATTAGGACATCATACAAGCTCAGGGTAAGCCATTCTTTTAAATCTTCAGTTTTATTTGGGGATATCCATTAATCTGACGGTCAAATTCTTCCCTTTGATCAACACATCCAATGGCTCGTAGTCCAGTTCAGGCAAAAGGTTAATATATACTTTTATAATTAGATGTTGGTACATCTTGATTGAATAGATAATCGTGAATTTCAATGGCTGAATTGTTTCAGAACAAATCATCAATGGTCTTAAAAGTCCTTTAAAGTATCTACATGAAATCTAATAAATGATTGTGATGATCAAAACCCTAATCAGATGATGCGAGATCTTAATCTAATGATTGATCTTGAATCTAATGATTGATTTTCAATTTTAACAAGTCAAAGTGATGTTGCAATCATAAATTGATGATTTGTAGGGTTATTTGAGGTTATACTTGTATAAATGTATGGTCAATTACTTCAATAAATCGTCGGATTGAGTATTACAAGATGAAGGTATTCTTAATAAAATGTATAAGGTTAATCTTAATTTCGATGGTTGCTCTCCTAATTTGATAGCTAGTGGTGGATTTCTACATTGAATGATGTGAGCTAAACAAAAGATGTACCTAATGGTCCAGGTCACAAATTTTGGATAAACGGTTAAATACATTTATTCAAGGGTCCACATTCGATGGAATTTGGGTTTTAAATGGTAACATTATACAATCCAACAGTATGATCGCTTCAAGGTTTGATTATAAACAATACCTAGGGTTTTCTATTCTAATCTAAGTTAGATTTTGCAGTTGATTTGAAATAAGATGGTTTAATTGGATATTTAAGTGACGATCAAGCATCAATTATAAATTTTTGGGTGTCATGGCCTAATGAACGCTAGTTTTGATGATCCATGACCTAATATTGAAAATGAACAGCTTGATTCGTCTATTATAAGGTTTTATGATATTTTGTTGGAATCAAAATTCTAGAATTTAACCTTTATGCACACATTTTCAAGGTTTTCCAATGTAAAGTGTTTAGATGTATTCGTATAATCCATCAAAAGTTTTCTACGTTAAAAACCAAGGACTGCCAATAATTGAGTATTGAAAAGTTCGGGTTATTACAATATATACCTTCTTTTATCATTGTTCTCTAACAAACTTTTCTTCTACTTTTAAAAGATAAGAGAAAATTAGATGAAAAAAATATTATAAATATTTTACTTTTAAAAAATAGGTTCTTCTTCTTTCATAAAACATCTACTTAAATGGGTTCAAAGACTCCACTATTAAAATATGGGTTCTTCTTTCTACAAAGATTATTCACAGATGAATTTACTTAGAAAGAAACTGATATAAAGAGATGAGAGAGATCAAAAACTAAACTATTAGAAGTTGAGCTCTTCTTCTTTCTTAAAAATAGATTAGGCTTTAAATTGGTCTTTTGTCAAGGGCTGGACTTTTGGCTACTTTTGAAAGGTTGAAATGTTGTCTAAATGAGATGATCCCAATGCCTACTGTGTTGCTCAAATTATTGAAAGAAGTGCTCCCTGAGGGTGAGATGTTACCGAATTTCTTTTATGAGACTAACAATATTATTGGGGAAGTGGACCTTAATTATAACAAAATTGATGCATGTCCCAATAATTCCTAGTTGTATTGAAAGACTAATGTTACGATGACTAGCTAATGTGTTGTGTATGGTGCATCCAGATAAAAAAGGGCAAAACATAATTTTGATGATGAGGCAAATACTTTCTCTAAAGTTAAGGAGATTCTAGTGAAGACATTGTAGCATTTTTCCTTAATACTAAGACTACAAATGTTGCTCATGGAAGCGTAGAAGGCTAAAGATATGAGATAGAATGACAAAGGCCGAATTAGCGATGAGTGCATAAGGCATCCTTCTGATTCTCCTGCATGGAAATCCTTTGATGAGCAACGCTTGAATTTTCAAATGATAGTCGCAACGTCAGGCTCGAGTTAGCAACTAATGAATTCAATATAATCGAGACAATGAGTATTGCTCACAGTGCATGGCCTGCTGTTTTCATACCATAAATTTGCTACTATGGATGTGCATGAAGCACCCTTACATCATGATGTTGCTACTTGTACATAGCCCATATGTTATAGGCAATAATATTGACATGTTTTTGCAATCATTGGTAGAGGAGTTACTTAAATTATGGGAATTGGCATCGACATTTATGATGCGCCGTTGAATTCAAATTTTCGAATGTGTGCGGCCTTGCTATAGACAATTAGTGAATTTCTTATACATGCGATATTGTTAGGATAGAGCACGAAAGGCAGCATTAACTCTCTTAACTGAAATAAGGACAAACTCCCAATGGTTGATGCAAGGCCATAAGTTCTATTGCATTGGTCATTTGGTTTATACACACACACACACACACACTTGGAAATGAAGTGTGAGCTAAAGTAAATAAAATTAACATAATATTTAGAAAGAAAATAAGAAAATATTTATATAGTGGTCCTAACATGGGCCAAAAAAAGGGGAAAATGTTTCATATATATTTAACAATCTAGATACTTTATCATTTAAACCTCTTTCCTTTTAAGATAGATCAATACCTCCACCTAGAGCTGGGCAATCCTGACCCGATCTAGTGGAACCGATCCGATCTAACCCGTTCCGAACCGAACCGATAGCCTAGATCGGTGCGGATCGGGTAAGACCATTCAGATCCGAAAGATTTTTGGGTCGAATTCGGATCCATACCTACTCAGACCAATCCGATCCGGAATTCGATCCGATTCGATTCGACCCGATCTGGCCCCATTATGATGTATGTGTTTCATCCATTTTAGAGATCATTTTAAGGCTTCATACAAAAAAATGATAGTGATATAAATCTCAGGTGGAATACACCACAGGAAAACAATAATGATTGGATATCCACCATTATAATCCTCCTAAGGCCCATTGTACTGTTTATTTGACATATAATCTATTGATTAGGTCAAAAGGACCCCGATGCAGCGAAACAATAAATCTCAGCTTGATAAAAAAACTTTTATGGCCTCTAAAATGTTTTTAATGGTCAACGTTCATTCAACACTGTTTCCTATAATGTGGTCCACTTGAGATTTCTATATACCTCATTTTTTTTCCTAATAACATAAAATGATTTATAAAAATAGATAGAGGGCATGGATGAAACACATACATCATGGTGGGGCCCACAGAGCACCGACCACCGGCCATTGGCTGGTGGCAGGGGGAGTAGCCAATCCGTTTCCAGTCGAGCTCCGAGTTGTACGAACGGTTCAAAGGAGATCAAAGTTACATGGGACCCACAGTGATGTATTTGTTACATCTACACTGCTCACCTATTTTTCAAGATCATTTTAGAGCATTATCCAAAAAATGAATAATATCCAAAGATCATCTCTACCACACCATAAATAGCAGCAAAGAATGATTTTCACCGTTAAACAATGCGTGTGGTCCACTTGATAGTTAGACCTGTCTTATTTTTCGTGTGGTCCACTTGATAGTTAGATCTGTCTTCAAATTCACCGTTAAACAATTCATGCAAGGCTGGGCTGCAAGTTGTGCTTGCTTGAAAAGCAAGTCTTTGGTTTCGTGCAGTGCACGTCAACGGTCCGGTAATATCGTGAATACGGTAGATGGGAAGCTCTTTCAGAGCCATGTGGGGCCCACCTTGACGTATATGTTTTATCTAAGTCGTTCATCCATTTTGACATATCATTTTAGGCATTGAGCACAGAAAGGCGATATATTAAAGGCTGAAGTGGACCACACCACATGAAATACTTGGATCAAATTCATACGATCCGAATCGCACCCAACTCGATCCGACTCAGTTTCTCTGACCAAGTCGGACTCGGTTCGGGTCAGGCCAACCATGTATCAGATCAGTTCAAGTCAGGTGACCCGGACTCAGTCCTGGATCGGATCGAGTTCAGGTCAAGCCATTAACATTTCAGATCGGATCGAGTTGAACCCGATCCGATCTGATCCAGACCGATGCCCAGCTCTACCTCCACCTACCTTTTTTGGGCTAATTTGAAGATTTTATTGAAAATCACCCTTCCACAGTAAGGCCCACCATATATAGGGCTTGGATCATTTTGACATGAACTAAAATTCCACAATTACTGTCCTAACCTAGAAATAAATGTAATCCGTAGAGATTTACTGTGGAATGGTAGACTCGCTGGCCAACATGACAGACATGAATGACATTCAAGCCATTCATTTGAAAGCCCCACCATTCATGCTCCCTGCCATAAAATCAGGCCAGTCTACTCATCAGGCTCAAATTCATGATTGAGAGATGGACGGCTGAAATGGCATAATATAGCCAACAATTGAAATTCCACGGGGAGTACTCGTCAGTAGAGCTGGGCAATCTTGACCCGATCCGATGGGTCCGACCAGATCTGACCCGATCTGAACTGAGCCGACGATCTGGATTGATGCGGATTGAGTAAAACAGTTCAGATTTGAAGGTTTTTCGGGTCAGATTCAGATTCATGCTTACCTGGACCAATCCGATCCGGAATTCGATCTGATTAGATCCGTTCCGATCCGATCTGACCCGGTCCGGAGCGGATAAACACATGCATTTTCATGGTGGGCCCAACAGAGTTTACTCAGTACCAAGCAGAGGTGGATTTGCTGGTGTACCACACACCAGCTATATAGCTATTGTAGGTATGTGTCGTGTGCGAAGATTGGCTAAGACGGATTCGCTACTCCCCCTGGTCGGTGCTCTGTGGGCCCCACCATGATGTATGTATTTCATCCATTCCGTTCATCCATTTTACAGATCATTTTAGGGCTTTAGGAAAGAAACGATAGGGAAACAAATCTCAGGTGGACCACACCACAGGAAAACAATAATGATTGGATATCCACCATTATAATCCTCCTAAGGCCCAATGTACTGTTTATTTGACATCTAATCGGTTGATTAGGTCATAAGGAACCAGATTAAGGGAAAAAATAAATATCAGCTTGATCAAAAACTTCTATGGCCTCCAAAACGTTTTTAATGATCAGCGTTCATTAAACACTATTTCCAAAAATGTGGTCTACTTGAGATTTTGATATACCTCTTTTTTTTTTGCATAACATAAAATGATCTATAAAAATAGATGGAGGGCATGGATGAAACACATACATCATGGTGGGGCCCACAGAGCACTGACCACCAGCCATTGGCTGGTGGCAGGGGGAGTAGCCAATTTCCACTTTCCAGTACTGGCGTCTGGCACTCCTCGAGCTCCGAGTTATATAAACGATTCAAAGAATATCAGAGTCATCTGGGCCCCACAGTGATGTATTTATTATATCTACACCGTTCATATATTTTTAGAGATTATTATAGAACACCATCAAAAAAATTAATAATATCCAAAGATCATTTGGACCACACCACAAATAGTAGCAGCGAATAATTTTCACCGTTAAACAATTCATGTGGTCCACTTGATAGTTAGATCTGTCTTATTTTTAGTCTCAAGCCTTAAGACGAGCTCGCCAAATGAATGGACAGTTTGGATATAAAACATACCCCATGATCAGACCCACATAACTCGCTAACGTCGATACAAATGTCGTGCTGTGCAAGCTGTGCTTGCATAAGAAACAAGTCATGCCATTTCGTGCAGTGCACATCAACGACTCAGTGAAAACATGGTTACGGTAGATAGAATGTTCTTTCAGAGCCATGTGGGGCCCACCTTGATGTATATGTTTTATCTAAGTCGTTCATCGATTTTTGAAATATCATTTTAAGCCTTGAACATAAAAATAAGGTATATTAAAGGTTGAAGTGGACCACACCACATAAATCAATTGGATTAAATCATATAATCTGATTCGTACCCAACTCGATCCGACTCGGTTTTCCTGACTGAGTCAGATTCGGGTCAGGCCAACCATGTGTCGGATCGGCCCAAGTCAGGTGACCCAGATCCTATACCAGATCGAATTCATTCAAGACATTGAGATTACAGATTGGATCGAGTTAGCCACAATCCGTTCCAATCCGGACCGATGCCCACCTCTACTCATCAGTCACACACATGTACAAAAGAAACGTAAGGTTAAATAGGTACAGACAAAGTAGAAAGTGAATTGGATACTCCCCGCCCTCCTCTATCTAGGAAACGGACAGGGGCTCTGAGGGGGCCATCGGGATGTATGGGTTTTATCAACACCATCCATCCATTTTCCAATATTATTTTAGGATACATGCCAAAAAAAGAGGCAGATCCAAATCTCAAGTGGACCACGCCGCAAGAAGCATCGGTGATAATGACACCCACCGTTGAAATCTTCCTAGAGCCCACCTGATGGTTAATTTCCATCCAACCTGTTCATAAGGTCACATAGATCTAGATGAAGGGAAAATGCAAATATCAAATTGATCCAAAACTTGAGCCCCTTAAAAGTTTCCAACGGTAGGTGTTTAATACCGATTGTGTAGCCCCCTTGAGCCTTTGAACTGCCTCATTTTTGGGTCTCTACCCTAAAATGATATAGCAAACTGGATGGACGGTATGGATTAAAACCATACATCACGATGGCCCCTCAGAGCCCCAGCGGGGTAGTACCCAATCTCGTATTACAATAGCACGTGTGGGGTTAGGGAATCCTAAACGTATGTCATGCCATTGAGAGTTGGATTGTAATGCTGTGCTTTGGATTATTACAAATAGCCTTCGGTTGAAGACAGAAAAGCATTCGGCTCTTGGAGAGTGCTCCAACCGTCGAGAGGAAAGCAAGATGTATTTGTCTCTCCCTCTTGTTCAAATGGATCTTTTGGACACTTCAATGTCATATGGAAGCGGATTGGCTGGTGTATTGATGTCAGCGAGTCCTATGGGCCTGATCATGAGGTATGTGTTATATCCAAACCGTCCATTCATTTGGTAAGCTCGTCTTAAGGGTTTATGCGAAAAATAAGTCAGATTCAACTATCAAGTGGACCACACAGCAAAAGGAAGTAGGGAATTGAACATCTAACATTGAAACCCTTTTTGGGGTCAGAAGTTTTGAATCAATATGAAATTTGTTTTTCTTCTTCATCCAGGTCTTTGTGACCTTATGAACAGATTGGATGGAAAATAAACGTTATGGTGGGCCCTACGAATGTTTAACGGTGAAAATCATTACCTCCGCTACTATTTGTGGTGTGGTCCAGATGATCTTTGAATATGATTCATTTTTTGTATAATGCTCTAAAATGATCTCTAAAAATAGATGAACGGTGTAGATATAATAAATACATCACTGTGGGGCCCATGTAACTTTGACCTCCATTGAACCGTACGTACAACTCGGAGCTCCGCACGACACGTACCTACAGCAGCTATATAGCTGGTGTGTGGTACACCAGCCAATCCGCTTCCCAATCATATTATCTAGACCGTCCATTTCGTCCAACGCCAAGCATCATGGATAGGATGTTTAGTGATTTTCTGGAATCGTGACACAGTTTAAAACACACACAAACTCGGACTGAGTCAGCTCAAAAGCTCGTACGAGTTTTTAGGATTATTTAATAATTAAAAAATAAAAGATAAGTTGTGGTAAATCAAATCTAGTTTTTCTTATGTTTTAACCCGGAAATCTGGCCGAGTTGACTCGATATGAATCAGGTAACTCGATCAACTCATTAGGGCATGAATAATACTACGATTCAGACCCATCCCATGCAAGTAGGCACATGGCTAAGTAATCAAGACCGTTGATAAGAATATCCAAAAAGTCCTTAAAATTACAAGATCCCAGCCGTTTTATCACCGTTACTCATCTAATAGGTAATCAAAGGTTGGGATCTCCATCAGGTGGGGCTCATCCAATCGATGGACTGGATCAACAGAAATCATGGGCCACACCACCTCGCTTAAAAATCTATCAACGTCCCATGCATTAGGACCAGATTATACCCTTTTTACTAATGGCCTGGATCACTTGCCTGAGAAAATGACCAAACTGCCCTCCATCCACGTCCTATAAAATGTCATGCATTCCACAACACTAATTCTCCCAAAAGGCTAACAAAACCCTTTCTCTTTTCAATCCAACCGTCCATCATGATCATGTTGGGACCATTCGAATTCGAATCATCTTCACTTGTATTGGCTGCAGTCACTTTGATATCCTTCTCTTTCATTATCCTCCTCCTTCGTAGGGACTCTGGAGGGACGAAACTCCCTCCAGGGTCCCTCGGTCTCCCCATAATCGGCGAGTCCTGGAGCTTCCATCAATCTCAGAAGGACAACAAAGGATCTGAATGGATAAACGAAAGGATGGTCTGCTACGGTCGCGTATTCAAGACAGCCCTAATGGGCTCTCCCACAGTAGTTGTCACAGGTAGAGAAGGTAACAAGTTCTTATTCACGGCGAGTCATGAAGTACTCGCGGCAAAACAACCGATGTCGATCGTGAAGATTGTAGGAAAGAAACAACTCAACGAGCTACCGGAAAACAGGTGAGAATAACAGCAGTTTAATAGTTCTAGAACTCAGTTACTCGACTTGAATCTCAGTGAGATTTCGAGCCGAGTTGCGTGGAAACTCACTACTGACCATGACTTGATTTTGACTCAGCAAGACTTGTCGAGTCACAGCACGATGACTCAGTCTACCAGATGCTGGTATCTATCTACTCAAATATATGTCATTACTAATCACATTGTAATTTATTTATGAAATATTAGTCCAAGTTAAATAAGCCTCTGAGTCGACTCGAACCGGCTAGATATTGAGTTGAGTTGAGTTTTCAAGTTTCTCAACTATGGCGTGGTTACCTTAAATAGCTATAAATGGGCCTGGTTTTAGGCTGTCTGTCCTGTTTATCTATTCAATCCTGAAAATGGGATGCACCCCCGATGATAGCATCATCTTTAATAAACATTTGGGATATAATGATATTACCTGTGCGTTTCGTATTGCACAGGTCGGATACAAGATACATCGTGGGATATATTGGCTGATATTGTTGATATTTAAAACATTGGCCACAAGAACATTTTTAACAGCTAACCCTTGCCATGTCCCAATTGCCAGCTCCATTTATACAACACAATACTGAGAGCCATCCCTCATTCCATGTGCCACAAATTGATGCACCACTAGTCTGGCCCTCTTGATGTGTGGCATCTAGGGAGGTCAATGGGCAGGGCTCCAGGTGGGCCATGGTCTGAACAAGATTGGCCTTTTCAATTGTCAAGAAAGGAATTTAAGCGTGGACCCTGATCATGGCCCGCCCACGAATTTCATAAGCGGGCCACTCACGGGCTTCGGCTCAGCTTTACAGAAAATTCTGTGGACCTAGGCCTTTTTTTTATTCTAGACCTTGAAATCAGGCCCATTACAGACTCACAGACCTCTATTAGAGGCCCAAGCCCCACCCATATTTGGCAGGCTACCTGAGATCACAGTTTAAAAACTCGAAAAACTTGACTCAATCGACTTGATATCTAGCTGAGTTGGGTTGACTCAAAGACTCAACTCGACTTGATATTTAATAATTAAACTAGGGATTCAATTACACTAATTAGAAACCATATGAATATACAAATTTACAATTTTAGTACAAATGATAGCTGGGTTAGCTTATAAATGTTAAGACTAGCTTAGTTGAGGTCATGAGTTTGAATCACCTCACTTAAACCTCTATTTTTAACTTAAAAGTCTCTTGACTCAACTGAATGACTCGGCTTGATTTCTAGCCAAGTTGAGTGAACTCAGCCAAGTTTTGAGCCAAGTCACCAAGTTCTAGACTCGGCTCATGGTATCAAAATGACCTAATCCAAGTTGAGGGTAACTCCAACTCATGGTATCAAAATGACCTAATCCGAATCAACTCAAACGAGTCTTGTCAAAGTCTTAAAACCATGCTCACATGACCTATGTTTTTCGAGACTCATATCTTGGATTAACGAAATCATTATCATGATAAAAGTTGTGGTAAAAGTTTCACGCCAGCTTCCAACCTAACACAATCCTTCTTTATCCAAGCTTAAGTCTATCTCTACTCTAGCATAGAACTTCCATGGACACCATGTAATTACATCAATTACATAGCTCAATAAAAATCAAAGAGTTGGATAGCGACAAACAGAAAATAATAATAATAATAAGCTACTTAGGGTGCAACCATGGTCCACTGTTGCTGTGGATTTTGTATTTAATTTCCTTTAGTTTTTAATATTTGATTTGATTTTATTATTATTTTTTACGTAGGTATAAGCTTATAAAGGGCGCAATGATGAGCTTCTTAAAGCCCGACAACCTTCAAGAATACATAGGAATTATGGATGATTTGGTGAAAACAAGATTATTAAACAAAACAAAAGGGAAGGAAACGATCAAGGCTGTCCCTCTTATATATGAAAGATATAACCTTTCATATTGCATGCACTCTACTATTCGGAATATACGATGAGTGTACCAAAGCGGCCTTGTTTGAGGACTTCGTCGAAGTGTTCAAAGCATTGTGGTCCATTCCTATAAATTTCCCAGGCACCATCTTCTGGCGGGGAATTAAAGCGCGTTCCAGGATCAACAGACGGATCTTGCCGATCGTAAGGATGAAAAAGGAGATGCTCATGAATGGGTCCCTGTGTGCCAAAACTGATGTGATTGCATCAATGATTGCATTGAGAGACGACAATGGAGAGCTGATCACAGAAGAAGAGATTATGGATAATATCGTTCTGCTAATGATAGCCAGCCATGACACTTCGGCCATTCTCCTGAGCTTGATGATAAGGAAGCTGGCTAGAGATCCCAAAATTCACCAGAAAATTCTCCAAGGTAAGAAATTGCACCATCATCGACATCTTACTTTTAAAGGATTATTTCAGTCATGTGTTACTGTTAAAGCCCCTTGATATACATTAATACACCATCCCCTAACCGCTCGAGCTTTTAGAAAAAGTGGTGATTTGACATGGTATCAGAGCAGATGGTCAAGCATTCGAATTCCAAGCAGAAAATATGCCTCCCTAATATATTCTTTTCGAGGAGACATAAAGCATTACACTTGGTTCACTGGATGGGCCTGAAAATACCTACTAGACCCTGTCAAAGTAAGCCTAAGCCCTCATATCTTGGGTTGTCAATGGGTCAGCCTGGCCCACCAGGCTTTAGGGCTGGCCTTGGGATGAGCTTGGGCTGTAGTATAAGACCCAAGGGCTGGGCTCGTGCTTAAAATTCAGGCCCATTTCTCAATTGGGCTAGGTTTCGATTAGTTACAACAGCTCATTAGCCCAGCCTAGCCCATTAGGGTTTGCAAGGGCAATTTCATAATATACATAACATGTAAATTGTTATTTACTCCTTGTGTTATTTCTCCATCCCACGACCCCATCTCTCATATTTCGGGCTGGACTATTTTAGCTCACCATGGGCCTGTGCTAGCTTGGGCCTATTTTGAAAATTGCAAAGTAGGTTTGGACAAAGCCTAGCCCGATCCTAACCCGGCCCATTGGTACCCCTACTGGTATCACTTCTTATCATCTTTATAATGAGCATAAATTTAAATAAGGTGAGTCAACCAGGGACTCACCTAACTTGACCAGGCTAAGGACCTACTCATTATGTAGGCAAACTGCGAACCCCGTCTTTTGCCCGAGTCAGCCCTAGTTTCTCAGGCCGAGTTAGCACTCTATTGTTTCAATCTCTATAAACCAACTAAGTCACCGAAGGAGAAAAAAAAAGAAAATGAAGATGAAGATATTATTGGGGGGACCGCGAAAGCACACAGAGTTGAATCTAGGATAGCAATCCAAAAGCACTAAGCAAAAGGGAGAAGAACACATCGATTTAACGTGGATCACAAAGTGACAGATGATCATTATGAAAGAATAAATTACAAAGAGAAAAGGCTTACCCGATTCGAACAACCTCGAATCTCACCCCTACACCCTTTGAAACCTTACAACAATTTAGAAACTCTTAGAATACCTCCCCAATCCCGTTTACACTAGGGGTGCACACGGGTTGGTTCGGTCAAGTTCTGGGGTGAAACCGGAACCGAACCGTTCCTAACGGTTCTAGGATATTCGGAACTGAAACCGGACCGTTAGCACCCTAGAACCGAACCGGAACCGGATCGTTAAAACTGGTTCGATTCCGAATTGGTTCCACGGTTCTGGGCTTTTTATAATCCAGCCCAATTGCATGTTTTATTTTATAATCTAGCCCATGTCCATTCGCATTGTGATCCATTTGATGAATGGTTTAGATATTATATAAGGTGTGCAAAAATACATTTATGGAAACAATCAAATAGTGCATGGTAAACCATAAATCATGAGTCAAATATGAAAACAATCAAAGGGTTTCTAGTTCGGTTCTAGGTTCGGTTTCATAGTTTGGATCCACAGTTTGGTTCTACATACCCCCAAACCCAGAACCGAACTATCGTAATCGATTCTTTGATTCTTGGAACCAAAACCAGAACCAGAACCAGTACACTCTAGAACCGTACCAAACTGGACTGTTTGGTCGATTCTGGTCCGATTCCACAGTTCTACCGATTCGATGTGCACCCCTAGTTTACACCTATATATGTGTGTGTGTGTGTGTGTGTGTGTGTGTGTGTGTGTGTGTGTGTATAGCTTGGAAAAGAATCCCAAATGAAATCAGAAATAAATCCCACAAATTCGCAGTTTTGCATAAAATTTGCGCAGAATCCTGTTGATGCCATCGAAGCTCTTTCGATGGCATCGAAGCCCTATCGATGGCATCAAACTAATCATGTTGATGGCATCGAAGCCCTGTCGATGGCATTGAAAAGGTGCCTAGTTGAAGAAAATCCAGAAAATATCAATGGGATCGAAAACTGTTCAATGCCATCGAAGGTGGCATCGAACAGACTGTCAATGGCATCGACAAACCCTATATCTGACTTGATTTAAGACATCAAATACAATAATCTCTACCATGTCTTCAATCTTCAAACACGTAGCTTCTTGTCTTCTTCTCTAATCTCTGCCTTACATCATAGCTTCATCAATGCTTTTCATGCATACTCCGTCCTCCTTTTACGCCATCGCCAAGCCCAGAGAAGTTGTATGGAACTTGAACTTCTCCATACGAACGACCTTGGTGAGCATGTCTGCCGGATTCATAGTAGTGTTTTTCTTCTCCAGAGTTATGTCTTCTTCCTCAAATACCTGTCGGATAAAATAGTGACAAACATCAATGTGTTTAGTACGTGAGTGATAAACAGAATTTTTAGCCAAATTAATAACGCTCTCGCTATCACAGTTAATCGGCACGGCCTCCTGGTGAAGCCCCAACTGATTTATCATGCCTCTTAACCAAACACCTTCCTTAAATGCTTCTGTCACTGTCATATACTCTGTTTCGGTTATAAAAAGAGGCACCACGGATTAAAGCTTCAACATCCAACTGATTGCTCTACCCGCTAGTACAAACGAGTAACCTAAAGTCGACTTTTTGAAATCTACACTGCCTGCATAGTCTAAATCTACATACCTACCAACTTTTCCCGTCTTCTCAAAAGTTAAGACATAGTCTTTTGTACCTCGAATGTATCAAAGTTGTCATTTCACCGCTTCCCAATGTTGTTTGCCATGGTTTGACGTGTATATGTTCACAACACCGATTGCATGTTAAATATTTGGATTCGTACAGACCATGGCATACATTAAACTGCTAACTGCATTTGAATAAGGCACATGAGATATATCATACTTTTCCTTATCTGTTTTGGGACATTGTTCTGAGGAAAGCTTGAAGTGAGCTGCGTGGGGGATGCTCACCGGCTTTGCCTGGTCCATTCCATACTTGATCAACACCTTTTCAAGGTATTCTATCTGTGATAACCAAAGCATGCTCCTTTTTGTCTCTATGAATATCTATGCATGTTGGGAGGACTGTGGAAGCACACAGAGATGAATCTAGGATAGCAATCCAAAAGCACCCAGAAAAAGGGCGGAGAACAGATCGATTTAAAGTGAAAAAATCCTTTCAAGAAAAAATCACGGCATAAAGCAACAGATGATCACTATGAAAGAAGAAATTACATAGAGAAAGAGCTTACCCGATTTGAACAATCTTGAGTCTCACCCTTGCTATACTCTTTGAAACCCTACAACAATTTAGAAACTTGTAGAATGCCTTCCAATCCCGTTTACACCAATATATATAGCTTTGAAAAGAATCTCAAACAAAATCAGAAACAAATCCCACAAATTTGCAGTTTTACATAAAATCTGCGCAAAATCCTGTCGATACCATCGAAGCTCTTTCGATGGCATTGAAATAATCCTGTCGATAGCGTCGAAGCCCTGTCAATGGCATCGAAAAAGTACCCAGTCAGTTCAGCAACCAACTGAAGAAAATCCAGAAAATATCGATGGGATCGAGAACTGTTCGATATCATCAAAGGTGACATCAAACAGACTGTCAATGGCATCGGCAAACCCCGTATCTGACTTGATTTAAGACATCAAATATAACAGATACTTGAGAGAGGAAGACGACAGAAGAATAAAAAGAGATGGAGGAACAAGGATTCTTCAAAATTTTTCTTTTATTATTTATTTATAATAATAATAACCAAAAATTATTTCTTCATGATTGATATGCAATATTAGATATTTCAAACTATTAACTAATATGTGTTTGTGTTAAAATAATGGGTGTAACTTTCAAAATTGGAAAGATTTCCCTGTTGAAATAAAACTTTTATGAAAATTTTGAGATTGAGAGAAATTTTGGGAAATTTTATTTTGTAAATTTTCTTGTGTATTTCATTGAGACTAACATACAATATATATACAAGAGAAATGAACCCAGTCAAGAGAGATTGCAAGCAACCTAGTCACATATTAACCAAAAAAGGAAACATATACCGGAAAAAATCAAATCTTTTTTAATTCTCTCCCTCAAGTTGATATGTGGAGAACAGTGACACCCAACCTACCAAGTAAATAATGAAATTAGGTGATTGGAATGGACGTAAGAAGTGCAAAGAACCTCAGATGTTTTTTTTTTCCTCTAAATAAGGTGACAATAAATCTCTATATGTTTTGTTTGTTCATGAATAATTTGTTAATGAATTGTGGAAGCACATATAGATAAATCAAGCAAAGTATTCCCATTACACAATCAAATCCAATCACAAACACTCTGAATTTAATATGTAAAAACCCTTGCGGGAAAAAACCAAACGGTACCAAGCGACAGTAATGCACTATGAAAGCATAAATTATAAGAGATAGAGATTACACAATTCAAACAAGCCTCAAATCTCCACAAGTTATGCCCTTGAAACCCTTAGGAACAAATTTAGAAATCCTAGAATACCTCTATATCTCTCCTAAAATCCTAATTACACCCATATATATAGCCTCCATTAGAATCACAATCAAAATCGGAAATCAATTCTACACTTACACAATTCTGCGCGTGCGCTCAATGACACCTTTGATGAGAATTCGATGTCATTGATAGACTGTCGATGACATCAAACTCCTTTGATGGCATCGAGAAATCACCAAAACATTCCAACAAGAAAATATAAATTTTTTGAATTTTTTCAATGGCATCAAGCACCTGTTCAATGGTATGGCATCAACAGACTCTGTTGTTTTCATATTTAAGACATCAACAACATAATGGTATGGTGGAGATGGGTTTTGGGTGATATTAATGAGGGACGGTTTTCAATGGTGACTAGATTCGATGATAATGGCATGCGGCTGTCAGATTCGAACAGTAAGTGGGCATGGGTGACAACAAAGAAATGGTGATAATAGTACCATAGAAGATAGTGTATTTCAATAATAAACGGATCCTCAAAATGCCCAACTCATGACGGCTATAAGAAAGAGAATAAAATTAATTGTGGGAAGGGGAATGATGTAAATGAGTGCAAGGTTAGTGGAAATTGTCTATTATCTAAAAATCGCATGCAGTAGATAATGGAGTCCATGAACAAGCATGTGTCTATTCATAACAAACCTGATCTTAGCTCACCAACATATTATTGAAACGTAACAAAAGCCCTTCGGCTATACAGACACAAAAGGCCCTCTGTTCGGGTGGTCCCCCCAAAAAAACGACGGCCCACCTATCATATACGACACACTCCACAAAACAGAAGCAAAAACCCAGATCTTAGCTCATGAGTCACTTGGAAGCTTACATATATATTAACCAGGGTTTAAATTAATGTTGGTTTTTGGCCCAAGACCCATCAAATTTCCTAAGATGATCTTTTCTTGTTTTCTTCTCTCTCTCTCTCTTTATTTGCGGGCACTATCAGAGCATATGGAGATTTTGAAGAAAAGACAACCATCAGAAGGAAAGCTTACATGGAGTGAATTGCAGAAGATGAAATACACATGGACAGTTGCACAAGAGCTGATGAGATTCATCCCTCCTGTCTTCGGTGGCTTTAGAGAAGCTCTTAAAGACACCAGCTTTGGTGGCTATGACATCCCTAAAGGATGGAAGGTACGTACATCCACATCGCATAGTTCTTTAACAATCTAGACCGTTGAAATTTTTGCGGATGGACCATAACCTGAAAATCAGACTAAAAATAAAGTAGCCATCTGATTTTGTACTTGGATTTTGGGCCACTTTCTATTTAACTTCATTTAACTTCTAACCATCAAGTCAATAACTGTCCATTGGATGGATAGGATAGCTTGATGGATGTGATTTTTTGGATGTGTTCCATACACAATGTAATTAACAATCCCGGACTAGGGCTGTCAATGGGCTGGGCCAGGCAAAATGAAAATTTTGAATAAAAACAGACTCAACAATTCAAAATCCAAGAGGAAGAATCACCACCATTTTTAAATTGGTGATGAACTATCATAGCAATCTAGCCGTTCATATTGTGCATGAAACATACTACTAATCTGTAGCGTGCGCTAGTGATTCATCCATTGGACACGTGGCATCCATGGGCATCAATATGGATGGAGGCCCATTGGCTTGACTGTGAACGGAGTGTGGCCCGTAAATCACGCCTGATCGGATGATCTCAACCATTTGAATTGGCTGCTTGAATAGATCACCGATCATTTTCCTTTTAACCGTTAACTTGATGGCCATGAAACAAATGGATAGAATACTTGGATCTGTGTGATTTCTGGTATAAGCTCCATCTGTGATAGTCCCCACGAGTTAGATGGTCTGGATCAAAATACATGTGTGCCACGTGTATACAAAATGAGTCACCACTATTTCATCTAGTGCATGTGGATTCAACGCTTTATTGTATCTAGTTTTAGGTATTCTGGGCCTCATCGCCGACCCACATGGACAAGGACTTCTTTGCAGACCTTGATGAGTTCGATCCATCACGTTTCCAAAATCCATCTAAGCCGATCCCACCGTTCTCCTACATACCATTTGGAGCTGGGGCCCACATGTGCATCGGCAACGAATTCGCTAGGGTCGAGACGCTCACGATCGTCCATAACATGATCATGAACTTTGAGTGGTCAGAAGTGAATCCCGATGAAATGATCACATGCCAACCGATGCCTTATCCATCAATGGGACTTCCTATCAGGATCAAAGAAAGAATTACATCCGAGTAGATTAGGGATTTAACACTTTGAATTGCTACTACGCTTCTTTTTTTCTTTTTTTTTTTGGGTTAGGTTGTTAGTACTCACCCATGTCAGTACACACACTCCATGTTAGCCACCCCCGCTAGGGATCGATACCAAGACCTCAAGTGTTGAAACGAGGTATCTCCACTCAGTCTGCCAGTTAGCTATGGATCTGGGTGTGAATTGCTACTAAGCTTGTGTACCAAACATATATTTGTGAAGTGTGCTAGTTTCTTTCTTCAATGGCTATGATGAGGTAGGATTCTCGATCACAGTGGGCCATGCAGTGGATTAGACCAAATGAACGGTCCAGATTGATGATTGGTGTACATGTCTCAAGTTGAGAGTAGCTGTAGCACCATAGTGTGGTGCATATGAGTTGCACCGGATCATGTTTTTAGGGTAGGGAAGCTTCCTGTCTTATAGTTAGTAACCATAGTGGATGCGTGGACATTCTAATCAATTGATCAAGGCCATCCATTTAATCCAAACAACTCTTCATGAACTTCATTTAAAAATCCCAGCGATTAGATGGTCCAATCCATCAATGGATCAATGTTATTCTCAATCAATGGTTGGAATTATTTATAAACGAAAAAAATCCAAACAACCATCTTTTTATAGGCCCACATCAGATCACCGTTGGTTCTCAATACTCATTCTATTAGACGATCCAAAACATCCCATTTTCATTTTTGAAAATGAAGGGCATAGAATCGTGGTCAATGTTAGGAGTTAAAAATAAAAATCAAATCAAATCGAACAACATCAATTTCTTGTTTAGAGTCACTAACTCAGAAATTATAATATATGTTTCATAAGGTATTTAGTAACTTCAATGGTTGCCACTGCCATCTCTGTTTCAGCCCTTCACAGGCAGTGATCATTCTAGAAGAGAGCAAGAAATTGTTGGAATTGTTGGAAATGAAATGTTGTATTGAAATTAGAAATTGAAATGTGTACTAAAAAAGAAGGAAAAGATTATTGTGTGTGAATCATTCTATTATCTTTTTCTTCTATTTGTGTAATTATTTGGCATATAATACAAGTAGATTACATACCCTCTCTCTCTCTCTCTCTCTCTCTCTCTCTCTCTCTCTCATATAACG
Organism: Magnolia sinica; assembly: GCF_029962835.1. Classification (NCBI taxonomy): domain Eukaryota; kingdom Viridiplantae; phylum Streptophyta; class Magnoliopsida; order Magnoliales; family Magnoliaceae; genus Magnolia; species Magnolia sinica. The sequence goes on from NC_080580.1 coordinate 86,893,564, forward strand.
AACAAAGGGGTTTAAAATTGTTCTTAAAATTCCGTCTTAAAATCTGACCGTTGGCAACATTAATAAGCATTCAAAATCGTTTCTAAAATTTTTTGCCCAAAATGTGACCGTTGGCACCAGAACGGTTTAAAACCATTCCTAAAATTCCGTTTCTAAAAACTGAAATGGTACCCAAAACGGTTCTGAACCATTCCTGATTTTCTGCAACGCCTCATTTAGGAATGGTATTAAATCGTTCCTGAAGCATTTAGGAACGGTTTAAAACCGTTCCTAAATGACGATTTTGGTGTAGTGTGTAACAATTGTTACCTTGCAAATATATCTTAACTGCAAAAATATCATATTGCAATGTATCATAATATATCTTGAAAAATGTCCTTACTCTTGCTCGGGAGTTTCAACATATGGTTAAGGGTTTGAGTACCCATACGAGGTGAAATCCCATGGCATGAGTGTGACATCGCCTCTTCATTTTTTTTAGGCCCACCATTATGATTATATAAAATCCCCCAACCATTAAATGTCACACAAAAACTTAGGTATAGGTTACAAAAGTCAAGCCCATCCACAATTCAAGTGGTCCGCAGTAAGGTTTACAATTGTGGTTCACCTTATCACTGATCAAGTTGATTTTTGGGCATTATGCATGACATAATGTGATGCACCCAGTGGACGAGGTAGATTTCACATAAACACTATAGTCCACCTATCTGATCTACCATTCTTTTCATTTTGTTTACTTCTCACCTCATTTATTATCAAAAATAATATTAATTATATAATCACCACTTATCAAAGTGGTTGTATGAAGAGTTTTTATGTATGATAAACCTAAAGAGAAGAAAGATAGGCAGTAGAGAAAACCTCTCCTGCAACTTCAACTGTAAGTAAAAGTAATTAACATGCATGGAAGCTTACTTTTGCACTGATGATAGACTCTTAGGAGTTTCCACATTGGGTCAAGGGTTCGAGTTCCCATAGGTGGTGAAATCCCACTACCGCATGAGTGCCTGGGGGTGTGTGTGGTTCAAGTACCCATAGGTGGTGAAATCCCACTACTGCGTGAGTGTGGGGGGGGTGTGTGTGCGTGTAAAAAATTTTAAAAAAATAAATAAAATTAAAATACATGGAAGCTTATTTACCTAATGTTATTTAATTTTTGCGTAAGATCCACTGGTTTTTGAGTATGTTATTTAACTCGTGCATCAAGTGAGCCACCATGATAATTGGACGTCCCATCAAGTCTATATAACCATTAGTTGGACTATACCATGAGATACAATGAACATCTTATTGAAATCGGGTGTCTTTAATTTATGTTGAACATGAATTTTTTTATTGAATTGACACCTAGTCAATTCGATCGAGAAATTCTAGTTTTTCCACAATTTCTTGCTAGAATGTTTAAGTCATGTTCGATTCGATCGAGAAATCCAAAAATATAAGCTCTCTCTAGACGATTTTAGACACTTGATTTGATCAATGGCCCTCGATTAGAGTCAATCCTATCGATAGTTTGCATAACTTTTGTGTAAGTTTGTGGTTTTGTTTCTAATTATGGATCCGGGTTATATATGGGTGTAATACGAGATTAGGAAAATCTAAGGTGATTTACACTTACTCTAGAGAGAGTTAGGGTTTGGAGGATGAGGAGTTAGAATTTTCAACTCTATCATTTGCATGTAAGTTGCTTCCATCTCTTGTAATTTTGTTTTCATAGGGGATTGCTTGTCGTTCTATGCAGTAGTTTTTTTTTTTTTCTATGAGGATTTTTCCACGTAAATCATTGTGTTCTCTGTACATGCTTGAATTTTTTATCTATGTGCTTGTTTAATTCACGTATGGATCACATCTAAGTAACTTTACTTCTGTGGCGCCCAACAAGTGATATCAAAGAAATCAAGTAATCAAGCTGGGTTTTCATATTAAATCTGAAGACATGGTCTCGAAGGGGACGAATGTTAAGTTCAAGACGAAAAATTTTACAGGTAAAAATAATTTTGAATTATGAAGAGTACAGATCAAACCCTTCTAATTCAGCAAGGATTACAATAGGTTCTTTTTGGGAAAGTGAAGCGTCCTGAAATTATGAGCGATGAAGAGAATGATGAATTAGATTAAAAGGCAATTAAAGCAATTTAATTGTACTTAGCTGATGAGGTCCTCTATAATGTCATCACTAAGACGACTATTATACGATTGTGGGCGAAGTTAGAGAGTTTCTACATGGTGAGATCGCTATCCAATCGTCTGTTTCTTAAGAAGCAGCTCTACAATCTAAAAATGGCGAAAGGAACAAGTCTCAATGAATGCATCAGTAACTTCAACAAAGTACTTTGCAAATTAATAAGTGTGTAGTGAAGATCAACAATGAAGATCAAGTCATAATCCTGTTAAATTCCCTTCAAGAGTCCTTCGAGAATCTCGTAAACACTATGTGCCACGGTAGGGAGACCATTGAAGTTGAAACCGTAATCTCAGCTCTTCATTCAAAGCAATTGAGAAAGAAGAACGGTGGTGATGGTTGCTCTATGGATGCGTTGGTTACTAGGGGAAGAACTTCTAAGTAGGAGAAGGGAAATTCACAATTGAGATCTAAGTCTAAGGGCAAATGTAAAACGAAGTGTTAGAATTGTGGAAAAACCATACATATGAAGGATTGTCGGTCCCTTAAAACCCAGAAGGATGAGATTGCATATAATTCTACTAGGGAGGCCAATTCAGAAGAGTCACATGAAAATTCAGATGGTTGCAATATATTATCAGTGTCCAAAACGGGCCACTTCTATCAAAAGTGAATTTTGGATATAGGGGCTTCGTACCACATGACCCCTCACCGGAGTTGATTCACCACATACAACAAGTATGATAGTAGGTTGGTTGTTATGAGCAATGATCATGCATGTAAGATGATTGGAATTGGATCTGTTCTCATTAGAATATTTAATAGGGTGGAGTGTACTCTGACTGATGTGAGGCATGTTTCAGATTTAAAGAAAAATATAATTTCTCTAAGTATTATTGATGTAATAGGATGCAATTTCATCGACCATAATGGTGTCCTGAAAGTTTTAAAAGGCGCACTCACAATTATGAAAGCACAAAAGAGTGGCAATCTGCACAGGTTGATCAAGAATATTGTATCAGGTGAAATTACAATGTCTGTAATGAAATCCATATCAGCATGTGTGTGGTATGCGAGCCTACGCCACATGTGCGAGCGCGATATAAAGGTACTACCCGATCGTGGTTTAATTTCTTTTTTTAAAATTTTTTATTCAAATGTATGTGATCATTGCATATATAGTAAATAGTCAAAATTATCGTTTAAAACTAGAAAACATAGTGGTAGGAGATAATTAGATTATATGCACTTTGATGTGTAAGGGTTGTTGCCTGTGGTTTGGAGAGGATGGTTATTATTCTTTATAGTATTTATTGATGACTTTTGTAGAAAGGTGTGGTTTTATTTTATGAAGAATAAATTATACACATTTTCGACTTTCAAGTCTTGAAAGGTCATGGTCGAAAAACGGTCAAGGCGACAATTGAAATTACCGAGGACGAACAATGGTGGAGAATTTACTTCGAAGGAATTCAATCAATTTTGCAACGATGAGGGTTTGTGAGGCACAACGCAGTTAGGCACATACTAAAGCTTAATGCATGGTGTGGTAGACCGTATGAATCAGACTCGTTTAAAGGGGGCTCAAAGTATGTTAAGTAACGCTACATTGGGCAAGGACTTATGTCCTTAGGCCATTAGCACAACTTACTATTTAGTGAATCGGTCCCTGTCAACGACTATTAATTGTAAAATTCTCAAAGAAGTATAGAGTGGTCAGGAAATAAACTACTCAGAGCTGCATGTATTTGGTTATGATTCTTGGTCTCATATACCATCTATTAGGAGAGATTAGCAAGACCAAAGGGCAAAAAAGTATACATTTGTCGGTTATAGTGATGGTGGTAAGGGATATATGGTGTATTACCACATTAAAGGTACATTAAGTTCTTGAAAGGTTCTAAATATACAAGGAAAAACATGTCGATGCTACATATGTATGTCACTTCAAGTTAAGTAGTCACAAAAGCCCTTCAAGTGAGAAAGAAAAAGAAAAAGAATAAAAATGAAGAAAATTTCTTATGCATGCATCAGCAGCAACTGAAAGTTTGATGTGTTATGGACTTATGGTGTGCACGAGACCCAACATCGCACATGCAATTGGCATTTTTAGCAAATTTATTAAAAATCCTACCAAAGAGTAGTAGGAATCAGTTAACCGCATTCTCGAATATCTTAAGGATTCTTCTAGGATGTATTTATCCTTTAAAGGTCGTAAGTATATATTAGATATAAGATCCGTGTCCTAGTCCATACCGTTCCATTAGCTTCGGCGGTCCTTCCAGTCGAATTCCGGCAACCTTCGCACCATATCCGACGATTGCGTGCGATCCTAAGCCGAGTCTCGCTTACCGAAGTCGGCTCGAACCGAATCTTGTATCATAGCGACAGCGCCGTCGCCGTTGTTCCAACGCCTTGACTTGTGCACCGAACCAATACTCAGGCTAGGAGATGTCGATCTGCGTTTATTCCAAAGAAACGCCGCGTGTTGTAAATATCGAGAGAATCTCTACGATATGTCCCATCGATCAATGTCAAGTACAAGCCTTACCTCAAGTACATCAACCCATCCCTACTTTTTCAAAAGTCCACTCTCTTTCCACCTCACCCATCCATATCACTCCCATCCTCTCATTCTCTCTCTCATTTCTCAAATCTCCTAAGCAACATCCCACGTCCAAGCTTCCTCTCTCCCAAACCACAAGTGTGGCCCACCCTCTCATCTCTCATCCACACCATCAATCTCCCATCAACCTCTATTAAAAGGGAAGCTAAGGAGCATTGGAGTCTAAGGGGACCAAGAAGAAGGAAGATAAGGTGGGTGATCTACCGTTGTTTTCAAATTTTAAGGGCCACTTGTTGTGGGACCCACTTGATGTATGAGTTGTATCAATGGAAGGCCCATAGTGGCGGGGTCCCTCCTCTCTATCACCGTATCTCTCTCTCTCTCTCTCTCTCTCTCTCTCTCTCTCTCTCTCTCTCTCCCTAGAATGGAGTGGGCCCCACCAAATCATGTTAAATCCACTCCATTCATCAATGGTGAGGCCCACCACATTCACCGTCCGGTGGGAGGTCCCACCTACAATATATATATAAATATATATATATATATTCAATATATTATATTTATAATATGCTATTATATAAATATACTTATATATATATATAGTTGGTGGGCCACGTCCATGTGGGACCCACCACCACGCATGTGTTTATCCATGCCGTCCAGCGTCCCTGGACGCTGGACGGGCAAGGCTAACATGGAGTGTGTACACTGATGTGGGTGTGTACTTGCCAAAAAAAAAACAAAGAAAGAAGTGGTGGGCCACTTATGCAGGCCCCACCTTGATGTATGTAATCAATCCAAGCCATCCATCCCCTTCCACAGATCATTTTAGGCGTTGAGCCGAAAAATGATCTCAATCCGAACTTATGGTGGGCCATAACATAGTGAACAAGTTCTCTACCATTGATATACACCCCAACGTTATTATACGTAAAAAACCCATTCAATATTGGTCTTGATAGGTTTGTATCGAGCCAGAGGGACCCATGGCTGGAGTGGATCTTGCTGATGCGGGTCCCATCTACAAAAAAACTGCAGAAAATCATAAAAAATAAAAAAAAAAACTCAGACAGCAGCTGCTGCTGCTGTCAGTGCACGCAGCAGGCGCTGCCTGCGGGTGACGGACGAGCGGACGGGCTAGGGCTCATGGCCCCAGCTGTGGGCTCCACCGTGATACGTTTCAAACATCTACTCCATGCATTTGATGGGTCCCCTCGAACCAGATGACCACCCCAAAAATCAGCTGTATACGGAACTCCGGTGGGCCACACCATTTAAAATCATATGAAGACATGCCTAAACATATAAAAACACTTGGTGGGGCCTACCTGAAATTTGGATGAAGCTGAAACTTGGTCTGAACAGTCAGCCAAGTGGGACGCACCCAATGAGTGGGCTGGATCTGTGGACCACATCGCGGTGGGCCCCTGACTGTGACCTTATGGTCAGTTTGGATGGCAATAAACATTACCGTGGGCCCCTGGTCCACACGAACCGTGAACAGCTTGGATGGTAAACAAATAAACATTCCAGTGGGCCCATTTTAGACGGAAAATAAATATTACAGTGGGCCCTATCCAGGCCTGCGTGACCTTATGAATAGTTTGGATGTCAAATAAATAGCACAGTGGGCCCTATCCAGGCCCACGTGACCTTATGAATAGATTGGATGATAAATAAATATTACAGTGGGCCCTACCCTGGTCCACATGACCTTATGAACAGTTGGTTGGAAAATAAACATTATGTTGGGCCCTAGGTTGCTTGGAAAATAAACACTACTGTGAGCCCCGGTCTGAATGACCTTATCAATGGGTTGAATGGGAAGTAAACATTATGGTAGGCCCCACATGGGACCCACTTATGTATGTATTGTAAACCATACCCTCCATTAAAGTGGGCACCATCATGATGCATGTGTTTCATCCAACTGTCCAACCATTTTGGAGATAATTTAAGGCCCACCTTGATTTGTATAGGGCCCATATTATGAGGCTCATTTGATGTATTGGAGGCCCAATGGGATGTACATGAGACCCATACCATGATTTATGTGTTGACCCTTATAGCGGCAGTGCCTTGGGAGCAATGATGGTTTGATGCCCACATTGTAAGGTTAATGTTGGTTAAATGTCCGCATTACGACTCTCCCTAAGGCCCATTAATAGGCCCATACCTATAGTATATAGGCCGTCTAGGCCCATCTTTATGTTGATCAGAACTCATCACCACATAACATGTATAGTATAGATCCATGATTCATGATCATACGCATCATATGTATGCCTGATATGAGAAGTGACTGATCATAGCATATGCCTTCGGACAGATCGTTAGGGGCTCCCTGATAGGCGGAGTCCCCCCACATGAGCGCTCAGTACGCACAGAATTGTTGCATGTTTGGTAGGGTGATTCATGCACTTGCATTTGTGTAATCATGATTATTGTATGCCCTAGCAACATCAAGGCCATAGCCTCCACAGACACATCGTGGGTGGCTGGGTTGGATACTGGAAATGTTTGGTTCTAGCATACGAGCGTCATAAATGTCTCTGGGTGAAATTTTCTAAACCCGATGGTACCAGAGGATGACTCCAACGTTGAGACCGAGTGGATATATGAGCGCATGAGGGCCGAATACCAAGAGGCCGCGTCTCCCACTGTGTCGTGGTCGGTTGGAAAGGAGTGTAACTTTACTCGCCCAAGGGTAAGGGGCAATACTAGGCTGAGTTTGACCAGCTCGCGAATGGGTCCGCTATCGACGTGCTGGATAGGTATTGGCAGACTATTGGTCAGGCGGATAGTAAGGTTTCTTACGCTCACTTAGACTCTGCGGCTAGGAGAGCGACAGTGCTATTTGGAGTGTATTGAACCCCGGTGATTATCCAGAATGAAAACTGTACTGATATATGATGAGGATTGGCATGCTTGAGTTGTATCTCACATCACATGGCCGTGTTATGGCCGATGGCATTCACATCTTGCACCGCATAGCCTTGGTACGGCTGATTGCATTCATGTACTCATCACCATGATTCTGCATTACTCTGACATTACGTTCTAAGCACGCTTATATTGCACACACACTTACCCTACCCTCTAAGCTTCTATAAGTTTATGCACGATTGATGCGTGCAAGTGACGCCAGGGCGCAGCCATAGCATAGTAGCAGCAGGAGCATGCAGACGAGCTTTGGAGTTTCTATCTTTTGCATTATCTTGTATTTTTCCCTTTCAGACGCATTGTACTCAAAAGTTTTTGATCATAGTGGATTTTGTGGTGGTGTTCTTGTGGTTATTGTTCGTGGGTTATGCTTTTGGTTATGCTCATTATGAATCAGACTGATGATTATAAATCCTCCTTATAGTATCCCAGGATCGGAACCTGGTGAATGGGTGCCGGGAGTCGAGAATGGGGTTCTACGGAGGCGGTCGGCGTCGGATTCGGCGATCGGAAATTTTGTGAGCCCAGTTTCCGAGTTCGAGGCATGACAGAAGTTGGTATCAGAGCATAACTTGGGAATAACCGAGAACAACATCACATGCTTGCTATGAGTTTAGGGCGATTAGGTTCCGAGTGCAATTCTCAAGGGTGATTGGCTTCATTGTTCTTTCCTATAGGACATGCCGCCCAGGAGAGTGACCCGAGCGCACCCCGCTCCACCACCCGAGGCTTCACCTTTACTACCTGCGCCTCCCGTTCCACCTCCAGAGATCCCTGCTCCCCTGCCTGAGGATGTCGTTCCTCCAACCGAGGTCGGTGCGGACTCGACCGTGCCTGTGAGTGCCTCGCAGCTACAGCAGATGTTGCAGGCTGTGACGGCTGCACTTCAGGGGCAAGGCAGGCGCCCAGTTATTTCTCCAGCCCAGGCCGAGCAGGAGCGCACAAGTGCCTTTCTTCGAGAATTCAGACAGCTTGATCCTCCGCGTTTCTAGGGCGAGTCAGATCCGACTGTAGCTGAGAGGTGGCGCTCCGATGTGGAGAAGATTTTTGATACCATGTCATGTACGACCGAGCAGCGAGTCCGGTTGGCAGTGTTTCTTTTCCAGGGCGAGGCCGAGCACTGGTGGACCTCCGTTACCCGCGTCGCAGGACCTGACTATGTCTGGACATTGGAGGACTTTATCGACCGATTCGAGGAGCAGTATTTCCCTGACCACATTCGACACCAGAGGGCACTAGAGTTCGAGACTCTGGTGCAGGGGGACATGACCGTGGCACAGTACGTGACCCGTTTTGTAGCGCTATCGAGGTTTGCCCATATATGGTTGATGATGAGGGGCGGAAGGCCAGCCATTTCGAGAACGGCTTACGTTACAGTCTTCGAGGCCGTGTGATTGGGCTTGAGCTCCCGACTTTTCAGGCAGTAGTGCGGAAGGCTCAGATTTATGAGACAGAGTAAGCTGGCATGCAGGCCGACAGAGATCAGAGGAGGGGTCAGAAGAGGCAGGCCCCCTCCAGTAGCTCCCAGCAGCATCGACGGCCACAGAGGTATAGGAGCCACCCACCTGCTAGAGCACCAACAGCCCCAGCAATACCTCCAGCGCCACCCTAGCAGCCGTTTACAGGGACTTGTTTTGGATGTGGTAGGACAGGGCACCGCCATTCTGAGTGCCCTCGCCCTCATCTGCAGTAGTCAAGAGGGTCACAGCAGCCGAGAGCACAGTAGCAGCTTCCAGCACAGCAGAGACCCCATCAGCAGCATCCACAGCTACCTCAGCCGCCGAGACCCTAGCAGCAGTATAGGCAGCCGCAGAGGCAGCAGCAGCACCAGGGACCTCAGAGGGGACAGGCACCTCCCCAGCCAGCTCAGGCTAGATTTTATGCGGCTCAGAAGGACCCACAGACCTCCGGAGGAGTCGTTGAGGGTACACTTCCAGTCTCTTCATGCATCACCCGAGTATTATTTGATTCTGGTGCTTCTCACTCATTCATATCCGAGAATTTCTGCCGATCGACTGGATTGCCGACAGAGTCTGCTCGCGAGGAGTTGACCGTATCGACGCCCTTGGGGAGGACCACAGTATTGGGCCGTTTCTGTTCATCTTGCCCTGTTCTGATTAGTGATATCTTTTTGCCCGCTGACTTATTTGTGCTGTCGATGACAGATTTCGACGTTATCTTGGGCATGGATTGGCTTGCCGAGTACCACGCTATTTTGGATTGTTCTACGAGGACAGTCACGTTCTGCATACCAGGCTTGCTGCAGTTCCAGTTCATTACCGAGCCCATAGGAGAGCCGTTGTCATGCTTGATGTCCTGCGCAGTCGAGGAGCCTATTGTCTTGTGTATTGATCGGTTGCCGGTGGTCTGTGACTTCCCCGACGTGTTCTAGGAGATTCCGAGGTTGCCGCCGCGCCGTCATATTGAGTTCCAGATCAATCTTATGTCTGGTACCGCGCCTATCTCGAAGGCCCCGTACCGTATGGCACCGATGGAGTTGCGTGAGCTGCAGTGACAGTTGGACGAGTTACGTGAGTTGGGATTTATTCGTCCGAGCAGTTCTCCGTGGGGAGCGCCGGTACTCTTCGTTAGGAAGAAGGATGGCTCGTTGAGGCTTTGCGTGGATTACCGCGAGCTCAACTGGGTCATGATTAAGAATAAGTACCCGCTCCCGAGGATAGATGATTTATTTGATCAGCTGCAGAGTGCATAATTTTTTTCGAAGATTGACCTGCGTTCTGGTTATTATCAGATTCGTGTCCGAAAGAAGGACGTCCCGAAGACGGCTTTCAGGACGCGTTATGGTCATTTTGAGTTTCAAGTCATGTCCTTTGGACTGACCAATGCACCCGCGGTCTTCATGCAGTTGATGAACGGGGTCTTTCGTCCATATCTCGATCAGTTTGTTGTGGTCTTCATCGACGACATTCTGATATATTCGAGGACCCGTGAGGACCATATGCAGCATCTAGAGATCGCCTTGCAGACCTTCGTGCTCACCAGTTATATGCGAAGCTGGAGAAGTGTGAGTTCTGGCAGGAGGAGGTAAGATTCCTCGGTCACGTGGTGACGAGGGAGGGTGTCACAGTGGACCCCTCGAAGGTTGAGGCAGTGCGTCAGTGGTGTCAACCCACGACTGCGTCCAAGATCCACGGTTTCCTTGGTTTAGCGGGATATTATCAGCGTTTCATTGAGGGCTTCTTCCGTATTGCAGCCCCGTTGACCAGGTTGACTCGGAAGGGCGCAGAGTTTATTTGGAGTGACGCCTATAAGCGAGCATTTATGGAGCTGAAGGACCGTCTGACGTCCGCTCCTATCCTCACTCTTCCCTCTGGGAGTGATGGATTCGTGGTATTTACTGATGCTTCGCGTATTGGATTAGGTGCTGTCCTGATGCAGGATGGCAAACCTATAGCATTTGCGTCTCGTCAGCTCAAGGTTCATGAGCTGAACTACCCCACGCACGATTTGGAGCTGACAGCAGTCATCTTCGCATTGAAGGTGTGGAGACACTATCTCTGTGGGGTTAGATTCGAGCTCTTCTCCGACAACAAGAGCTTGAAGTATCTATTTTCTCAGTCTGAGCTGAACATGAGATAAAGACGCTGGATGGAGCTTCTGAAGGATTATAATTTTGACCTCTAGTACCACCCAGGCAAGGCGAATGTGGTGGCAGATGCCCTCAGCCGTCAGCTACGAGGCCTAGTAGCACATATGATTATTCAAGAGTGGAAGATGTTCGAGGATATAACAGAGTACGACTTTGATTTTGGTCTGCAGTCTTCTATCGTTCAGCTATCGAGCCTGTCGATTCAACCCTCTCTTGTCGCAAGGGTAATCGAGGCTCAGCAGGCAAACGAGTCGTTACAGGATTACCGAGCAGAGGCAGCATTTGAGAGTCAGTCAGATTGGCAAATTGGTTCTGATGGTGGACTTCGCTTTAGAGGCCGATTGTGTGTCCCGGATATTCCCGAGTTGCGCATAGATTTTATGACCAAGGCACATCGATCGCGGTTTTCTATCCACCCTGGCTCGATGAAGATGTACCGTGATATGATGAGATAGTATTTTTGGGCAGGGATGATGCGCCAGATTACCAATTTCGTAGCCGAGTGTGACACATGCTAGCGTGTCAAGGCCGATCATCAGAGACCCCCTAGTCTATTGCAACCGTTGAGCGTCCCGGCGTGGAAGTGGGAGCACGTATCTACAGATTTCATTATTGGTTTGCCAAGGACTCAGCGCGGTCATGACGCCATCTGGGTTGTTGTGGATCGCCTAACAAAGTCGGCACATTTTCTTGCGATTCGTGCGACTTGGCCTTTGGACCGGCTTGCGAGGTTATTCATTGAGGAGATTGTGAGACTGCACGGCGTACCAGTCTCGATCGTTTTTGACCGAGATCCGAGGTTCACGTCTCAGTTTTGGAGGAGCTTTTAGAGAGCTATAGGCACTGAGTTGTAGCTCAGTATCGCGTATCATCCGCAAACCGATGGCCAGACCGAAAGGGTCAACCAGATCCTTGAGGATATGCTTCGGGCTTGTGTGATTGACTTCGGTGGTAGTTGGGATGAGCATCTGCGATTGGCTGAGTTCGCATACAACAACAGCTATCAGGCAACCATTGGCATGGCTCCTTTTGAGGCATTATATGGCAGACCGTGAAGATCTCCGAGTTGTTGGACCGAGGTTGGAGAGCGGAGTCTCCTAGGTCCCGAGCTTGTGCAGGAGACATCAGAGGTTATTGATATCATCAGGCAGAGGATGCGCACAGCTCAGAGCCGGCAGAAGAGTTTTGCTGATCGCCGGCGTCGTCCCTTAGAGTTTGATGTAGGGGACCACGTGTATCTCAAGGTCTCGCCCATGAAGGGCGTAGTTCGATTTGGAGCGAAGGGCAAGCTTGCCCCGAGATTCATAGGACCTTTCGAGATCACTGAGCGCAATAGCGCTGTGGCCTATCGGCTTGCCTTACCATCTTAGTTGTCTGGCGTCCACAACGTTTTTCACGTCTCTATGTTGAGGAAGTGTGGGTCAGACATAGCTCCTGTTATTGATTGGCAGCCGTTGGAGGTTCGTGAGGATGCTTCTTATATTGAGCAGTCAGTACGTATCCTTGATCGGAAGGAGCAGGTCCTCCGAACCAAGGTCATTCCCTTGATGAAGGTTCAGTGGGGTCACCATTCTGTCGATGAGGCGTCATGGGAGCGCGAGGCTGAGATTCGAGAGCGCTATCCTCATCTCTTTGATGATTGATTGTGTATTGTATCCTTTATGTTGTCTTCAATTTGATATGTCGATGTCTTGCTTCTTCTTCTATTATGACTTATATTTTCTTGCGATGATTGTGTAAATTTCGAGAACAAAATTTTTATTTAGAGGGGAGAGCTGTAAGACCCGTGTCCTAGTCCGTACCGTTCCACTAGCTTCCGCGGTCCTTCCAGTCGAATTCCGGCAACCTTCGCACCATATCCGACGATTGCCCGTGATCCTAAGCCGAGTCCTGCTTACCGAAGTCAGCTCGAACCGAATCTTGTATCATAGCGACCGCGCCGTCGCTGCGGTTCCAACGCCGTGACTTGCGCATCGAACTGATACTCAGGCTAGGAGATGTCGATCTGCGTTTATTCTGAAGAAACGCCACGCGTTGCAAATATCGAGGGAATCTCTACGATATGTCCCATCAATCAATGTCAAGTACAAGCCTTACCTCAAGTACATCAACCCATCCCTACTTTTTCAAAAGTCCACTCTCTTTCCACCTCACCCATCCATATCACTCCCATTCTCTCATTCTCTCTCTCTCATTTCTCAAATCTCCCAAGCAACATCCCACGTCCAAGCTTCCTCTCTCCCAAACCACAAGTGTGGCCCACCCTCTCATCTCTCATCCACACCATCAATCTCCCATCAACCTCCATTAAAAGAGAAGCTAAGGAGCATTGGAGTCTAAGGGGACCAAGAAGAAGGAAGATAAGGTGGGTGATCTACCGTTGTTTTCAAATTTAAAGGGCCACTTGTTGTGGGACCCACTTGATGTATGAGTTGTATCAATGGAGGGCCCATAGTGGCGGGGTCCCTCCTCTCTATCACCGTATCTCTCTCTCTCTCTCTCTCTCTCTCTCTCTCTCTTTCCTCTCCCTAGAATGGAGTGGGCCCCACCAAATCATGTTAAATCCACTCCATTCATCAATGGTGAGGCCCACCACATTCACCGTCCGGTGGGAGGTCCCACCTACAATATATATATATATATATATATATATATATATATACACACAATATATTATATTTATAATATGTTATTATATAAATATACTTATATATATATATATATAGTTGGTGGGCCACGTCCATGTGGGACCCACCACCACGCATGTGTTTATCTATGCCGTCCAGCGTCCCTGGACTCTAGACGAGCAAGGCTAACATGGAGTGTGTACACTGACGTGGGTGTGTACTTGCAAAAAAAAAAAAAAGAAGTGGTGGGCCACTTATGCAGGCCCCACCTTGATGTATGTAATCAATCCAAGCCGTCCATCCCCTTCCACAGATCATTTTAGGCGTTGAGCCGAAAAATGATCTCAATCCGAACTTATGGTGGGCCATAGCATAGTGAACAAGTTCTCTACCATTGATATACACCCTGACGTTGCTGTACGTCAAAAACCCATTCAATATTGGTCTTGATAGGTTTGTATCGAGCCATAGGGACCTATGGCTGGAGTGGATCTTGTTGATGCGGGCCCCACCCGTGAAAATCCACAGCAAAACTAATTTTTTAGACAGCAGCTGCTGCTGCTGTCAGTGCACGCAGCAGGCGCTGCCTGCGGGTGATGGACGAGCGGACGGGCTGGGACTCATGGCCCCAGCTGTGGGCCCCACCGTGATGCGTTTAGAACATCTACTCCATGCATTTGATGGGTCCCCTCGGACCAGATGACCACCCCAAAAATCAGCTGTATACGGAACTCCGGTGGGCCACACCATTTAAAATCATGTGAAGACATGCCTAAACATATAAAAACACTTGGTGGGTCTTACCTGAAATTTGGATGAAGCTGAAACTTGGTCTGAACAGTCAGCCAAGTGGGACGCACCCAATGAGTGGGCTGGATCTGTGGACCACATCGTGGTGGGCCCCTGACTGTGACCTTATGGTCAGTTTGGATGGCAATAAACATTACCGTGGGCCCCTAATCCACACGAACCGTGAACAGCTTGGATGATAAACAAATAAACATTCCAGTGGGCCCATTTTGGACGGAAAATAAATATTACAGTGGACCCTATCCAGGCCCATGTGACCTTATGAATAGTTTGGATGTCAAATAAATAGCACAGTGGGCCCTATCCAGGCCCACGTGACCTTATAAATAGATTGGATGATAAATAAATATTACAGTGGGCCCTACCCTGGTCCACATGACCTTATGAACAGTTGGTTGGAAAATAAACATTATGTTGGGCCCTAGGTTGCTTGGAAAATAAACACTACTGTGAGCCCCGATCTGAATGACCTTATCAATGGGTTGGATGGGAAGTAAACATTATGGTAGGCCCCACATGGGACCCACTTATGTATGTATTGTAAACCATACCCTCCATTAGAGTGGGCACCATCATGATGCATGTGTTTCATCCAACTGTCCAACCATTTTGGAGATAATTGAAGGCCCACCTTGATTTGTATAGGGCCCATATTATGAGGCCCATTTGATGTATTGGAGGCCCAATGGGATGTACATGAGGCCCATACCATGATTTATGTGTTGACCCTTATAGCGGCAGTGCCTTGGGAGCAATGATGGTTTGATGCCCACATTGTAAGGTTAATGTTGGTTAAATATCCGCATTACGACTCTCCCTAAGGCCCATTAATAGGCCCATACCTGTAGTATATAGGCCGTCTAGGCCCATCTTCATTTTGATCAGAACCCATCACCACATAACATGTATAGCATAGATCCATGATTCATGATCATGCACATCATATGTATGCCTGATATGAGAAGTGACTGATCATAGCATATGCCTTCGGACAGATCGTTAGGGGCTCCCTGATAGGCAGAGTCCCCCCACATAAGCGCTTGGTATGCACAGGATTGTTACATGTTTGGTAGGGTGATTCATGCACTTGCATTTGTGTGATCATGATTATTATATGCCCTAGCAACATCAGGGCCATAGCCTCCACAGACACATCGTGGGTGGCTGGGTTGAATACTGAAAATGTTTGGTTCTAGCATACGGGCGCCATAGATGTCCCTGGGTGAAAATTCCTAAACCCGATGGTACCAGAGGATGACTCCAACGTCAAGACCGAGTGGATATATGAGAGCATGAGGGCCGAATACCAAGAGGCCGCGTCTCCCACTGTGTCGTGGTCGGTTGGAAAGGAGTGTGGCCTTACTCGCCCGAGGGTAGGGGGCAATACTAGGCTGAGTTTGACCAGCTCGAGAATGGGTCTGCTATTGACGTGCCGGATAGGTATTGGCAGACTATTAGCCAGGCGGATAGTGAGGTTTCTTATGCTCACTTGGACTGTGCGGCTAGGAGAGCGACAGTGCCATTTGGAGTGTATTGAACCCTAGTAATTATCAAGAATGAGAACTGTACTAATATATGATGAGGATTGGCATGCTTGAGTTGTATCTCGCATCGCATGGCCGTGTTATGGCCGATGGCATTCACATCTTGCACCGCATAGCCTTGGTATGGCTGATTGCATTCATGTACTCATCACTATGATTCCGCATTACTCTGACCTTGCGTTCTGAGCACGCTTATATTGCGCACACACTTACACCACCCTCTAAGCTTCTATAAGCTTATGCACGATTGATGCGTGCAAGTGATGTCGGGACGCAGCCATAGCCTTGTCACAGTTGGAGTGTGCAGCTGAGCTTTTGAAGTTTCTATCTTTTGCATTATCTTGTATTTTTCCCTTTCAGACGCATTGTACTCAAAAGTTTTTGATCATAGTGAATTTTGTGGTGATGTTCTTGTGGTTATTGTTCGTGGGTTATACTTTTGGTTATGCTCATTATGAATCAGACTGATGATTATAAATCCTCCTTATAGTATCCCAAGATTGGAACCTGGTGAATAGGTGCCGCGAGCCGAGAATGGGGTTCTACGGAGGCTGTCGGCTTCGGATTCGGCGATCGAAAATTTTGTGAGCCCGGTTTCCGAGTTCGGGGCGTGACATTAGAAGGTTACATAAATGCAGATGTAGCAGGAGATATTGACTCCAGGAACTCCACATTGGGTAGATGCTTACTTTTATAAGGAGAGCAGTGTCATAGTAGTCCAAGTTACAAAACTGTATGGCCTTATCTATTACAAAGGCTCAATATATTGTAGTAACAGAAGTTAATTTATAAGGAAATGTTATGTATGAATAGATTCTTTTAAGAACTTAACTTGATGTAAGATAATTATATTATTTATTGTGACAATGAGAGTGTCATCTACCACAATAAAAATTATAGTCTCTATTTCAACTCCAAGCACATAAATTAATGTAAAGTATCAAAGGTATTAATTTGAGATGCTCTTGAAGAAAAGTTGTTACACCTTGAGAAGATTTATACTAACAAGAATGTTTATGATACAATGACCAAGGTCTTATTTAGAGAAAAGCATGAATTTGAGGAAGCACGACAAGTTTGAATGTGATGGAGCTTGGATCCGCCTAATATTTGGGGTGTCCTATTTTTACGATAGGATGACTCAACACTTAAAAGCCTGGACTCGACTAACCTGTAATTCGGTCCTGAGTTGAGTTGGGCGACTCAGCCAAGCTGGGCTGAATCTGACTAACTTGCCCGAGTCAGCAGTGACTTGTGTTGCGGAACCTGATCAGGTGCCACCAAGTCTGAGTTGACTTACACGATTCACATCAAAGTCGTCCTATAGGCGACCCAATTGAAAAGGTTGGATGAAATACAAATGCAACAGGTCGGCCTGACATGGAGTGTGTGTACTGACATGGGTGTGTACTAACAAGCTAACCCAAAAAAAAAAAAAAAAATGCAACAGGTCGGCCTGACATGGAGTGTGTGTACTGACATGGGTGTGTACTAACAAGCTAACCCAAAAAAAAAAAAAAATGCAACAGGTCGGCCTGCTCACACATTTCTGCCACTAGCTAGTTGCCAATTAGGCATAGCTAAACCATCATTGCTTCAAGATAACAGTTCCAATAGAGACTGGTCACCAGATGATGATTGGATTAGCCTGGGCCTATTTGGTTGGATATATTTTATGAAGACTGTAGTATATTTTATATTTTTTTACGCATTAATTACATACTACACACGGACATCAGCAGTGGAAAATGAGATGAATTCTGTGAATCACCACGATGTATATGTTTTATTTATGTTGTCCGTTCATTTGGCCAGATCATTCTAAGGTATACTTCCAAAAATGAGATAGGTCCAAAGGATAAGTGGACCACACCATGGGAAGAACATTTAAATGATTAGCCAATCTCCACTATTTTATGTAATATGGTCCATTTGATCTTCAACTTTGCCTCATTTTTTGGCCCATGCTGTAAAATGATCTATACTAATGAATGAATGGAGTGGATATAACACATATTTCATAGTGGGCCCACTAAGCTTTGGCTTCCAATTATCATGAAATGTGATGGGACAGCTCATCTTCCCTTTCAAACGCATGTCGGCATGTCGTGTTGATGTATGAATTTAATGTTAATTTGAGAGAAATTACGTGAAAATACATTTAATTACATCCAACCAAACGGGCCCTTAAAATCAGGTGTCCCACTTCCAAAGTTGGGAAATTCATCTCGGGGGCTTCAATGCCCTACATAAACCACAGTGGGCCCCACGCTCAAGAGATATAAAATAAACCTATTCTATAAACGTTGCTGGGATCCACCCTCAAGTAGATGCAACTAACCCTTAAATGATTAATACCTGCGTATCATCTATCACACTTTGCCGGAGTACAAAAAAATTCTCGTTAACCCACGGATTTCACGCCGGCGGCTCGTACTGTTTCTCCACTCCCACGCATTACAGATCTCTTCTAACTTCATACGCGTGTACAAGTCAGCTAATGCACACGCCACAGACGCCAGTGTGGCAGACAGGTGCAGTATCCAAGCTATCCATCTCAAGGGTACCACTATTTATCTTCCCTTTCCAAAGCAAACTGAACATATATACGGTAATGAACAAATCAGGTAGGCAAAAACAAACTGAACATATATACGGTAATGAACAAATCAACCAAATCTTTTTAACCGTCCGATTACTTCTAAAATCATGGCACACTTCCTCATTAGACCTTCTTTATTTTTTAGTATTAGCATCTACACAATGAATTCTACCTGATGGATGGCCTGGATATTTACGCTGTCAGCCACGTTGGCATATGTGGAGGCATGTGCGTTAGCGAACTTATACAGCGTCTGGGCTTATCAAAGCTCTCCAGCCTCCAGGACCTCATTTTGCCTCTGTCGCGATTCAGGGTCCATCTGTGTGTCACCGATCACAGGAGTCTACATGAAGAGTATTTGGATGATCAGAACCGTCCATAGTGTGGAACATATAGATTATATTGTATATATAATTACGGTGGAAGGATGATTTTGACCATCAGTAACTGTAGATACAGCCAACCTTTTGTAGAGTTCGGAAATGCCAACCGCTGTACCTGATTGCTCACTTTCCCACTGGTGCGGATTGTGTGTGCTGAAGGTACATGAGAATTTTGTGCCCTTCTTCTCATTTGTACATGTCATCATTGATGACATCAGCTCACAAACCGCACCCATTATCTCCCAACGAAATCGGATTGCGTACTAAGTTACTCAGTACGCTCTTATCGTACTGAGAAACTCTGTGGGGTTCACCGTGAATGTATGTAGTCTATCCACGCCGTCCATCCGTTTTTACATCTGATTTTAGTGGTTGAGACAAAAATTTAAGCATACTCAAAGATCAAGTGGAACATACCATAAGAAACAGTTGGAATAATGACTTCCACCATTGAAACCTTTCTAGGGCCCACAGTGATGTTTATTTCTCATCCAACCTGTCATAAGATCAAAAAGACATAGATGAAGGGAAACACAAATACAAGCTTGATCCAAAACTTCCGTGGCCCCCAAGATATTTTCAACAGTGGATGTTCAATTCACACTGTTTCCTATGGTGTGGTCCATTTGAGGTTTGAATATAATTCATTTTTATTCTAAATCCGTAAAATTATCTGGTAAAATGGATGGACGGAGTGGATAAAATACATAAATCACGGTGAACCCCACAGAGTTTACTCAGTACGCTTAGTGTACTGAGTTACTCAGTACGCAATCCGCTTCCCCTCCCAACCTTACACAACGCAACTTTCAACTCGTGGAAGATCTAGGTATCAAATCCACACCACCTATCGATTTTTTATGTGTGAAATTAACTTGAGCTTTGCTATGTTGTATTTCTTAGATTCACACCGTCCATTCATTTTTTGCATGTCATTATAAGATAAGAGCCTAAAAACAAGGAAAATACAAAGCTCAAGTGGACCCCACCAAAAGAAATAGTAGGAATTGAACGCCTACTGTTGAAACTTTATTAGGGCCACAGAAGTCTCTTATTAAGCTGATATTTGTGTTCTTCCTTCATTCAGGTCTTTTTTACTTCATAAACAGGATAGATGGCAAATAAACATCGCAGTTGGGGTTAGAAAGTTTTCAACGGTAGTTCGTTCAATCCCTACTAATTTATGTATTACGGTTCACTTTCGCTTTAAATGTGCTTCGTTTTGAGCTAATGCTCCGAGAATAATCTGAAAAAATCGATGAGTGGTGTGGATCTAACACATAAATTATAGTGACAGTGGGCTCAGAGAAATTCCACACGTGAACAGATGTAGTGTAGTGCATGGTCGATTCGAGAGGAAGAAAATCTGTGTTTGGTAGCAGGGCGAGGCTTCGCTGTATCCTCGAGGTGGGTTGGCCATCCACGCCGTCCATCCATATTGAAAGTTCAATTTAGGGCATGAACCCAAAACTGAAGCTGCTGACCACATCACAGGAAAACAGTCGTGATTGAATTCCCGCCGTTAAAAACTTCATTGATTCCACCGGAATTTGTATATGCCATCCAACCTGTTGATAAGGTCACAAATACCTAGACAAGAGATCACACAAATATCTTCTTCTTCCAAAGCTTTTGTTGCCCACGAGAAGTTTTAATGGTCAATTACCACTGTTTCCTGTGCTGTGGTCCATCTGAGATTTGGATCTGCCTCATTTTCTGGATCATGCCCTAAAGGAGCTTTTAATACGGATGGACGGCATGGATGTAGTCATATGCATCACTGTGGGCCCCACATTTGCTGATGTGGGTTGGAGGCTAGTAGAGACTGAAGAGGTAAATCGCAGGACACATGCCAACGTGGCGCAAGTATATGCAATCTGGACCAACGAGTAGGTGTACCGGAGAGTGTTCCCCATGTTATATCAAACCGATCTACCAACCATCAACGGCCTATATTCAAAACACGTGTGGAAACCCTAATGAGTAGCTCAGATTGGATGTTGGGACAGTGCACGTTCATGTAAAGCTCACTTGTATAAGCCCATACATCTGTGCCACATTTTCACACGTGCCATAATTCTGGTCTTTGATATTTCATTGTGGCTTGTGCAAATACTTTACCATTTATCATGTTAAGATAGTGACTCAGCCACCATCCATCACGCATCAATCCAGACCGTCCAAATTGTGGATACCAAAATGAATGGATCATATATAACCCAAAATCATGGAGCGGATGATCCTAACCATCTGACCTCAGCAATTGTATAGACACAGATTGGATGATCTTGATCATTTGATAAGTGTGATGACCAAGATTTGTAAGGTCCAGATCAAACATGGACGTCAGATGAATAGTCGACATTTAGGAGATGGTGGAAAATATCCAAACCAGCCTAACCCCACAGCCGCCAACGCGTACCTCCTGAATCCGGGGGCTGTAGCGGATTCATGAAGTCCTAAGGTCTGTGGGGCCTACCATGATATATGTTTTGTATCCACTCTGTCCATCCATTCCGAAAGCTCATTTTAGGACACCAACTCAAAAATGAGGCAGATCCAAAGTTCAGGTGGACCACACCATAGGAAACACCAGGGATAAAGATGCCCAACGTCGAAACGTGCCCACGTGATGTTTATATGCCATCCAAACCGTTCATAAGTAGATTCCGACCTGAATGTAGGTAAAACATAAATACCAGCTTGATCCAAAAATTCTGTTGCCCCCAAGAAGTTTTCAATGGTGGTCGTTTAATACTCACTATTTTCTTTGTGGTAGCTCACTTGAGTATTATATCTGCCTAAATTTTGTTCTCATGTCCTAAAATGAGCTCACGAAGCGGATGGACGGATTGGATATAAGACATACATCAAGATGGCCCCCACAGAGTGGTGTTGACTCTTAAACGGCACAAATGGCGTAGCTGTATAGCCATCCATACCGTCCAGGGTGAAACATGACCGAAGACTTCATAAGATAGCATTAACCAACTTACTTTTCCCTTCCAATTTAGGCTACTATTTTATTTTTAACTGTCCATTTCATAGGCCATTAACTGGGTGGTTAGTGTTGCTTGATCAGTATATTTTCAAACATATGCTCCATCCATGATGGGACCCATAAGTTGAATGGTTTAGATAGCAGTCAAAAAGTGCCACGTGTGAAAAGTATAAGTCAACACTTACGTATGACTCAAGCCCACTATCATCGCTCGCCCCTCGTGTGCATGTACTTATTTCACGTGAAGTCCGTGTCACCTTTTATCCTCCCCTGGAAAATTCATGATTCAAACCACCTCCACATTTTCTCCCATGCATACTTCCTTGGTATGTTCGGACGCGGATTAGCTACTGAAACCGACTGGAGCACGACTCCCTACTGAAGTGACGTCACCAAGTTCTGTGGACCTTTCTATGATGTATGTGTTGCATCCACACCGTCCATCCATTTGTAGAGAGCATTTTAGGGCATAAGTAATTAATGATTCATATCCAAAGCTCAAGTGGACCCCACCACAGAAAACAGTGGGACAGTGACATCCACCGTTGAAATTAACCTTCCCAGGCCTACCATGATATTCATTTGAGATACATGATATTTATTTGAGATCAAACCTGCCCTTGTGTTAACATAGATATGATAGAAGGAAAAACACAAATGTAAGCTTGATTGAAAATCTCTATAGACCCTAAAAAGTTTTCAATGGTAGGCATTCAGTCCCGCTATTTTCTGCACCTGGCCTTTGGATCTGACTCATTCTTTTGGTTCCCTAAAATGATCTCTTCAAATGTATGGACGGTGTGGTTACAACACATACATTAGGGTAGGGGCCACATAACTTGGTGACGTCACTTTAGTAGATAGTCTCGGTAGTGTCGTGTTCAGTAGCTAATCCACGTCCGGTATAATCAAACCGCTTTTCGTTTTCTCTCAGGGCGCGGATTGCGTACTGACAGTGTCAGTAGCGAGGTGGCTACTGACAGTGTTATGTGGACTTATCATTATATATGCGTCCTATCCACACCTTCCATCCATTATTTCAGATTATTTTATAACATGAGTCGAAAAATGAGGTAGATCCAGATCACATATAGACCACACCATAGGAAAGAATAATAATTGAACACTTACCGTTAAAAAACTTCTTAAGATTCACAAAAGTTTTGAATTAAGCTGATATTTGTGTTTCTCTTCATCCACACGTGTGTGACCTAATCAAAAGGTTGGATGACAAATAAACATTATAGTGAGCCCCAGGAAGTTTTTAATGGTGGGAATTTAATCTCCTCTATTTTCTTGTGGTGTGGACGACTCGAAATTTAGATCTCCCTCGTTTTTGGCATCATGCTCCATAATGATTTGGAAATATAGATGAACGGCTTGATAAAACACATATATATAATGAGGGGCCCACAGAGCACTGTCAGTAGCTACCTCTCTACTAACGGTGTAAGTACGTAATCCGGTCCTGTATCTCAGTGCTTTCTTTCTCATCTTCAGTCTCTATATAACATAGACAAACGCACAGCCACCTCTTAGGGCTCTCTCCATCTTCCCCCGTATATATAAACATGCACTGCCACCTATTCTCTTAGAGCTCTCTCTCTCTCTCTCTCTCTCTCTCTCTCTCTCTCTCTCTCTCTCTCTCTCTCTCTCCAACACTAAGTGGCCATAATGAACCACACCTCTACCCTCTCATCCTCAATCTCAGCCCTTCAATGGGTGGGCAAAAATGCAATCATCCCTACCCTCCCAAAGATCCTGTTGGACCCCACACACCCCACCACTCTACTCCTCCTACTTACCTCCCTCTTCTTCTTTCTCTACCACATCCAATCAAAAAATCCTAACAAAAAGCAAAATGTAGCCCCTCTCCCTCCTGGCCCACTGCCCTGGCCCATCATCGGCAGCCTCCCAGACCTCACCTGTAACAAGCCAGCTTTCCGTTGGATTTTATCCCTAATGAAGGAAATGAATACAAGCATTGCATGCATCCGTCTTGGCAACACTCACATAATCCCTGTAACATGTCCTGAGATAGGCCGTGAGTTCTTGAAAAAACAGGATGCAATCTTCGCATCCAGGCCACTCACAA
This sequence comes from Magnolia sinica, assembly GCF_029962835.1. Taxonomy (NCBI): domain Eukaryota; kingdom Viridiplantae; phylum Streptophyta; class Magnoliopsida; order Magnoliales; family Magnoliaceae; genus Magnolia; species Magnolia sinica. The sequence continues at coordinate 86,917,870 of NC_080580.1, forward strand.
TGGGGACCGAGTACTCCAGCCGTCGATTCCTCTCCGTTGCAACCGCTCCTTCAGGTGACCAATGGAAGAAGATGAGACGTGTGGTGGCCTCTGAGATCTTAAGCCCGGCGAGACTCCGATGGCTACTTGATAAAAGGACCCAAGAAGCTGATAACCTTTTACATTACATCTACAACCAATGCAAAACCAACTCCACCGGTGCAGTCGTGGACGTTAGAGATGCTGTTCGGCAGTATAGTGGAAATGTCATAAGGAAGATGATGTTCAACAGGAGATATTTTGGGGTGGGCCGTGAGGATGGTGGGCCCGGCATAGAGGAAGAAGAACACGTCGAGGCTCTCTTCACTGTACTCTCTCTTCTCTACGCCTTCTCTGTCTCTGATTACATGCCTAAATTACGATGGCTGGATCTGGATGGCCATGAGAAGATCATGAAGAGGGCGATCAAGATCGTTAATAAGTATCATGATCCTATAATCGACGGTCGGATCAAGAAATGGAGAGGTGGCCAAGGTGGGGTCCACGAGAAGGAGGAGCCGGAGGACCTACTCGACCTTCTGATATCTGTGAAGGATGCTGATGGGAAGCCGTTGCTAACACCAGAAGAGATTAAAGCACAAACGGCGGTAAGATAATCACATCACTAAGTCGTTTATAGTCTTGAAAATGCATTTAACAACGCATGCATGCCAGACGTACGTTATAGCCCGGACCGGAATCCTGTGCGGGACCTGTTTTAAGCAGCGGGTCAAACACCCAAGCTTGTGGGACCCACCATGATGTGTATGTAAAATCCATTCCGTCCATCACGTTTTATCCACGATTCTAGAAACTTGGGAAAAATATCATCGAAATCCACGACTTAGATGAGCTATACACAGGGAAAAATGGAAAATGGAAAGCCAACCATAGGTTTGTTTGTGACACCAACATGATGTGTATCTTTCATCGTAGCCGTTAATCAGGTGTAACTTACCTGAATGAAGATAAAATACAGAAATCAACGTGATCTAAATATCAGCCGGGCCACACCGTGTGAACTTAGAGGTTTTAGGAGTTTTATATTGCACCCATTGGTGTGGCCCATCACAGATTTTTTTCAGGCTGATATTTTCTATGTATGGTTCAAAAATGGTTCTCTCCCGATGGACGAAGTGGATTTACTAATAAAACATGGTGGGCCCACAGAGATTGGTTGTTTTAGGTGTTGTAGATGATTCCAAGTACCTATACATGCTAGTGTAATTAAATGGTCAGATTTACTTATAAAACATTGGATCCCATACTTATACATAGGGAGCTGTTAAGAACCCTAAACACATCTACAGTCCAAATATTTTTACAATTTTAGAAAGTTCACACGATTCTACCGCATGATCAAGTGGAAAGCATTCTGACACGTGTCATGTATAATAAGATAACGTCACAAAAGGGCCCCATCAGCCTGCTCATTGTCTATGATCAAACGACAGGATTTGATTGGGTGTGATTGTAGATTGCTGATCTATGATGGCCCACTAAATGAAATAAAAAATAAAAAAATTGCAGATGGGATATGTGTCAAATATTCTCAACCGTCTATTTGATTGTCAACATCGAATTTGGGTCACTCTGAAAATCTCCTTTTTGAAATTTTCAAACTTTTCAGACGTATTTTATGGAACATTAATCCAAGGGTTAGGATCTTCCAATCTTGAATTTTTATTTTTATTTTTTTCTAATAGACCCACGTCAACACTACATCTTACCGTGTGAACGGTTTGGATCACTGAACAATGTCTCCATGTGTACATAATCACCCACATCCGAAAACTGTATGTTTGATGAGATCAGGACCATGTAATTCTTCCTATCATGTCTACTTGTTTTAGAAGAAATCTAGGAGTATCGAATCATTCCCTACCTAAACTTGATTGTTGCAGGATCTGATCTACGCATCGGTCGACAACCCATCAAATGCCGTCGAGTGGGCCATGGCTGAGATGATCAACCAACCAGATGTTCTCAAGAAAGCAGTGGAAGAGGTGGACAAGGTGGTGGGGAAAGAAAGACTCGTCCAAGAATCCGATTTTACTCATCTCAATTACATCAAGGCCTGTGCTCGCGAGGCGTTCCGGATCCATCCGATCGCACCGTTCAATCTCCCCCACGTGGCGACCGCTGATGCAACCGTCGCGGGCTACTTCATCCCAAAAGGCAGCCATGTGCTGCTGAGCCGGATCGGGCTGGGCCGCAACCCTAAGGTGTGGGATGACCCGCTCAAGTTCAAGCCAGAGCGCCACCTGAAGGATCCAACGGCTGAAGTCGAGCTCATGGAGACGGATCTACGGTTCATATCATTCAGCACGGGCCGACGTGGCTGCATGGGCGCCCCACTCGGATCGGCGATGACCGTCATGCTGCTGGCCAGGCTTCTTCAAGGATTCACTTGGAGCACGCCACCTGGCGAGCCACGTGCCGATCTTGCTGAGTCAGCAAATGATCTGTTTCTGGCTAGGACTCTACGTGTGCGTGCTGAGCCACGCTTGCCAGCGCACATGTATTTGGCACACTAGTGGGACCCTCTCATATATGAATTTTTCTTTTCTTTTTAGGTGTGTGAAAAAGAATACAAATAGTTGGGAGGTTTCTAGATGTTGATCAGCATCTTGTGGTGATCGGGTCCGTTCATCTGGTTGGGCCCACTGTGAATGGGCCCCTAGCTAAAAATACTTACTGATATTACATTTTCATAATAGATGCAAAAGATGGCTAAAAGATTTGTTTCGTATTTCAACGCATTTTTTTTACCGATGGGGTGTTGGTGGAGATTTTTCCACATGGTCTATTTACGGTGAACCCTCTTGATAAATGGCCCCAAGTTATGAATGGATTCTGGAGAGGTTTCAAGATGTTGATTGACATCTTGTGGCTTCCCGTGTGGTGACCGAGACTGTCACCTGGTTGGGTAATTTTACGAATTTAAGGATTTGTAATTTCTATAAAATAATATAAGAAATCGAAAATATTAAGGATAAATTAAGGCACGTGTGATCATATGTCTTTAAAACGTTATTCATACATTTTCAAAATAATTTAGAGGCAAATAGCTTATAAGATACGATGAGTCTGTATGCGGTTTAACGTTCAGCAAACACGAATAAATTACTAATGGATGTGTAAGTAGTTTGCTGGTAAAAAAAAAAAAATCTCAAATCAAAGATAAAGTCAAAAAAAAAATTGTTGGCTTACCCCACTACATTGGTCTATTTCTTGAGGGCTTGCTGACTAATGGCTAAGGTCCATATTAAACCTTGGTGGCTGATCAAAGAACATTGAGTTGTTGCTGATTGGTTCATGTGAGAAAGTAGTTCGAGTTGTTGGTGATGGTCTAATGAACCATCAAAGTCTTATTTATATAAGCTAGGGTTGTTGGACGTTTTAGTCGTTGGTCATAATTTTAAATGATTGTTTCTATCTATTGGTGAGAAACTAGTCATTATTTAGCAATTTCTGACAGTTTTATGTGGGAACTCCAATTGTATGCTAGCCGTTTAGACTCAGTGGCTAGCTATTTCTAACTGTTGGGCTAGCCACATGTAACAATTTTTGCATGGTTTGGAGTTACACCACCTCTTAAATGGCTAGTTCTAACCCCTATATAAGTCAAATAGGTCGCTTTATGAAGGATCACCAAGCTAGATTTAAAGAGGTATTCCATTATTGACCTGGAACTGTTACACAGATTTGTACACAATGACAACCTCAGCAATATCACGGCATATGATTGTTAGGTACTTCATATACCTACCCTATGAAAACATGCAAGTCCCATTAACCTCGGGCACAAATATGGCAATGATCAATTTTTAGAATATCTAGCATCTGTTATGTGTAAATGCTTTGACTGGCCGTAAATACAATGATCTCAAACATCACTACAAATGCTTTCAAGAATATGTAAATTAGTTGCGTTATCCGGCGAACGTACACCGACTGCACTTCATTGCAAAGTATACTTGTAAAGTCAAGTCGGAATTTTCACACTAATCCAACATAGAGTGTAACAGAGTTTCAACCAAATATATAATCAAATTGATGGGGGAGTATTTCCTATGATTGGCTTGGAAATAGCAAATGCTTCAAAGATGAGCTTATTTTCCGAACGTATGAAAAGCTCGTAAAGAGTGAAGAATGATCAAAGTCATTCACCTCATACATAATTTCATTTAAAATGTTCCCACCATATTCAATTTTCACATTAACCTCATTAAAAGGCTAAAGCATGCGCCTTTAAGATATATCATAAGTTGATATGGTCATGACTTTAAGATATATCATAAGTTGATATGGTCATACATATGACTGGATTCAGCAGTGATGACATCTTTAAGTTCTATCAAGGGGTTGATAGCGGAGATTATTAAGAGTTCAAATCAAAATCGTAAAAATCAGAAATATTAGAAATTGCAACACTGATTTTCATCTCTATCATCTTATAGACAAAACATGTCATAAAAGCCTTGTTTTCTAATATTTGTCAAAATCTAATCAACCCCTTTTTCCTTTTTTATTTTCATTTAAAAAGACTTAAACTACACATTATCATTCATTAACAAATAAAACCAAAATATCATAATTCAATTTTAAGTTAATCTGTTGAAAAAAAAAAAAATCAAATTTAAATGCTAATAAGGCCTTCGTTGAACAACTGACCTCAAGTTCTCACCATCTTTTGTTTCTTCTCTTTTTATTATAGAACTTAACACGGGCAAAACAAAACCCAAATATGAGAATTCAATTTCAAAATACATAAAAAACAGAAATGATTCTAATACTATGAATTAACCCATCACCATTCACAGAACAAAACCGAAAATTCAAAATCTGAATCCAAATAAGAAAAGATATAAAAATAAAAAAATAAAAGAAAAGCCCAAAAAGAAGAAATATCATCCATACTAATATTCTCCGTTTCTTCTATTCGTTAAACCCATTTGCAGTCACATTACAAGATCAAAACCCAAATCCCAAAATTCAATTTTATAGCAAAAACAAGAAGATAGTATCATTAGATAGAGTGAGAGAAAACACAAAACAAAACAAAACCCATACAACATAACGCTAATGCTTCAACATCAAATTTCTATCCCTTAAAAAAAAGTTAAGAAAATCAAAACCTAACAGATTCTCCAACACAAAAAGAAGAGATTAAAGCTCCCATTTACTAACAATTGGATTTTTCTTGAACATTAATTATTATTTTTTGAATTTCAATGATTGCAATCAAAAATTAATATCAAATGACGGTTGAAAGAAAAGGGGAAAGTTTTTATATAAAAAAAAAAAATCATAATGACGGCCAATTGAAATTGTCGAAAAATGCATTTCATATATTACATGTAAAACCTAATGAGCATAAACATCGATTTTAGTAATTCACATGGTGTAATTATCCCTTATATATCCTCGAAATGATTTATGGTATATGAAATAAATCCTTAGAAATGTGATTTATGAATATTGTTTGTTGTGTTATCATCTCTTATTTATTAATTTGTATCAATGCACAATTCATATTCACATTTTCCTAAGAAATTAATCTCACAAATTAAGGAGAGATTTGAATGTAATTTATTTGCAAATGCCACAAACGTAACTTACATAAGGCATAAGATTTTTTTTATCGCTAACATCTTCATCTGATTGATTATTCGAATTGACGATATATAGCCATGATTGATGCGGGAATGCTTAGTTTACTCCAATGTCCCATTATCAATTATGTGTTGATTTTTCCTATAAAACGAAATCAAAGTATTAAATTTTAACTTCCCGTATTTCAGCTTATTTCATGTCATGCTTAATAGATGTGATTCTACACCCTTAAACCTGATATGTCATGCATAACGCAATAGGATATCTAGATTGATAATCCGGTGAACTATACCATATATAGTTCTTCTTGCTCAAAATCATATGGATAATATAATCAAAGCCATCCAATCACAGGATTTTTCCTAGTGATTGTGAGCGATTATATATTCATCCATACTAAATCGAATGTTGTGATTGTAAAATTAAAGTGAATTTTAAGCCATGAACCAAACTCATCAACAAATAAAGTTTCTACCCATGAAATCATGTGTTTGCCATGGGTATGAGATTTGGATTGCTAGTGACCAGGTGGGTCATGCCATGTATATTTATATCTCTAAGGCACCATCCAATCAAAGGACTTCTTACCCAGTATTAATTGTGGGCCACTATGTATTTGCCTTTTAATATCCTGACTGATTGGAAAGATAGAATTGTCTGATTTTTAAGCCATGGACCCTCAACAATTAATAGGCCCACCTAATGAACAGTCCAGTGATCATGCACGTGGCTACATGCACACTTGTGAATCAAGGATGATCAATGAGAATGTGACTTTTCCATGTGACCCATGGATCATTTGCACTGGTTCTAATGACCAGCCCACAAGCTTAATCATCTCTCTTTGATAGCCACACATTGCAATATGATACATGGAGACTATAGCCATTGGATCTGGGTCATGTTTGGTAATCGAAACTGTATTTGTTCAAAGATAGTCTCCTAGGCCATTTTTCTAGGACATTGATTGAAAGTTAGATATTTCAATTTTAAAGATTCTTTAGGCAGCATTGTATCAACATTTCGAATGACCATCGACCATGACCCACCAACGGCTACAATCACGATGTATCGTATGCAATGCATTCTACCTAAATTGAATAGATTTTACCTTTCCTATATCAATTGCTAAGCTTTAATAATCCTGTTTTGAGTGTTGCATTGGTATTACCACCCAATACTCTTGGTTGTAGCCATGTATATACACAGTCTTTTCCCATTATCACAAGGAAAATTCTCTACATATCATGCAAAGAGAGTTGTAGCCTTGTCACAATCTTTGTGTGATACTTGTAACACCAACCTATTCGTTTTGGTGGAGCATAGTAATACTATCCTTGTGAGCTTTGGACTTGAATCTGGTGTGGCCCACCATTAAGGCTCATAGCTCAAAATTTGCACTGATCGAACTGTACTAACCATCGGTTTTGAGGTTGTGGACCATTTGTTTATTAGGTGCGCTCTGGTGGTACCGGACAGATATGGTGCCCACGTGGTACATGAATCATCCAATCAAATCACACCTAAAAACCTCTACATTCATGTGGAGTGGCCCACCGTTTGAATGATTTTTTGGGATGTCTCTTCATCCTGTTGGGGATCACATGATGAACAAGTTGGATGCCATTTAAACACCATGGTAAGCCCTTGGAAGGTTGCAGCGGTGGGTGTCTCCAGATTGATTGGGTGTGATTGTAGATTGCTGACTTATGATGGCCCACTAAATGGGAAAAAAAAAATGCAGTCCGGATATTATTCAATTTTTTTTATTTTTTTATTTTTTATTTTTTGAAAATACACACACACAAAACGACATTTATGTAACAATGGTCCTACTTGATGATCCAAAACCAAATGATAAATAAAAAATTAAAAAACCCACCAGATTGTCAACATCGATTTTGGGCACCCTGAAAATCTCCTTTTTGAAAATTTCAAAACTTTCATTTATGAACTATTATCCCTTAACATACCGTGTGTCCTCAGACGTATTAGGGAACATTAATGGAAGGGATAGGACCTTCCAATCTTGAATATTTTTCTAAGAGACCTATGTCAACAGTACATCTCACTGTGTGAATGGTTTGAATCACTGAACAACGGCTCCATGTGTATATAATCACTAGGGCTGAAAGTTGGGCAGGTTCAACCAGACCAACCCATGACCCACCCGACAATGGGTTGGGCTTTGGCAGGATGTATAGGGTTTGGTCTCGGGCTTGGGCCATACAAACGCCAACCCGATAAAACTTGGGTTGGGCTCGAGTTAAGGTCTCAGGTTGCCCAACCCAACCCGAACCCGATCAATATATAAGTTCCTTATAAATTAATTATAATTGAGTGCGGATCATCTATGTTGAAGGCACAAGAAATTTCAATATCATCAAGTTTCATTGGTCCACGTCATTTCCAATGACTCAAGCTAACAAGATACACTGGATTTCTCTCTCCCAAATAGATTGCTTGATACACAATACGACTTTTGAAGGAGTAATTGTCCTATATTTTAGCTTGTTTGTTTAAAAAAATGTTCCTTATGATAAATAACTACATATATAATTAATACAATTATAGGTATAAAAATAAAACTTGTACTAAAAATATAATAGACTAAAGTAATAATGAAAATATTAGCCAACCTGGCCAACCCGACCGAACCCGCTTGGGTTAGGCTTGGGTCGAGAATTCCCAACCCGAGCTTGGATTGGGTTGGGTTAGGGTTGAGGTATAGGAAGCTTGGGTTGGGCTAGGGTTGAGCACCAACCCGACCCAACCCGCCCGACTTTCAGCCCTAATAATCACGCACATCCGCAAACTTTATGTTTGATGAGATCAGGACATGTAATTCTTACTATCATATTCACTTGTTTTAGAAGAAATTTAGGAGTATCTAATCATTCCCTATCCAAATTTGATTATTCCAGTATCTGATCTACGCATCCGTCAACAACCCATCAAATGCCTTCGAGTGGGGCCATGGCTGAGATGATCAACCAAATCGTATGTTCTTAAGAAAGCGGTGGAGGAGTATGCAACCGTCACGGGCTACTTCATCCCAAAGGGCAGCCATCTGCTGCTGCTACTGCTGAGCTGGACCGGCTGGGCCGCAGCTCTAAGGGCTCAAGTTCAAGCCAGAGTGCCAGCTGAAGGATCCAACGGCTGATGTCGAGCACACAAAGACAGATCTACGGTTCATATCATTCAGCACGGACGACGTGGATGAATGGGCGCCCCACTCGGATCGGCGATGATCGTCATGCTGCTGGCCCGGCTTTTTCAAGGATTCACTTGGAGCGCGCCAATAGTTGGGAGGTTTCTAGATTTTGATCGGCATCTTGTGGTGATCGGTTCCGTTCATCTAGTTGGGCCCACTATGAATGGGCCACTAGCAGAAAATATGTACTGATATTACATTTTTATAATTGATGCAAAGGATGGTTAAAAGAAATGTTTCATATTTCGACGCCATGGTGGAGATTTTTCCACATGGTCCCTTCACGAAGGACCCTCTTGATTAATGGCCTAGATCACCAAGTTATGAATAGATTCTAGGTAGGTTTCAAGATGTTGATCCACATCTCTTGTGGCTTCCATGTGGTGATCAAGACCAGTATCTCGTTTGGCCCACTGTGAATGTGAAACTAGTGAAAACAAGCACTAGTCCTAATAACCGCGGGCACGAATAACTCGATACTCAAGATTTAGAATATCTAGCAACTGCTGTGCATAAATGCCGTAAATACAATGATCTTGAACATCCCTTCAAATGCTTACAAAGAATATGTAAATTTAAGTATCTTGTCAATGATTAACATACACTAACCAAAGTAGACCTAAAAAAAGTGAAATCGGCATTTTCAGCACACTAATACAACATAGAGTGAATAAGAGCTCCAGCCAAATATATAATTACAGTGATGGGGAGTATTTCTTATAATTGGCTTGGAAATAGTAAATGCTTCAAAAATGCCGCGATTTTTGTAACCTATGAAAAGCTTTTAAAGAGTAAATAAGTACCGAAGCCATTAACCTCATCCATAATTCCATTGAAATGTAGCAAGTATATTCAATTTCCACCTAAACCTTATTAAAATGATAAAACATGCGTCTTTAAGATATATCCAACACCGCTTACAATTTAACATAGTTGTAAATAAGACTGTATTCAGAAATTATAATTCTGTCAAGTCGTTGGTAGCAAGATTATTAAGAGTTTGAATCAAAATCACCAAAATCTGAAATATTAGAAATTGAAGGACTGCTTTCGTTGAGAATTTTCATCTCTTTCATCTCTTCGATGAAACATGTGGAAAGAGCCTTATTTGCTAATATCTTTTCAAAACTTAATCAACCCTGTTTCTTTTTTTCCCATTTAAAAATACTTAAACTCATCCATTATCATTCATCAACTAATAAAATTAAAATTTTAGAATTAAATTTTAAGTTAATCTTTCGAAGAAAAAAAAAACAAAAGCAAATTTAAATGCTAAAAAGGCATTCGTTGAATCTAATTGACTTCAAATACTAACCATTTTCATTTTCTTCTCTTTATATTATATAACTTAACACATTTGCAATAATCCTTCAGGAAACAAACCCAAATATCAGAATTTAATTTCAAAATACAGCAAAAACAGAAATGATTCTAGTACTATGAATTAAACCATCATCTTTCACATAACGAAACCTAAAACCAAAAATTCAAAATCTGAATCCAAACAAGAAAGATATAAAAATAAAAATAAAAATAAAAAAGTAGTGAAGAAAAGCCAAAAAGGAGAAACCATATCATCCATGCTAAAGTTCTACACTTCTCTTAATCCCATTTGCAGTCACCTTACACGAACAAAACCCAAATCCCAAAATCCAATTTCATAACAAAAACAAGAAGATGGAATCAGCAGATAGAGAGAATGAAAGAAAACAAAACCCATTCAACAAAATGTTGATGCTTCGGCCCCAAATTTCCCTTAAAAAATCTCCAGAAAATCAAAACTCATCGGATTCTCCAACACAAGAAGAAGAGATTAAAGCTCCCAATTACTAACAATTGAATTTTTCTTGAACATTAATTATTATTTTTTGAACTTCAATGATTGCAATCAAATATCAAAATAAAATGACGGTCAAAAGAAAAGGGGAAAGTCAAAAAAAAAAAAAAAAAAATCATCATGAAGGCCAACTGAAATTGTCCAAAAATGCATTTCATATATTCCATTTAAGACCTAATGAGCATAAGCATCGATTTTAGTCATTAACAGGGTGTAATTATCCCTTAGTCTGAAAATTATGCTATGCACAATGAATCTTTCGAAATGTGATACATGAAGATTAGTGGTTGTGTTACCACCTCTTATTTATTAATTCGTATCAATGCAAAATTCATATTCACATTTTCTTGATAAATTAATTTCACCAATTAAAGAGAGATTTGAATATAAATTATTTGCAAATGCGGCAGATGATAACTTACTTAAGTAATTATATTTTTGAATCGCTGGCATCTTTATCTGCTTGATTGTTCAAATTGATTATATAAGAAGACATGATTGATGCAGGTAATGCTTAGTTCACTCCAATGTCCCATTATTAATTATGTATTGATTTTCCTATAAAAAGAAATCAAAGTTTTAAATTTTAACTTTCTGTATTTAAGCTTATTTCATGCCATGCTTAATAATGTGATTCTACACCCTTAAACCTAATATGTCATGCATAACACAATATGATATTTAGATTAATAATCTCCAAATCACAGGATTTTCCCTAGTGATTGTGAGCGACTACATATTACATACTCACCTTGCCTCCCTACTAAATCGAATGTTGTGATTGTAAAATTAGACTGAATTTTAAGCCATGAACCAACCTCATCAACAAGTAAAGTTTCTACCCATGAAATCATGTGCTTCCCGTGTGTATGAGATTTGGATTGCTTGCCAGGTGGGCCATGCCATATATATTTATATCTCTAAGTCACATTGATTAGATGATCCCACCATCCAATTAGAGGACTTCTTACCCAGTAATCGTGGGTCATTGTGTATTTGCCTGATTGGAAAGCTAGAATTGCCTGATTTTTAAGCCATAGACTGTTAACAATGGCCCACCAAATGACGCTCTAACGATCGATCATGCATGTGACCACATGCACACTTGTGAATCAATGGTAGAACATTTTATCAACATGTTAGTTTCTTTTTTCTAAAACAGAAATGCTTCAATGCTCTCATAGCAGCATAAGTTACAGTGCTCCTAGTTGCATCATTCACTTGGACATTCCACGTACGGTTGATCTGAGCAGTTTATCAAGTCCAGAACACATTTCATAGGCTACCAAGCAAAAATCTCATTGATTGGATGATCCAATCCATCCTTCACTTGGCCTTGTTTTCTACATCCATCCTAACAGTTGATTCTTTTAGATCACAAGAAATCCACTTGAACCCTACCAAATGGATAGATCAAAAACATTTCCAATGTACGTAAGGATAATCAATGAAAATGCTTTTCAATGTGACCCATGGATCATATGCATCAGACCTAATGAACAGCCCACAAGCTTGATCATCTCTCTTTGACCGCCACACATCGCAATATGATACGTCGAGACTACAGCCATTGGATCTAGGTCATGTTCGGTAATCAGAACTGTATTTGCATGAAGATAATCTCCTTGAGTCATTTTTCTAGGACATTGATTGAAAGTTAGATATTTTAATTTTAAAGATTCTTGGCAGCATTGCATCAACATTTCGAATCACCATCTACCATGACCCACCAACAGCTACAATCACAATGTATCCTATGCAATGCAAGGAGATGCATTCTACCGAAATTAAAAAGATAATTACCTTTGCTATATCAACTGCTAAGCTTTACATAATCCTGTTTTGAGGGTTATGTTGGGATTACCGCACAATATTCTTTTTTGTACCGATTTATATATATACGCAATCTTTTTTTCCCATATCACAAGGAAAGTTCTCTACATATCATGCGAAGAGAGTTGTAGCCTCGTCACAACCTTCGTATGATACTTGTAACACCAACCCATTAGTTTTGGTGGAGCAGACTAATACTATCTATGCATGTGAGCTTTGGACTTTAATCTGGTGTGGCCCACCATTAAGGATCATAGATCAAAAACTGCGCTGATCGAACTGTCCTAACCATTGTTTAGAGGTTGTGGACCACTTGTTTATAAGGTGCACCGGTGGTACCGGCCAGATATGATGCCCACGTCGTATATGAATCATCTAATCCAATCACACCTAAAAACTTTCACATTCATGTGGAGTGGCCCACCTGAGTTTTGGACCAGAATGATTTTTGGGACGTCTTTTCATCCTGGTGGGGATCACATGATGAACAAGTTGGATGCCATTTAAACACCATGGTAACCCCTAGAAGGTTACTGTAGTGGGTGTCTCCATCGCCACAGTTCCGTATGGCGTCCCACCTGAGTTTTGGATTCACCTGATTATTGTTCTCATCCCTTAAAATGAGGTTTTTCAACTAATGGACGGAATGGATGTTGCACAAACATCAAGGTGGGCCCACAGAACTTGAGTTTTACATACTTCTCCACTAGGTGTTACATGCACGAAAGACATACACACCAACACACCAATGTGTCAAAATGGCAAATGTTTGTACAATCTAATTCATCCATTGGGTGGGACCGACATCTAAATTCCAGTGGGCTCCCTACTAGTATCCGAAACCGATTGCATCAGTGGAAAACTTCGGGAATAAGGAATGAGACTCGGACATGAAAAGATCTTAAGGTATTTTATAACGGTAATGGTGGCCATAACAACCACAACTGTTACCTTTCCAATACATGTTGTAATGGTTATTACAGTTCCCTTAACGGTCATTATGGTCTCCTTTTTATTGGAAAAAAAAAAAAGGCCTGAAGAACTTGTACCGGCTCTATAATGGACTATTACAGGACTATTACGACCTTTACGAGAGGTGTAACGGGCCGTCACAGAGGCTATAATATCCTTTATGTGTTGTTTTTTTCCGTAACAACTGTTATGGCTTTTATGACCCCGTGACCTCGTAACGTGTAATAGTTGCCACTGTTACATTTATGTAAGGGCCTTTACAACCCTATGAACCAAAAAAACAAGACCTGAATTCCAAGATACTACTATCGGTACCCAACCTGAACCTGAGCCATTGACAACCCCATGTATGGGACCTAATACGAATGGCATATTTTGTCAAATGACCACAGAAGCACACATAGATGAATCAAGTGAAGTAATCCAATTGCACTAATCAAGTACAAACACAAATATTCCGATTTTAACATAGAAAAGGCCTTTCAAGAAAAAACCATAGCACAAAGCGACGGATAATCACTATGAAAGCAGAAATTACAAGAAATTAGAGAATACCCGATCCAAACAACCTCTAATATCCCCAAGCTACACCCTTGAAACCCTAGGAACAAAGTGGAAAGCTCTGAGATACAGCTCAATCCCGATTACACCCCTATACATAGCCTTAGGAAGAATCACAATCGAAATCGGAAACAAATCTCGCAGATACGTAACTCTATGATACGTTCGATGGCACCTTCGATGGGACTTCTAAATCATACATGTGGCCCGTACATTTCACAGATGATGCAGAATTTGAACCATGTGAATGGGTTGGTTCATGGCGAGAATCAGGTTAGAGGCGTTGGTCACGATGATTAATTCACACTTGATGGGTGATAGAAATTGCATTATTAACCAATCAATGGTGGAAAAGATTGATATAGTAGTTGGAGGATGTTCGAATGCGTCATATATCAGGTGCAGAACATATCTGATTTAGATTGTGTTTACTGTGATGAAGAAGTTACACAGGTTCGATTTCTGCGTAAACTCATAATTTGGATTGTGATAACTGTGCGAGCTTGAATATGCATAGTGAGTAGGGCTATACATCGAGCCGAGTCAAGTCGAGGTGGGTCAAGCTCAACTTGACTCATCCATGTTCTACTCGAGTTTGAGCTCGAGCTCGAGCTTGCTCTCCAGCTCAACATTGAAGCTTGGCTTGTTTGCCAAGACTTTCGAGTCGAGTCGAGCCTGTTCCCATGTCAATTTATTATATATTTTGCTTTAAAAAATACAAATCAAAAGTCAACAATATTAAGTCTAAAATATCTCACATGTCACATTACTGAGACATTGTGGGCCCCACCATAATACAAATTAAGTCAACAATATTGTGGGCCCCACCATAATCTATGCGTTTTATCCACACCGTCCATCCAATTTTTTACACATCATTTTAACAAGTCCTCCAAAAAATTAGGCAGATCAAAACCTCATGTGGACCACATCATGGGAAAATAGTAGTGATTAAACATCTATCATTAAAAACCTCCTAGGTCCACTGTAATGTTTATTTGACATCCAACCGGTAAATTAGGTCATACGGACCTGGATGAAGGCAAAGAACAAATATCAGCTTGATCCAAAACTTTTGTACCCCCAGAAGTTTTTAATGGTGAGAGTTCAATCAACACTGTGTGGCCCACTTGAGATTTTGATCTACTTCGGTTTTGGGTTCATTCCATAAAATTAACTGAAAAAATTGATAGACGGAGTGGATGAGACACATACATCATGTTGGGGTCCAACGGGCATAGACCACTGGCCATTGCTAAGTGGCAGGGGATTAGCCAATCTGTTTCCAGGTGGACCATACCACAGGAAACAGTGGACGCGGATTTCCTGCAAAAGCCTTTCAGAGGAAGCTCCTAGAAACCTAGGTGGGGCCATAGTGATGTTTGTTAGAAATCTACCCCATCCATCTGTATTGTGATCTCATTGTAGGACTTGAGGCAAAAAAGGAGAAGGATACAAGACTCAAGTAGTGAATTTTTTTTCAACCCATTTTTATAGGGAGAATAGCAATCGTGTGTCCTAACTCCTAAGGCCCAGTCGAGTTCGAACTGAGTCGAGCCTGCGTCGAGTAGAGTTTCAAGTCGAGTGACCTGACAAACTTGACTCGTTTTCTTCCTCGAGCTCCTTAATGTGACTCAACTCAACTCGTCTCACTGAGTCGAGGCGAGTTTTTTCGAGCCGGGTCGACTGAGTTTCTCGAGCTGACACGGCTCATGACCAAGCCTAGTAGTGAAGCTGGGCTGTGACTATTGTCAAGTGGTGATGTGGACGACAACGAGAATGAGATCTATCCATCCGTCGGGTGTGTTGCCTCATGATTTCCCTGGTACCTGAAATTCAGGCAAATGTAAAACTCAGGTGTGATGTGGAAGAGTTGGAATGGGATGCTTACTAGTTGAATATGGGGCATGCCAACTAGTTTGTTCATTTAATGTGAATCCCTAGGATGAAAGGACTATCCAAAAAATCCCGATGCTCTGAAAAAAAAAAAATTTATGCAGAATTCATATTCACATATTTTAAGAAATTAATCTCACTAATTAAAGATAGATTTGGATGTAATTTATTTGCAAAGGCAACAAATGATATTGTGCATAAGTAATAAGATTTTTTTATTGTTACATTTTCAATTATTTGATTAGTTGAATTAATTACCTATATAAAGGCATCATTGATAGAGGCAATGCTTAGTTTACTCCAATGTCCCATTATCAATTATGTACTGATTTTCCTATAAAAATAAATCAAAGTATAAAATTTTAACTTTATGCACTTCAACTTATTTCATGCCATGCTTAACGGATATGATTCTACACCCTTAAACCTAACGTGTCATGCATAACAAAGTATGATATTTAGTTTGATCATCCGGTCGACTGTACCATATATAGTTCATCTTGCTCAAAAGCATATGGATAGGATAATCAAAGCCATCCAATCACAGGATTTTCACCAGGGATTACATTACATACCCGACTCTTGCATCCATACTAAATCGAATGTTATGATTGTAAAATTAGAGTGAATTTTAAGTTGTGAACCAATCTCATCAATGAATAATGTTTCTACCCATGAAATCATGTCTTGACATGTGTATGAGATTTCGATTGCTTATCAGGTGGGTCATGCCATATATATTTATATCTAAGTCACATTGATTAGATGATCCCACAATCCAATCAGAGGACTTCTTACACAGTAATTATGGGCCATTGCGTATTTGCCTTTTAATATCCTTGCTGATTGGAAAGCTAGAATTGTCTGATTTTTAAGCCATAGTAATGCAGGGCTATTTTTACACCAGGCTCAAGTAGGGTGGATTCACTGTGGGATGCAGGGGCACACTCGGGGTGGGCGGCCCATGTGAAGCAGGCCCCACCTGTGTAAGGTGGGTGTCTCATATGGGGTAGTACCCATGTGATGTGGGACCCATGAGGAATTTTGTCGAGGTCCTAACTCATGGGATGTGGAGCTTGGGTAATGAAATAAAGGGATTAATTCGCCATGCTTTATCTGTTCGAGCTTTTAGAGAAAGTAGTTAATTGTCTTACATCACATAGACCCTCAACAATAGGCCCACCTAATGAATAATCCGATGATCATGCATGCATATGGCCACATGCACACTTGCGAATTAAGGATAAAGCATTTTATTAATATTTTTTCTAAAAGAGAAATGCTTTTATGCTCTCTCAGAGCACCATGTGTTATACCTAGTTGCATCATTCACTTGGATATTCCATGGTCAATCTGAACAGTTTATCGAGTCAAGAACACATTTCATAGGCTACCAAGCAATTGGATGATCCAATCCATCCTTGACTTGGTCTTGTTTTCTACAGCGAACCTAACAATTGATTATTTCATATCACCATAAATCCACTTGAGCCCTACCAAATGGATAGATCAAAAACTTTTCCAATGTGCATTAGGCTGATCAATGAGAATGTGACTTTTCCATGAGAACCATGGATCATATGCACGAGGCCTAATGGACAGCCCACAAGATGATCATCTCTCTTTGATAGCCACACATTGCAATATGATATGTCGAGACTAGCCATTGGATCTTAGGACTAGCCATTGGATCTTAGTCATGTTTGGTAATCAAAACTGTCTTTGTGCAAAGATAGTCTCCTAAGCCAACCATTAATTTTTCCAGGACATTGATTGAAAGTTAGATATTTCAATTTTAAAGATTCTTGAGGCAATCATTGCATCAACATTTCAAATCACCATCTACCATGACCCACAAACGGCTACAATCACAATGTATCATATGCAATGCATGAAGATGCATTCTACCGAAATTCAATAGATTTTACCTTTGCTATATCAATTGCTAAGCTTTAATAATCCAGTTTTGAGTGTTGCGTTGGTATTACCACCCAGTACTCTTTTTTTGTAGCCATCTATATACACAATCTTTTTCCATTATCACAACGAAAGTTTACGTATCATGAAAAGAGAGTTGTAGCATCGTCACAATCTTCATGTGATACTTGTACCACCAACCTATTCATTTTGGTGGAGCATGCATCCATGTGACCTTTGGACTTCAATCTGGTGTGGCCCACCATTAAGGCCTTGGGTAGAACTCACAACCCTTAGGTTCTCGTGTAGAACTTTGGCTCTTGGGTAGAGCCTACAACCCCTAGGTTCTTGTATAAGATATTGGTTCTTGTGCAGAGCACAATCCAAGGTTTTGTATAGGACCTTGGCTCTTATGTAGGGCCTAAATCTTCAGGTTCTTGTGTAGGACATTGGCTTTTGCGTAGGGCCTAAAACCCCGGGTTCTTGTGTAGGACATTGGCTCTTGCGTAGAGCCTAAATCTAGAGTCCTTGTGTAGGGCTGTAAAAGGTTAGAGGTTAATCTAATTTAAAACCTTCAATAGTGAAATCCGGTACACTCATGTGCTGAGTGTGTCCGTCGTGAGTGGAGTAGGCAAGTAGCTGAACCACTATATATGATTATGTTTGGGATTGTTATTTGCACACTAGTTTAATTATTCTTATATGTTTGAATGTTGAATTATGTATGCATGATTAGATAAATGTTTAGTGTTGATAGTTAGCACATCCAACATACACATATACACTATTATATACTAGTTGTTTATTTACAAATCTGTTGTAGTCTATGTGATTAGACCCTCTATTAGCTTGGAAGCCCTAGAGCACCGATCGAATTGAACTGTACTATAACCATCTTTTTGGAGGTTGTGGACCATTTGTTTATGGGCTGAGCTCTGGTATATGAATCATCTAATCCAATCTTCAGGGAGGCTTTGCTACATCAGATGAAGATCGGAGAGTTTCTGGCCTCATGACCCATCCAAATCCTTCACGATCAAATCAACCGAAAAGATCAGCAGAACCTCGTCCCCGGCCAGGGGGGGTCAAGCTGGTTTTAGAGCAGCTTGATCCTTCCAAAGATGTCAGTCTTCCTTTAGAGAGTGATGCAGGGAGCGACCCTAGTGGATGATAGAGTGCAATCCAAAGGGGTTTCTCTAACCTCTAAATGCAACTACTGCGAGGATGAGATAACGTCTAGACCGGAGACAGAATCTTTACTGCACCTTTTTCTATACGAGCAATAGGCTTCCAAGATTTGGCACCATTTTAGCTCTTTATTTGGGATATTCCCCCTCCCTCACTAGTCGACAGAAGGAAGAATGATGCAATGGCGAAGAGCGTCGACCCCAGGTAGCGGGTCAGCCCTTACCCGTAAAACAATCCCCATCCTCATCCTTTTGGAGTTGTGGCGTTCCAAAAATGAAGCTAGATACGAGTAGAGCCCCTTGAAAGTTTCAACCTCAATTACCCGCGTCAAATGGTGGTTCAAGTAAGTCCTAGAAGGAAAGCTAATGTTCAATCCCCTTCGGGAGCACATCATGGAAGGATTGGGCATGTCGTCCCCTCAGCAAAAATTTTGTTTGAAAATCATTAAATGGGTAAGGCCAGCGAGATGCTGGGTCAAATTGAATGTAGACGGTTCAACAAGAGGAAATCCGGGCTTATCTGGAGGGGGAGGCGTTTGTAGGGGGGACAACGGCAAGCTCATCTTCGCCTTCTCGTCAGGCTATGGGACGAGTACAAATAATAGAGCCAAAATTCGGGCAATCTTTGACGGTCTCAGCTTGTGCCTGGCAAGAGGGCTGGACAGGATTGAGGTCAAGTCCGACTCCAAAGTGGCAATTGATCTCCTCACGAGGAAGGCTATCATGTCCTGGCAGTGGAGTTCTTGGGTCTCGCGTATTAACAAGTTGAGATAGGGAGCCACCATTTCTTTCAGGCTCATTCAGAGGGAAGGTAATAGCCTGGCTGACGGGATGGCCCGGGAAGGAAGCAACAGCCAGATCACCTCTGTTCTCGAACATCTGGACAACCTCCCTACTGAGGTGCAAGGGTTTCTCTTTTTAGATAAGGTCGAGCTAGGATCCATTAGATTAGTCCGTGTGGAGTTATAGAGATTTTAATGTTTTTAACCTTAGTAGAGCTAGTGGCTATATATGATAGGTGTGGTTCGAAACCTTTTTGTTGGGACCCACTCAAAAGGCTGTAAATTTTTCACGATCAATGAAATTCTCGTGGCATGACTCCAAAAAAAAAAAAAACATCTAATCCAATTACACCTAAAAACCTCTACATTCATGCGGCGTCGTCCACCTAAGTTTTGGACCAGAATGATTTTTAGGATGTCTCTTCATCCTGGTGGAGATCACATGATGAACATGTGGGATGACATTTAGACACCATGGTAAGCCCCTGTAAGGTTACTATGATGAGTGTCTCCATCGCCACTATTCCATATGGTGTGGCCCACTTGAGTTTTGGATTCACCTGACCATTGTTCTCATCTCCTAAAATGAGGTTTTTCAACTAATGGACAGAATGGATGTTGCACAACATCAAGGTGGGCCCACAAAATTCAAGTTTTGTACATTTCTCCACTAGGTGTTTCACGCACAAAAGACATACACACCCATTAACCTGTGTCAAAATGGAAAATGTTTGTGCAATCTAATTAATCTAATTCATCCATTGGGTGAGACTGACATCCAAACCGCAGTGGGCAGCTCCCTACTGGTACCCGAAACTGATTAAATCAATGGAAAACTTCAAGAATCACAAATCAGACCTGGACCCGATCGAAAAGGTCTGAACCGAAAAAACAAGACTTGAATTCCAAGTTGAGGTGGTCACAGGACAACTCGATCCGGCTAACTTGACTCGTCCGACTCGTTCAGATCTGACTTGACCCAAACCGAATGGGTGAGTCGGTCTGAACCAAGTAGGCTTCGCCCGATTCAAACCCAAACCGAATTGAGTTACCTAGTAACTCGATCCGGTTAGCCTTAACTCGATTCGAAACCCGACTCGACTTAGGTTTGGATATATATATATATATATATATATATTAAAAAATTAAAATTTTAATTTTTTTTTTAAAAAAAAACTTAATTTCTTTCATCTCTAACCCTACTCGCCACACCCTAACCCAACCAAATCCCAAACTCTCTCTCTCTCCCTCCCTCATCCTTCTCATCTTCCAAGCCCAGCAACCACCCACCACCATAACCCTCATCCTCCTCCTCCTCCTCTCTCTCCTCTCCACTATCGCGGTCTCTCCCTCCCTCATCTTTCAATCCGACTTGGTGCCAACTCGACCTAACTCAGTACTTCTGTAATATCCCGTGTTTTTAGGATCTGAGTATATGACTGGTTTCCCAAAAACCCGAGTGTTAACCTATAGAGAGCCAAATTCTATATATTCTTTCTTTTCTAATCTTTCAGAGTTAGCAATTCAGCATAAAATAGACAAGTCAACATAAACGAAAATTTGCATTTACATTTAGAATGTATAAGAGGCTGCCCATAATGACTTATACAAACCAATGTCTCGATATTAACAATACAAGATTTACATAATTCAATACATGAGAAATATTAAAATACAATTAAACATAAGCCGCAAAGTCGCGCAACTTCTCTTGGCAGGTACAACCATGCATCCTTGATAATTACACTCGACTCATCATCAGTCTGAACCTAAATATCACTTAAGCCACCTGTACGATTATATATTTGATAGATGAGTGGCCAACTCAATGTGAATTCCCCTCAAGATTACACACTGCCACCTTAGCTAAGTATAGTTAAAAACAACAAGGTAATCAAAACAATACATGATGTAGTCTTTTTAAATACATGGATGCGTGAATGCACATCGACCTAGGGATGCTCATCCAGTCAAACTTGGGCTTGTCACTCATGCAAAAGACTGGTTATCAGCGTAGCATATCTCATACAGTATGGTACCAAGTCATCAACTATATGGGTCACTAGTGTAGCATAACTCATACAACATAGTAACCAAGTCATCACGTAGGTCGATAGTCGATAGTCTGGGGGCTAGCGAAATGATACCCCACTAAACCTAAAGACATGTGCTACAATACCCAAAATTAGTCACCTGTCATCGACAATATGCTATAAATGCATGATTAGCCAAACTATTATTATTCCAATTACAATCAGCCGGTTTAAGTAACTCAATGGTCACTACGAGGGGCTCATCACCCAACGTAGGCCAACAGCTTAGGCATAATGTCCAATAACCATCATCCCTGGCTCATGAGATTTTCTCATCTTAGGATGTTTAATGGATGCCCGTCGACTAGTGGTCAATCAAATTCCATAAATAGGGATTACTATCTCATGGTTATAAGTTATCGAAGGCACGCAAGGCAATTACCAAAACATGGGACAGATGTTAAATCGCAGCGATAAAAGGGTGTTCGGATCATTAAATCGAGACGGCAAAGGAGTCAGGTAAGATTAAATCAGAGCGGTTAAAAATGTCATTTATAAGTCACTCAAGCCGTATGACCTATGGATGGTAAATCCCACATTAATGTTTCATGTCCCATATAACCTCCAAATCAAGGGTCCATTTACCACACTCTATCTTATTACATCCTGAGCATGGGTTCACATACACAAGAGGAATCACCCACCATTAAATATAGTGAATAGAGATCCATAAGCGACTCACAACAATCTATGATAAAGCATATAGTTATGGCATGTCAGACATAAGTTGATTCATAATAATTGCAACAAGTCATGATAAGAACTATTAATCGAAATTTAAATGAAACTCATCATGTAAGTAGTTATGGTATGAAATCATAGTTCACAGCTGTCAGCTATAATTCAAGTATAAGTCATGTCTTAAGAATTGATAAAAGATCGCATACTATGAGATAACAATTGAAATTTAAATAAAGACTATTACTTAAACTAATTTGAAAATAGAAAGCTTAAGGGGATGAAATCATCACCTTAGGTTTTAAACCGCATGCATCATTGTTAAGAAATATATGTTCCCTTAGAATCAAATCCTACCATAAATCGCAAGGTTGTACGGTTAAATCCAGCTTTACACACTATTTGGGGTTAAGGTCTTAACCTAGGATTTGAATTAATTATTCTTAGGGTTTGATGTCTAATTAGGGTTTCATTCTTGAGTTTAGTCTTAAACTTAGATTTTAGGACTAGAGCTCTAATTGGTGTACCATTAATTACAATATAACTTAATAATTACAAGAGAACTATTAGTATTAGTGTTATAATTTATATTAGCTAACGTGACACTAATAATCATTAGTGTTATAATTTATATTAGCTAACATATTAATAAAAATCATTATAATGATAATTAATAATAGAATTATAATTGATGATAATAATAACAACAACACTACTTAGTACATTATAATATTAATTATAATTTCTAGTCAATAGCATTAAAATAACATTAATCGTTACAACATATAGAAAATAATAACGATATTATTAATAACAAAAGTAACTAATGACGAATCTGATT
Source organism: Magnolia sinica (assembly GCF_029962835.1). NCBI lineage: Eukaryota > Viridiplantae > Streptophyta > Magnoliopsida > Magnoliales > Magnoliaceae > Magnolia > Magnolia sinica. Next base: position 86,941,318 of record NC_080580.1, read on the forward strand.
GATGAAAAGAAATGAAAATTCTCACCTTGTCGACTCGGTTCAAGCTGAGTTGAGTCGGCTCAACACAATCACCCGTCTACTCTCTCTCTCTCTCTTCTTTTCCTTTTCTTCTTCTTTTCTCCTCACTCAAGACCCCACATCCAGCAAAGTTTGCTGGACTCAACCAGTCAATGGGCCAGCGGTCTAACTCAGTCCCAAACCGAGTTGACTCGGTTTGGCTAGGACAGCCCCTGGCCTCTCTCTCTCTCTCTCTCTCTCTCTCTCTCTCTCTCTCTCTCTCTCTCTCTCTCTCTCTCTCTCTCTCTCTCTCTCTCTCTCTCTCTCTCTCTCCATGAGTTCCTACTCCTCTTCCCTGGACGAACAGAGGCCCTGCAACGGCTACCTGGACAGCATGGGACCCGACGGACTCATTTCAGTCTAATAACGGAGGACGATGGATCATCAGAGTCCAGCCATCCATCCCTTCATACCCCCTCCTGATGGTGCGTCGGGATGAGACTGAAACGGTGCTGCTGATTGTAGCTGCTGCCATGATGAGGCAAGTTGGCTAGATGGGTTCGGTCAGGGACTCTAACTCAGTTGAATGGCAACGAGAGATGGCGTGGGGTTTTGGAGCTCGACTCGGACGGCACCAGGCGGTCCAACCTTCGAGGTAGGACGGTGGAACCAACCCAACCGGCCTCACCTACGTGGGCAGTGAGTCTAAACTCGACCCGATTCGAGCCACGGGATCGGGCAAGTGCAGGCAGACCCCGCTGACTCGGCATGGTCGACTTCTCGCGGTGGAGAAGAAGGGTGCCGTTAATGGCAGACTCTCTCCTGCTGCTTCTTTCTTCATTCCGTCAGCGTGGGAGGGTTTCTAAGGGTGTAATAAAGCTAGGTGAATGGATGGAATGGAGTTCGGACACCATTTGGTTGGTGGGTTCGAAGGAAGGAAGAATGGCCGGTTTGGTTTTGCTGTGGAAGAAAACCCTAAACCACTGCTAGAATGGACGGCTGAGATAGGCCTGGACGGAGGGCTAGGATTGGAGGATTTCTCCTCACGTGGATTGCCCGGTTGGCAGCAGTAGGTTTCCATTTTTGGAATGTTGCGTTTGTAGGACTCGCTTGCAGAAAGAATCGTGTGCATGTACACATGTTGAACCATGTGAAACTCCCTTTCTTTTGGTCAGAGGGATCGTCTGAACCAGATGGACGGTTTGGATTTTCTATATGGCCGGTGTAGGTGGGCCACCGATCAACGAAATGGATGTTAGTCCGTTCGCTGGCAAAAACAAAGAGAGAGAGATTCTCTCTTTTTAAAGAAGTTGCGGGTCAGCCCGCTTTGACCGGGTTCACCGGATTGGTGCACAGCGAGTGCACCACCCCTGGTGAACATGCGACTTTTTTTGGGGTCCACCATGTGTTTGTGGGAAATCCACTCCGTCCATCTTCTTCCACGGGTATTTTTAACATCCTTGACCCAATTTGCGGTAGGTCCTATACTCAGATGGCCCATACCAGTCAAAATTTATGGGTTAGGTGTCTATTAGTATAACTCCAATGGTCAGATCATCTTGGTAATTTAATAATTAATATTCTTAAGGCTAGGGATTTTTTTTAAGGTGGTCATGTAGATAAGTGGGCCACCAAATGATTTAATTAAAATCCTTAGTAGTTTATTGCAGGTTTTTGAAATTCGATGGTCAATTTAGTTTCGAATTATTGATCCATATCAATCCAGTGATTTGACAGCTTCCATTACTAGTTACGGATTAATTGATGAGTGGATCTACGATTTTGGTCCCGATTATGGTGAATTACAATTCAGCTTCGATATGGCATGATGGTCCACCCTAAGAGTCAATGGTTGGATAGCCTAACTATGGATGAAGATTACTCCTTGTGGATTGATCTCGAGGTTAATGAAATGAGTTGTCTAACCCACGGTTGGATTGAAAGATTAAATGCATTTATTTAGGATAAAAATTGAGGTTTGATTGATCTTTGCGATCAAATGAATATGATACTGAAAACGTCAACTTTCGGCTCAAATCACAAGTCGATCATTCATGACGCAACCCTACCATGAGCAATCAAGAGTTAATTTAAGGTATACTAACCTCAAACCTTACAATTGTGTGGTAGGTCGTCCTAACCCAAATTCAGACGGTTAAGATGGTCAAATTGTGACTAATGGAGAGGTGGTTAGCAGTGTGGGTTATATGTGTTCCTACACATACCTGCTAATTAGGTTCCTATGGTAACACCCGAGTACTGAAAAGTACGGGGTGTTACAACTTCTGACCGGATCAAATTCGGTCCGAATCAATCCAGGCCAGACCAGACTCGGATCAAGTCAGGCATGCTAGACTCGGTATCGAGTTGGATTGAGTTCGGGTCAGGCCTAGTTCAAAACCAACTAGAGTCAACCCTAATTCAGTCCAACTCGATGCAACGGCCAGCTCTAATTCCAAGATACTACCATTGGACCTGACCTTAACCTGAGCCATTAACAGCCCAACGTGTAGGACCTGATACGAGTGGCATATTTAGTTTTGAAAACTGATCACCTACATGCAATGTGCCACACCCTGTGGCAGTGTACAATCATTTACATCCACACGACACTTATGTATGACATCCGTCGCGTGAAAACAGTAGGCTCCGCCATCAAGATCACCTGGCATGAAAATTAAGCTGTTCCATTTATTAGGTGTGCCACGCTGTTGGAATGAATGGACAACCGACTGTTTGACTTGGCGTGCATGTGAGACTCACCTATTGAGCAGATCAGCTAGACCTACCACAAAGGTGATCTTCATAGATCATGGTGGGATTTATTATTTTCATGGTACTGATTTCCCACCCAAGTGGCACGTTGGCTGAGAAGATGTATTAACCGTATGTGATCAGTTCTCATTAGTTTTCCTGTGGTATGGTCCACCTGAGACTTTGATCTGATTCATTTTCTTGTCATTCCCTAGACTAATGATCCAAAATGGATGGACGGCGTGGATAAAACACATTTTCAGGCTCGATTTCAAATAGCCAGTCAAAGATGAACTTCCCAAGCTCGAAATTCTCAGAAATTGATGCACCATTCAGCAATGCTCCCAAACCTTTGCATTGGGTTCAGTTGCCATTTGATAGGCATATTTGACTGCCTCATTAAGCATTCCATCAGTGCTGGTTGGATTCCATATTCCAGCAACATAAAATTGAAAATTCAATTAGCTTTCTCCACCATGCAAGCTGACAGCACTGTCGTGAACATAACAGGGTCTGGACTGGTACCAGCAGCAAGCATATCCCCAAATAAAGTGAGCGCAGTATTGTCATCGCCATGGGTTGCATATGCATAAATTATTGCAGTCCAAACAATAACACTTGTACGCTTTTGTCATCGCAAAAACCTGGCAGGCCCCACGAAGAAATCCCATTAGCATATTTATCAATCGGAGCAGTCGCAACATAGACATTTCGGTCACAATCATTTCTGATGGCACAACAGTGAATTTGTTTGCCGCTACTAAGGTTTGGAAAAAATGAAAAGTTGGAAGAACACTTGCTAGCGTAATGGAATTTGGTCTATAACCAGCGGCAAGCATTTCAGAGATGAGTTCCAGAATACAGAGTGGCGGTTGTTTTGAGCCAAACCTGAAATTGTAACATTCCATGTGCTCAAAGCCCGGCTCTCCATTAGTCGAAAGAGATCCATCGCTTGGTCAATGAACCCAAAAGTCATGTATCCACAAATCATCGCACCATAACTTACCACGTCTCTTTCCATCATTTCATCGAACAATGAACGGGCATAATACAAAATCCCACATTTAGCTTAGAAACAAATGACAGAATTACAAACCGAATGATCTATCTCAATCCCGCTCTCAACAACATAACGATGTACTTCCATCTCAAAAGTAAGATCTTTCAGATCTGCACAAGCATGCAACACACACACCACTGTAACCCCGTTAGGCTGCAACCTTGTTGAACCTTCCATTTCTTGATATGATCTCAAGCATGCATCGCAGTATCATTTTGAGAGTACCCAGAAATCATAACATTACATAACACAATATTCCGTCAAATACCTTTCTAGCCAAGTCCAAATCACCAGACCTCGCATAAAATGTAACCAGTGCATTGCGGCATATATATCAGAATCGAATACGTGCCAAAACACAAAGTGTGAATCTCCTTACCAAATATCGGATGCGGAAGGGGCACCTATGACAAGGCTTTGAAGAGGGAGGAGATGGTTAAACTGTCAGGATTAAGGGCGGGTTTCAATAACACCAGAGATGATAAGAGCACAAGGGCTTCGGAATGCTGGTCGTGTGAAGAATATGCAATGAGCGTTGAAAGAGAAATATTTCTGTGGGGAATTTCGTCGAACATTTTGCGGCGTAAGGAAACTGCATGGATGTCGACTGATAAGAGCATAAGAGGATGAGGCCAGGTACGGTGATTAGCGCGGTGCTGTAAGAGATGGCCGCAAGCCCTGTAGTCGAAGAAGCCATCAAAGTTGACAAGACTTCAATGGCTCCTTTCAAATAGCTACAAGGTACGCTTTGAAATTGCAGTGCTTTTCAGAGAAAATGATAATTTTTTAACACTCATCAAGATTATGAAAGAAAATTACAACCGTTGGCGCCAATAGAAGGACCGCGCTCGAAGGCTAAGTGGGAAATCTACACTGTCCATCCGTTTTCTCAGCTTATTTTTAGTTATGAGACCAAAGACGAGACGGATCCAAAACTCAAGTGGACAACACGACAGGAAAATGAAGATTGAACGTCCACCGTTGAAACATGACGAGTAGTCGCTTCCTTGTCCGGTGGTGGTCAACGAATTCCGGCACCATCCCGGCGCCATCGCAATCACCCCGCAGCATTATGCTCTAACTCCCCGACGATCGTCAATCTGTCAGGATTGGAACTTCGGCCCTCAGGATTCTTATCAGGATTCCGATAGTCAATCCTCCACGTCCGATAGCAAATCTGAATTTACAGTCGAATGATCTTGTTCATTCACAGTTTCTTCGGAATCTGTATTTCCAGTCATTACAGAGTCCGAATCTGTATGCTTTTGTTCCTTTACAGACTGGTCCACATCTGAATTCACAGTCCAATGCTCCAAATCTGTATTCGGAGTCCAATCCCCCTATTCCTTCACAGACTCGTTCGGATCAAATGCTTCTCCTCCTGCACGAACACCTTCACAGACTCGTTCGGATCAAATGCTCCTCTTCCTGCACAGACACGACCTGATTCAGATGAGTCTGTCTCTAAAACAATATAAACATCAAAGTAGACTCTCGAAAGGTTTCACCCATGGTCATTTCTTTCCATTGTTTCTTGTCGTGTGACCCAGCCTCATGAGCTGGCAAAGATTTCTCACGAACGTCACGGTGGGCCCTACTTAGCTATGGAGGATGGAATTCTACACCCTTAAACCCAATATTATGCACCTGATGGCCAATATCTTATCCATAGCTTGGGAATCTAAGTTAGAATAGAATGTAAATTTGGACGTAATTTATTTGTAAAGTCAACAAATGATGACTTGCATAAGTAATAAGATTTTATTTATCATTACATCTTCAATTATTTGATTATTAGAATTACCTGTATAAAGTCATCATTGATGCAGGGAATGCTTAGTTTACTCCAATGTCCCATTATCGGACTGATTTTCCTATAAAAAAGATATCAAAGTATTAAATTTTAACTTTCTGCACTTCAGCTTATCTCATGCCATGCTTAATGTATGTGCTTTTTACACTCTTAAACCTAACATAGCATGCATAACACATTATGATATCTAGATTGATCATCCGGTGGACTGTACCAGATATAGTTCATCTTGCCCAAAAGCATATGGATAGGATAATCAAAGTCATCCAATCACAGGATTTTCACGAGGGATTACATTACGTACCTCTTGCATCCATACTAAATTGGATGTTGTGGATGTAAAATTAGAGTGAATTGTATGCTGTGAACCAATCTCATCAATAAATAAAGTTTCTACCCATGAAATCATGTGCTTGCCATGTGTATGAGATTTGGATTGCTCGTCAGGTGGGCCATGCCATATATATTTAGATCTCTAAGTCACATTGATTAGATGATCCCACCATCCAATCAGAGGACTTCTTACCCAGTAATTGTGGACCACTGCGTATTTGCCTTTTAATATCCTTACTGATTGGAAAATTGGATCTGATTTTTAAGCCATAGTAATGTAGGGGTATTTTCACACTGGACTAAGTGGGATTGACCGTGGGATGTAGGGGCACATTCGGGGTAGGCAGCTCATGTGAGGTGGGTGGCTGGAGTGAGGCGGGCCCCACCAATGTGAGTTAGGCCCACCCGTGTGAGGTGGTACACATGTAATGTGGGGCCCACGAGGTGTTCTGCCAAGGTCCTAACCCATGAGATATGGACCTTGGGTATGAAATAAATGGATTAATTCGCCGTGCTTTATCAATTCAAGTTTTTAGAGCAAGTGGTTAATTGTCCTACATCACATAAACCCACAACAATAGGCCAACCTAATGAATAATCCAGTGGTCATGCATATGCCCACATGCACACTTGCGAATCAAGGGTAAAACATTTTATCAACACATTAGTTTCTTTTTTCTAAAAGAGAAATGCTTTAATGCCCTCTCAGAGCAGCATAAGTTGTAGTTCTCCTAGTTGCATCATTCACTTGGACATTCCACTGTCAATCTAAAGAGTTGATAAGTCCATAGCACATTTCATAGTCTACCAAGCAAAAACCCCATTGATTGGATGAGCTAATCCATACTTGACTTGGTCTTGATTTCTACGGCCAACCTAACAAGAAATCCACTTGAACCCTACCAAATGGATAGATCAAAAACCTTTCCAATGTGCATAAGGATGCTCAATGAGAATGTGACTTTTCCATGAGACCCATGGATCATATGCATGGGGCCTAATGAACAGCCCACAAGCTTGATCATCTCTCTTTGATAGCCACTCATTGCAATATAATACGTCGAGACTATAGCCATTGAATCGTAGTCATGCTTGGTAATCAAAACTGTCGTTGCAGGAGGATCAGCCATTTTTTTGGGACATTGATTCGAAAGTTAGATATTTCAATTTTAAATACACCCACCAACGGCTACAATCACGGTTTATCCTACGCAATGCATGAAGATGCATTCTACCAAAATTCAATAGATTTTACCTTTGCTATATGAATTGCTAAGCTTTAATAATTCTGTTTTGAGTATTGCGTTGGTATTACCACCCAATACTCTTTGTTGTAGCCATCTATATACACAATCTTTTTCCATTATCACAAGAAAAGTTCTCTAAATATCATGAAAAGAGCGTTGTAGATTCGTCACAATCTTCGTGTGATACTTGTACGGCCAACCTATTCGTTTTGGTGGAGCATGCTGATAATATCCATGTGAGCTTTGGACTTCAATTTGGTTTGGCCCACCATTAAGGCTCCTACCTCAAAATTTGCACCGATCGAACTGTCCTAACCATCCGTTTGGAGGTTGTGGACCATATGTTTATGGGGTGTGCTCTGGTGGTACCGGTCAGATATGGTACCCATGTGGTGTGGTATATGAATCATCTAATCCAATCACAGGTAAAAAAACCTCTACATTCATGCGGCGTGGCCCACCTGAGTTTTGGACCAGAATGATTTTTGGGTTTTCTCTTCATCCTGGTGGGGATCACATGATGAACATGTTGGATGCCATTTAAACACCAGGGTAAGCCCCTGTAAGGTTACAGTAGTGGGTGTCTCCATCGCCACTGTTCTGTATGGTGTGGCCCACTTGAGTTTTGGATTCACCTGATTATTGATCTCGTCTCCTAAAACGAGGTTTTTCAACTAATGGACGGAATGGATGTTGCACAACATCAAGGTGGGCCCACAGAACTCGAGTTTTGTACACTTCATACACACCCATTCACCTGTGTCAAAATGGCGAATGTTTGTGCAATCTAATTAATCTAATTCATACATTGGAATGTTTGTGCAATCTAATTAATCTAATCCATCCATTGGAATGTTTGCACAATCTAATTAATCTGATCCATCCATTGGATGGGACCAACATCCAAACCGCAGTGGGCAGCTCCCTACTGGTACCCGAAACCGATTGGATCAGTGGAAGAGTTCAGGAATCGGAATGAGACCCAGACCCGAAAAGGTTAAAAACAAGACCTGAATTCCAAGGTACTACTATCGTACCCGACCTTAACCTGAGCCATTGACAGCCCAACGTGTAGGACCTGATACGAGTGGCATAGTTAGTTTTGAAAATTGATAGCCTACATGCAATGCGCCACACCCTCAGGCAGTGTACAATCATTCACATCCACATGACACTTGTGTATGACATCCGTCACGTGAAAACAGTAGGCCCCACCATGAAGATCACCTGGCATAAAAATTAAGCTGGTCCATTTATTAGGTGGGCCACGCTGTTGGAATGAATGGACAACCGACTGTCTGACTCGGCGTGCATGTGAGACCTACCTATTGAGCAGATCAGCTAGTCCTACCACAAAGGTGATCTTCATAGATCATGGTGGGGTTTATTATTTTCATGGTACTGATTTCCTACCCAAGTGGAACGTTGGCTGAAAAGATATGCCTTGTTACCTGTATGTGATCAGTTCTCATTAGTTATCTTGTGGTGTGGTCCACCTGAGACTTTGATCTGACTCATTTTCTTGTCATTCCCTAGAATAATGATCCAAAATGGACCAGTAGCTGCTACTAGCAGTGACAATTTGCAATCCCTATATTCATGAGGCATTATTTAAAATGATAATTCATTAGGAATTTTGCGGTAAAAAATACTATATTCCTTCATATTCATGTCGAAGGACTTATCTTTGCTTGCTATTTTCTCAACTATGATAGAAAGAAAGTCATTCTATCTATAATATTTTATTAACAGAATGATTACTAAACATGCCCTAAATGTTATAGAGGTAATTTTCTTATTTTCTAAAAGATTTATTCACATGTGTCAAACAACTTTCTACTAGCTGAATGCATCATTTTGTATATGGATCACAACAAGTTCTTAAGTGTACCAAAAATAAAAGGACACAATAAGAGAATAAATAATTTGTTTAATTCAAAAATGTATTTAAACAAGGATTTAACAAAAGGTTATGCTTTTTTTTTCATACAAACTTTTGAATGTTTAATATTGTTCAAAAACAGACGCTTCTATACATACCCCTTGATGCATTCAAGCAGTACATCTGTACTTCTCTAGTAAGTTTTGACCACTCCTTGGGCCTGATGGATTCTCAAGATCCTTCTCTCCAGTTACTTGTTGTTGTGCGGCTAAATGTCCTACATGATGTTAAGTTTCTTTCTAGATGGAAAGCTCCTTTTGTCTCTTAATTGATCTTCCATCCTCCACATCAACCAAGTTACAAACCCAACAATGTCCGAATTGGACAATAGGCTTAGCAACTTCTCCCAAAGAACGATACTGCGCTGCTTGTTTCAATTCTTTCACAACTCATCCAACCATGTCCGAATTGGACAATAGGCGTAGCAACTTCTCCCAAAGAACAATACTGCGCTGCTTGTTTCAATTCTTTCACAACTCATCCAACCATGTTGAATAGTTGGTATGAAACAAATGCCCATCAGGACATCTTACCTTAATCATAAGCTCACAAAGAGAGTGTTTGAAATCAGTATGAGGGCTGTTATGGCAACACCAAGTGTGTTGTTAGCATCAATTCAAACTTCATACAGCACATTTGAGCACGCAGCCCACTTCACCAGGCTTTCTCCTTTCTTGGCCAGACGAAGGAGATATGAATTCAATGAAGGCAGGTAAGGGTATCGACTTGACCATGTGATCTCTCTTGTTCTGGTCGGAGGTGAAGACTAGCATAGTTCATCATTCAGTGGTGGAGTGTTCATAGAAAAGAATGCATTGCCCAACAAGTAGCAGATTTGAATGGTGCATGGATGCTGCAAAAACCCACCAAATGAACAATTATTTAAGGAATGCAGTGACAGTCACCCAACAAGTAGCAGATTTGGATGGTGCTTGGATGCTGTAAAAACCCACCAAATGAACAATTATTTAAGGAATGCTGTGACAGCGAAGTCATGGGACTCATATTAGAGCTTCGATGTGTCAATCCATGTAGTTATGGTACCATTCATAAGGGCTATGTAACCATAACAGGGTGCGCTGATGAATTAATCACCTCGAGTAGGTTAACTGAGTCTTATTGGCATCAAAGCCAAGGCTTCTCATGAACCGATCACGTCGTTAGAGCAAAAGAAGACATAAGTACAGAAAAAAAAAAAACCGTCTTCTAAGGCCCATGGAATTGTCGAACACACATCCAATTTCCGTTTTCAACTGACAACACTCTCCTCATCCAATTCATCTACATAAACATAACCCAGTTCTCTCATCACCCCTGACAAGCTCTCCAACATCCAACAAGTTTCCTCCCTGTTCTGGTTCAATGTATCCCCAGATACAAAACTCTGCAATCCCTTGCCTGTCTCAATCCAACTATAACCAGGGACCTTCTTCAATCCCTGCCTCTTCATCTTCTCCCTGACCTTTTCAGCTTCTTCCCATTTTCTAGTTCGCGAATATATATTAGCCATGACAATATAATTCCCTGTGTTTTCAGGCTCAATTTCAAATAGCCGGTCAGAGATGAACCTCCCAAGCTCGACATTCCCAGAAATTGATGCACCATTCAGCAATGCCCCCCAAACCTTTGCATTTGGTTCAATTGGCATTTGACAGACATATTCGACTGCTTCATTAAGCATTCCAGCACGGGCGAGGACTCCGGCAATGCAAGCATAATGCTCAAGTGCTGGTTGGATTCCATATTCCAGCAACATAGAATTGAAGATTCCCTTAGCTTTCTCCACCAGCCCAGCATGCATGCAAGCTGACAGCACTGCCGTGAACGTAACAGGGTCTGGACTGGTCCCAGCAGCAAGCATATCCCCAAATAAAGTGAGCGCAGTATTGGCATCGCCATGGGTTGCATGTGCATAAATTATTGCAGTCCAAACGATGACACTTTTACCCTTGGTCATCGCAAAAACCTGGTGGGCCCCACGAAGAAATCCAGCTTTAGCATAGGTATCAATCAGAGCAGTCGCAACATAGACATTTCGGTCACAATCGTTTCTGATGGCATAACAGTGAATTTGTTTGCTGCTACTGAGGTTTGAAAAAAATGAAAAGGTGGGAAGAACACTTGCTAGTGTAACGGAATTCGGTTTATAACCAGCGGCAAGCATTTCAGAGATGAGTTCCAGAACATCAGAGTGGCGGTTGTTCTGAGCCAAACCCGAAATTGTAGCATTCCATGTGCTCAAAGCTGGGCTCTCCATTTGTCGAAAGAGATCCATCGCTTGGTCAACAAACCCATAGGTCATGTATCCACAAATCATCGCACCATAACTAACCACGTCTCTTTCCATCATTTCATCGAACAATGAACGGGCATAATCCAAACTCCCACATTTAGCATAGAAACAAATGACAGAATTACAAACCGAAGGATCCATCTCAATCCTGCTCTTGACAACAGAACGATGTACTTCCATCCCAAAAGCAAGATCCTTCAGCTCTGCACAAGCATACAACACACACACCACTGTAACCCCATTAGGCTGCAACCTTGTCGAACCTTCCATTTCTTGATATAATCTCAAGCATGCATCGCAGTATCCATTTTGAGAATACCCAGAAATCATAGCATTCCATGACACAATATCCCTATCAGGCATTCCGTCAAATACCTTTCTAGCCAAGTCCAAATCACCAGACCTCGCATAAAATGTAACCAGTGCATTGGTGACAAATAGATCAGAATCAAAGCCATGCCGAAGCACAGAAGCATGAATCTCCTTACCCAATATCGGATGCGGAAGTGGCACCGACGACAAGGCTTTCAAGAGGGAGGAGATGGTGAAACTGTCAGGTTTAAGGGCGGGTTTGAATGACGCCAGGGACGAGAAGAGCCTAAGGGCTTCAGAGTGCTGGTCATGTGAAGAATATGCAATGAGCATGGCGTTGAAAGAGAAGATATTTCTGTGGGGAATTTCATCGAACACCTTGCGGGCGTGATGGATTTCGCCGGATTTGGAGTACACGGAAACGAGCTTTGAGGCGAGGAAGTTGTCGGGGATGACCGAGAGGAGGATGAGCCGGGCATGGATCTGCTTTCCCTGGAATAAGAGGCTGTGGTTAGCGCAGTGCTGTAAGAGATGGCCGCAAGCCCGGTAGTCGAAGAAGCCATTAGAGTCGATGAGGCTTGCAATGGCACCTTTCATATAGCCGTTTGCGCATGTAAAAGGTCCGTTTTGAAATTACAGCGCTTTTCTTACACTCATTCAAAATGATGAGAGAGAGAATGATGATTTTTTAACACTCATCCAAGATTATGAGAGAAAATTATAGCCGTTGCGAAAATAAAAGGTTCCTTGTTGGTGCGATCGAAAGCTAGGTGGGACTCACCGTCATGTTCGTGAGAAATCCACCCTGTCCATCCGTTTTCCCAGTTTATTTTAAGACATGAGACCAAAGACGAGACGGATCCAAAACTCAAGTGAGCCACACCACAGGAACAGTGAAGATTGAACGTGCACCGTTGAAACATTCATAGGGCCACAGAAGTTTATATCATGCTAATATTTTTTTGTGTTTTCAGTTCATCATAAGAATGACCTTTTGAACGGTTTAGATTACCTTATGAACGGTTTGGATGAAATATAAACATCAAAGTGGACTCTTGGAAGGTTTCAACGGTGGGCATTTCTTTCCCATTGCTTCTTGCCGTGTGGCCCAGCCTCATGAGCTGGCAAAGATTTCTCACAAACGTCACGGTGGGCCCCACTTAGCTACCGAGGATGGAATTCTACACCCTTAAACCCAATATCATGCACCTGATCAATAGCCTATCAAATGGACATTCAAGATTGTTTACATAGAAGCAGGGCCAATATCCCATCCATAGCTTAGGAAACAAAGTGCTATCAATGAACTGTGGGGCCCACCATGATGTATGTGTGTCATCCATGCTGTCCATCTATTTTTATATATCATTTTATGATATGATAAAAAAAATGAAGTATATCTCAATCTCAAGTGGACCACATTACAGGAAACAGTGTTGAATGAATTTTGACCATTAAAAACGTTTTGGGGGCCATAAAAGTTTTGGATCAAGCTGATATTTATTTTTTCCCTTCATCTGGGTCTTTATGACCAAATCAACAGATTGGATGTCAAATAAACAGTACAGTGGGCCTTAGGAGGATTTTAATTGTGAATATCCATTCATTATTTTTGTCCTGTGGTGTGGCCCACCTAAGATTTATATCCCTATCATTTTTTGTGCCAAGCCTAAAATGATCTCTAAAAATGGGTTAACAGAATAGATGAAACACGTACATCATGGTGGGGCCCACAGAGCATCGACCACTAGCCACCGAGCTGGTGTCTGATAGAAGCAGGGCCAATATCCCATCCATAGCTTAGGAAACAAAGTGCTATCAATGAAGAGAAACTTTAATACTCTGCAGAATGGGATGGATGATACTCAAGCACTTGGAAATATTACTTAGAAATTGCATGTAAGCATGCAAGCACTCCAAGGTCCGTTCAGATGCATCATTAACCAAAAGCTACACTAATTTGATTACCTGGCTAATGATCCGAGGGACATGTATTGGACGGTTAAAAATGAAAAATATCCAATGGAACTATTTCAGTGAACAACTGTCCACGAATCAGGTGTTAGAATTATTCATCCAATCTGATTCTAGGTCTGCCTTAGCAACAGCTCATTCCACAATTTAGTCAGTTTATTTTGAGTCAATGCATGCCACATGTACAAGCTTTGAGTGCCTGCATATCAAGCGTCATACTCTGCCAGAGTACAGAAAAAACTCCCAACAAAAGAGAAGGCCGACTTACAGATGTATCACGTGTTATTTTTCTCATGAAACAGTGTACTAAGACCCAACGGGCGCTGCAGATTGATCAATTGGACGGTCCAAATGTCCCAATGCTACATCCCAGATTGGGGAGCGGATTAGCTGTTACTCAGGCCCTAACCGTGTGGGGCCCACCTTAATGTAAGTGTTGTATATCCACACCGTCCATCTGTTTCTCAACCTCATTTTAAGACGCTATACCAAATCATAAGAAGATCCAATTCTCCAGTAGACCATACCAATAGAAATAGTGATGAATTACCATTAAAAACCTTTTGTGGACGACAAAAGTTTTGGATCAATCTTATCTTTCCATTTTCCCTTCATCCAGATCTTCTTGACATTATCAACAGTTTGGATTGCAAATAAACATTTCAAAAACCTTATGTTAAGCCCTTCGGAATTTTTAATGGTGAGGCACTTAATCACCATTGTTTCCTGTGGTGTGGTCCACCTGCGATTTGGATCTGTGTAATGTTTGCTACTCCATCCTAAAATGGGCTGGAGAAACAGATGGACCACGTGGATATATAACAAATCATCAAGGTGGGCCCCACGGTAGGGATAACACCCACTAAGCTGTTACCCAGGTAACACCTAATAAGCTCCCCGTAGATTGGACCTTCATGATCGCTGGCCCATTCCGCCGGCCCGGCAGTTATTGACCTGGTCCCACCACCCTCTCTTCCAGTGACAAAAAGCACTCCCCACATACATTCCCCATGGACTACAATTTGTAAACAACCTTCTTGGGTAGGTATGATATCACTTGGTGGGACCCACATGCGCATGCACCCATCATGCACATACATGAGCGACGACGCACCCATCACGAGTGTGCATGAGCACACGCGCACACATTCAAACACCAAAAAAAAAAAAAAAAAAAGAGTTAACTAATTTACACAAAAATACATCCTACAAGCCACCCCATTATAACAAAGAAAAAGAAAATAAAATCAGACGTGATCGTTCCGGGCCTGATCGGCCACCGCACAAAACCCATCATCGCGAGTGCTCTCCCGATCACGGACCGCCGAAGCAATGTACCCCTCGTCTGGTGGCCGCCCCTCACTCTCCCCTGCCGTGGCCTGTGGCAAAGCATGCGAGCTCGAGCTCGCCTGCTGCTCACACACCAAGCTCGTCAGCCCGTTCTGCTTCAGGTACGTCTCCAAGGGAAGGCTCGCCACCTGAAGTAGACTCATCATGCTCATACGGGGCAGGCCAGCCTGCGGGTCATCCTCACGGTCAGGGTGGCAGTTCAGGTCTATATGGCCCTTGCCTTCAGTCAGAATCTTGGCCTGGTTGCCGGGCTCCAAGTCATTCGATTGCATGGGGTCACGCTCAGTGGGGTCATGGGGCAACAGACGCCGCAGGGCACTGTCCACCTCAAGGTCGTCCTTGCTCCATCCATGCTTCTTTTGGGCGGTCTCGGCTTCCCGTTCTGACTGGCGCTTCTTCTTCCGCATCATGAGGGTCTTGAACCGGCGCTTCACAGTCATGCAGACGTTGCACGTGCACGTGGGCTTGTGCTTGGGGCCCTTGCCGCTGGGTGGCTGGATGCACACAATGCACGTGCAGC
This sequence comes from Magnolia sinica, assembly GCF_029962835.1. Lineage (NCBI taxonomy): Eukaryota > Viridiplantae > Streptophyta > Magnoliopsida > Magnoliales > Magnoliaceae > Magnolia > Magnolia sinica. Next base: position 86,956,913 of record NC_080580.1, read on the forward strand.
CAGGGCGGTGGCGGGGATGCTTGGTGGTGGTCGCAATCGATGGCACAGCAGGGTTTCCATCATCACCAAGGACCGCAGCAGTGGCCAATGCGTCAAGGCCGGACGGCTCGAGCTCTGGAGTTGGTTTGCAACTTGCAGCCATTCTCCGCCTTTTGAAATCTGCATGACGGTAAATGGGTGCGAGAAAGAATCAGTGCTGGGAGCAAGAAAGAATCAATGTGTGTAGTCTCTGAACAAATCACATATGTTAAAACGAGTTCATTTTTGCATTCATCACAGGATGGCGTCCGCATGAGCCGTGGTCAGATGATAAGAACCACCCATCTGATGGGGATTACCTGGAATGGGGCTTCTGCTTCGCGTCCCAGTAGATCGTGTGATTTTTCCAGGAGCTTCTTAGTAGAGACTCACCCAAGCAATCCCATGATCCAAAATGATGCTGAGCAGATGTTATTGATTATAGATTTTTCATGTTGCACGACGACTGGTGACTATTTCCGATATCAATTGCCCAGTACCCACTTCAAACCACCAATCAATGATAATCTACCCAGCATGATTTTCGGACCTTGACCCATCTAAGGTAGTTCCAATAAGAGGGGGATTATGATCTGACCATGGCACATGTGGGCCCCATCCAGCGATATGCCAAACAAACTCTTCAATAAACGATATGCCAAACAAACTCTTCAATAAATACATAGAGAAGCAATGCTCACATACATTAATGTGTCGATAAAAGGACGATACTCCCTAACAATATTATCCAGTCAAAGGTTTGCTAAGCCCACACACATGTTGAGAGCAGCCCACTCATGCACAAGCACACACGCTAGGAATGCCAGATCCGAGCTTCATATCAGGCAGCCACATTGTTTAGATCTTGTGGCTTAAAACTCGGGCCATTTCACTTAGGTGGGCCACAATTTGTAAAACAAATGAATGTGAAAGGAGATTGTTTTTAGCCATCAGTTTGTTTTGTACATTGCACCCACCTGAGTTCAACAGATCAATGTTTATGTCAGAAGATCTAAACAGTTGGCCCACTGGATGGAAAGATCAGATCTCGCATGTCTCCTGGCATGTGCACATGCGCATAAATGGGCAAGGTTCCATGGGCATGCGGATGGGGCAAACCTCTCAAAAGGAATTATAGGCTCGTGTATCGTCATGCTTATAATTGATGATACACAAGAATAATATACATGTGGAGCCCATGGGTTGTGACCAACACCGTTGATTTGACAGGCTCAACCACGAATGTGGGGCCCCTGGAGATCTATTAGTTTGGAAGCCCCAAATAGCGAATGATCCACTTTCTATGGGGAAAGGCCCAGATATCTAAATCTTAGGATCTTCCAATCTGGGAGATCTCTGCAGAATCCCCCATCCATGATGAACTCCATCAGATCAGAGGACCAGACTGCCGGACAATTGATACCCACCTGTACAGGATAATGATCCTCAGCAAATAAGCATGACCTCATAATTCCTCATATGTAAACCATATGTAGACAATATAAAAACATAAAAAATATATGGTGTACATAGAAGTCATATCAGAAATAAATGAAAATAAAAAATAAAAAATAAAAAAAGTGACAGTTTTACAGACCCTCGGATGCATCCAACTAGGGCTGTAACTTGAGTTCAGGTCAGGTTGTCAATGTCAGGTTGGATTCAGGTTGGAAAAAGCCAACCCAATTTGAAATTGGGTTGGGTTCAGGTTAAGCAAATTCAGGTCAGTTTAGGTTAGGTTAGGTTGGGGGAATAATCACGAATATTTGGGTTGGGTCTGGTATAGAGGAATTCAGGGTTAATTCTGGTGGGCACTTGTTGGGTCAGTTTGTGGGTTGGATCCTCGTAAGGTCGACACCCAACCCAACCCAACCAGACCCACCTGAGTTGTACCACACGTCCAACTAGGTGGCAATATATTAAAAATGTAATGGCCTTGTCACATAGGGGCCAGGCAGCCCAACCCTACATGGCAAGGGTTTGGGCTCCAATGCTTGGCACGAGGACCGGGCCTGGGCTTAAAATCTATGCCAGACTGAGCCAGGGCCAGGCCAGTGATGAATGGCCAGGTCCAATCATCAAATGTGCCACCTTTATAATAAAAAAATTAAAAATAAAATAAAGTAATAAAAATAAAAATGGAATGGCCGGTTTAAAGACACTAGCGACCATTTCCTATTAAACATACATGTGTAATTTAAAAGCACTCTTGGATTCAAGGTCATGTTTCAATGATCACAACCATTTAAATCATGGGACTCGTCATGGATGGAGATGTGCCCATTGCACGTGGCTGCACATATGGGCTACACAATAGTGTTTGTCCATTTCTTTCGCTTAAACTTGTCAGTGACTTCCTTTCTGTACTAGAGGCAATCTTTGTATAGGATCCAAAAGAATCATCATGTCAGCTACACCTTGGATGGGCCATATACACAGATCTGACAATCCTGACCATTTTGCTGTACTTTTGGGGAAAGAAAACTGATGGTTAAAAAGAAATGTCAACTAAAGTTCCTTTGGACATCCATTTTCTCCTTAAAAAAAAAAAAAAATCCTCCTATCCACGGGCTAGGGTCATCCTACCAATGTGAATTTTGCAATGCGGCCCATCCGCAGTAGGGCCCACCTGATTATCAGTTCGGATCATATGTTTGCCACAGGCATGAAGAGCAAGCCACTGAAATGTCAAGCGAAAAAAGGTAGACATGCATTAGAGGTTTTCTCCACATATTTGCACGCTGTAGGACTGTAACAATGCCCCCATGCAAAAAACGACATAAACCAAACAAATCAACCTTTGTGCATTGGAATTTGTCTTGGGTGAGTCGCATCACACACTTTGCCAACATGCATCACCCCATTGGACCTGCATGGGGAGATGGTCAAATGAGCAGAAGTGTCCAGCTACTGAGCACTATAGTGGATGGTGACGATCCAAAACTCATTTAGACAGATAATTCTTATTATCAACTGGCATCTATCAAAACGAGGTCAAAACAAAATATATGCAACGGTCCACGTTCAATTTCATCACTTGATGGTCGAGGTCATCTCTTCAGATTGATTTTTGGTGCATAGCCTGTCCATACCAGTTCCTAGGGGCAGTCTGTTTGAATTACCTGACTACCTCTGCATATGTCCCCATGGGGCGATGCATGCTAGAGGAGCATGAGGTGTGACTCACACAAAATGATCTCCACATGATCAGATGTCAGGTAGAAACAAAAAACAACTGCACTGACAACTACAGTTTCAGCTGCAATTGCTTTGTTTAATAAACCAACACAGACCTCCACATATGGACACTCGTGTTAACTTGGCACATGTGTGGAACATAGCGGCCGTAGTATAAATAAAATGTTCCAAAAACTCAGGCGGGTCAGCTCATCAAGTGAGCCACACATGAAAGGGTCATTCAGATGCAAGCAAGGTTGTATGTAGCCCAGGCCGTCTGGGCCACTATGTCTTGAATAGGCTACTAGGTCATGCTGTCTTGGATTAGTTCTATTCTCCAATCATCAAACACCAGGAACAAGGAGTAAAAATGGAATATGGCACATATGGGGAGCTTAATATGGTGGCAGATGTAGATCTTGTGCATGCGCATATTGATGCATGCAACCCATGAAAGGCACTTGAAATTTGGTGGTGGCATGTGCGATGTGCTTGAACATGGACGATGACAAATACGGCACATTGGACATATGCAATGCATGAGCACGGAACACAGTGTTCCCATTTGTACCAAATTAGGGATAAGCTTTCTTCGTCTATATTTCACATTTTTAGTAAAGATATGTTGTCCTTGCTAACGATCGATTTTTAAGGTTATAAGGATATTGTCCTTATTTTCCTCAGTTCTTGTGCATAAATGGACTTCACCAACGAGTTGTCTGCTCCAGACAGCTTGTGCCGGACAGCTTGTGATGAACACAACTTTGCTTGCATCCAATGGCTCTAATGTTGAAAGTAGCCCATTGGCAATCTCCCCTTAAATATGTTGAATGTGGCCCATCAGCAATCTACTTGTAAATGCCTATTTTTTTAGTACATGTGGCTCACCTGATGATCGGACAGGACCAATTTTTGGGTCAGGTTGTCTACATGGTGGTGGGACACACACCGATTCATATAATCGGCAAGTGTGGCAATTGGTAGAGGTGTGTGTGAAGGGGTGCATGTGGGCTCTATGTGACAACTTCACAACTAATAGTGCAAATTTGAATCCGCAAAGGATCAGAGAGTACTGAGAGATTGCAAACCTTTATTCAGCCTGAGGAGATTTTCCGATTCTTTTGGACTCAATTCATCTGGCACGGAACATGAAGATCTGCATCCACAATGTAACCATGACAGAAGATATGAATAAAGTAACATGTAAGGCATGACGAGGGGTTTTCTAATCTCATTCAAGGCTTTCTACAAAATCTACACACAGTGGATGAGCCAACGTGTGGAACGTGTGCAGCATCAATATCCTCATCTGACACAAGGCTCAAACATTTATGATAATCTGTTCCAAACATCAGACCAACCCACTCATCAGGTGAGCCCCACACGTAGAAAGAAAATGGATGGTGCAAGAAAAGATCCCTATCCATGTACATTTACAATGTACACATGGAGATCACCTGATGGGTGCACCGGATTGATTTTTGGACCAGGTCATCTACGGATGGCCTCAATGATGAGCGGCTTGGGTGTTGCATGCATGTGAACTATGCGAAATAAATTCATCTCAAGGTTAAACAAAGTGAGCAAATCAACCAAAAAAATAAAAATCCAATAAAATCACGAACAGCATCCAAACGATAAAACCCAAAAAACCAAACTCCACAGCAACCAACCCAAAATAGCATGTGTGTATGTGTGTGTACGCATGCATCCATGTATTTCTATTTGTGCATATTCTTTGGAGCTGCACTCCAGGGGGACCCCTTCCATGTAAGCTCACAGTGCTACCAGGCAGATGTGCAGCCCACATGCTGCACGGAGGATATCCATCACATGTGTGAGCTCTTCTCAGGTATTTAAAAATCAGCCCGATTGAACACTCAGGTGGGCAACAGAACAGGGAAGAAGATGGGAGGGAACACAGTTTTGGCCTGACAACTCATCCAGGCCAGATAAAAGGGTCAAAATGGCCTGGGCACATGGACCACACAGTAGACTACCTATTCAAATCAATGGTAGCTGTCCACTCCCAACTTGTTCCTGCTTGTGTGGCCCACCTGACTTCTGGATTGCGGCTGATTTTTTGGTACCAGGGGTCACTTAGGTCACGAGTCTCATGGACGGGTTGGATGTCTTGAATAAATCACAGTGCGCCCTAAAAAAAATCGTCCAGTGCCACCATAGCTTATGGTAGTAGCTGCCACCAGAGCACCCCCCATTATTAATGACGATCAGAACTTCCACTCTCCTGAATCTTACTAATTACTCTTCTTTGCATGGTAATACCAAATCGTTATTCCATCATTTCTTTTATTGACCAAAAAATAATTATGAATAAAGAGCAAAAGAACGTAAAAATACCATTCCATCATTACCCTCAAGCAAGGTATTCAAAAACAGTTACATAACGGCTGCAACCTGACAGTGAGACCTATTACGCAATACGGGGTTGTGATGCCTGATCCGAAAAAGAAAATAGCCGTAACAGGCCTATAACAGCCATAATGGCCTCTAAAGGCTCGTAACAAACTGATATAAGGCCGTAATGGAGCGATACAAAGTGATACAGGGCCTATACATTTTTTTTCCCTTTAAAAGAATTCGACCATTACAGCATCATAACAGCCGTTACATCCCACATTGCAACATTCATACGACTGGCTGTTATGCCAGCCCTTACCTGATGAGAACATCCGCACACCATCCGTTCGAGTATATACAAGGAGGAGAGCACCAGTGTCCTTATGGTTTGATGACCCGTACATGGGGCCCGCTGGGCCTAGATCTTCATGAGCATCTCCTAGGGAGCATCGAGCGGTTGATTTTCATCAACATATCATGCTGACCGTTGGATCGTGATCGTGACCACTTGTGGGACCCGATGGATGATACATAGGCCATTTGATGGCATAGGATTATCTTAGGATTTATTTTATAGTTTGATTTATGTTTTGGACCATTTATGAGAGATGTATTGTGTTTTTCTCTTAGAATAGGGGGTAATTTAGTAAGAGGACTTTTTTTTTTTAAGCAACTAGAATATATAGAAAAAGAAAAAGATACAAAGGCCTGCTGAGATAGCAGAGCGAAAACACAGGAACAGAAAAAACTACAAGCCTAACAGCAGAAAATTGAAATCTTTCAGACAAGTAACATTAGAGGCCCATTTGATAAGAAGATGCTTCGCTCTCCATACCACAGTTTCGGCCGAAGCTTGCATGTTGTTAAAACACCTATCGTTCCGCTCCTTCCAAACTGCCCACCAGATAGCCATAATAGCCATTCTCCAAACCTTGGAAGTGATTTTACCCAGCTTGAAACCGTGCCAATAAGCGAGAAAAGAGGAGGCAGTATCAGGCATGCAGCCGACAATGCCGAAACGAGAGAAGAAATCCGGGCAAATCTGAGAGACGAGCGGAGAATGCACAAGCAGGTGGTCAACAAATTCATCACAACCCATGCAACAAAGACAAATATTGGTGAGCTGCATACCCTTTTCATAAGGTTATCTACGATGAGGATCCAGTTCCTAGAGGCAAGCCAGACAAAACAAATGATTTTTGGGGGGGACAGGGTAGTTCCAGATAAACGAGGAGATCGAGGATGTGAGGAGGGGAGGGGGGGGGGAAGGGTAGTGTATAGAGACTTCACCGTGAAGGAGGAGGATTTATCTTTGGACCATAGGATTCTATCAGGCTCGGAATGGGAAGGAGTAGCCGTGGATAAGCAGAGGTAAAGATCGGCTAGGAGAGGGAACTCCCAGTCGTGAAGATGTCTTCGGCAGCTGATGTCCCAAACCACGCCCGACTCCGAAATGGTGAAGAAAGTGCCGGATTTATTAACTGCAAGACAGTAAATGGCAGGGAAGCTTTCCTTTAACTTTGTATCCCCGAGCCATCAGTCCTCCCAAAACCAAATAGACAACCCATTTCCCAATTGGTACACAACATTCTCAATCACCGGATCCTTGCAGCGCATGATACCTTTCCAGATGCGAGACGCCTTGTAAGCGGAAGAGTCCCTCGTCCACCATCCTTCCAGGGACGACCCATACTTCCCTTTAATGATCATATTCCACAGAGCTTGAGATTCCGAACCGAGTCTCCACGTCCATTTGCCAAGGAGAGCCTTGTTCATCACCCTCAAATTTTTAATGCTAGCACCTCCATCACGAAAATGGCAGCAGACCTCTTTCCAGTCGAGAAGGTGGAATTTCTTATGGTTTTCTTTGCCGCTCCACAAGAAATCCCTCCTTAGCTTGTCGATCTTACGCAAAACCGCAAATGTGCAGGGAAATAGGGACAAAGTATATAGGGATGTTTGACAACGCAACTTTTATAAGAGTGAGTCTACCCCCCATAGACAGAAGTCTGCATTTCCAAGTGGCCAGACTCTTTTGGAATTTCTCTACCACCTTGTCCCACATCGAAATCGGAGGGGAGACAAGCCAATGGCAAGGGGAAGCCCCACGAAGAATGTCGGAAAGGAGGCAGTAGAGCAACCTAAAGTTAAGGCAAAAGAGGTCAGCTCCAAATCTGAAACATTAATTCCAAATATTTTGGACTGCCATGTTGATACGTAAGCCAGAGACAGCCTCGAAACATCTGAAAGTTGTGTGCAAGTTATCAATGGCTTCAGCGTCTGCTACACAGGTGATCAGAGTGTCGTCTGCGAATTGAACATGAGTAATCGGCAAGTCGACCCCTGGCATCGAGATACCTTTGAAAAGATCAGCTTCTTAGCCCATAAGCAGCATCTGAGATAAGGCCTCCACAATCATCAGGAAAAGAATGGGGGAAAGAGGGTCACCCTGACGAAGGCCTCTAGTGCTGGGGAAGAAACCTTTCGGCGTTCCATTTAAGAGGATCGAAAAAAGAGGCGATTCGATGCACGCCTTCATCCACGTCCTCCATTTTTGGCCAAAACCCATCCGTAGGAGCATATAATGGAGGAAATGCTAGTCGACATGATCGTTAGCCTTCTCTATGTCGAGTTTACAAAAAACAGATTTGATCCTAACCCTATGGTAGGTATGAAGAACTTCATTCACTATCAAAGCACCATTCGATGATTTGCCTGCCTTTTATGAAGGCGTTTTGATACTTGGATATCAGCCTATCCATCACAGAGGCTGGTCGTAAAGATAGGATTTTAGCCAGAATTTTGTACGGGCTGCCAATGAGGCTTATAGGCCTAAAGTCGGAGAAAGAAGAAGCCCCATCCGGACCCGAAGATTTCTCACCACCCAACGAATCAATGGCCACTTTGACTTCATCGACCGCAAAGGGAGCCTCCAGCCGTTCAGCCTCGGAACTGAGAAGCGAGCGGAAAGGAATACCATCCAAGCAAGGCCTAGGCCACCCATCAGAGGACAAAAGGGATCGAAAATGAAGCACCGCATCATCCGAGATCGCATCTTTGTCATCAATCTGTCTCCCTTCCACGGAGATGCTGTGAATTGCTTTAGCCCGAGCTCTCATATTAGCAATGTTGTGGAAGTATTTAATGTTCTCGTCTCCCTCGGAAATCCATTTGGATCTCGATTTTATTTTCCAAGTGAGTTCGTCTTCCAGGGATCTAGTAGAGAGGGATTGAATGACTTAGATACGCCTGGATAACATCTCCCGAGAGGGAACGTTGCCTTCCAAAGCAGAGTCGATCAGGTGAAGCTCCGCGAATAGAGCCTCAGTTTCACTTTCACGTTTCCGAAGCACCTCTTTCTTCCATACTTTTAGTTTTTCCTTAAGCATGCGAAGCTTACACATGAGACTGTAACCAGCGAAGCCAGTCGAAGGGAAAGAGGACCACCACTCCACAATTTTCTGGTCGAAACCATCGATGCTGAGCCAGGCGGGATTGAATCTGAATGGCTTAGGACCCCAATCATCATTGATAATGGAGAGAAGAATAGGCCAATGATCAGAGGTCGTTCTTGGAAGGGCTGTCTGAGACAAAGACGGGAACTCCTCGAACCAGTCTGAAGAAATAAGGAGACGATCAAGCCTCGAATGAATCTGGACTCTACGTCTATTAGACCACGTGAATTTAGCACCCGAGAGGGGAAGATAAATGAGTTCCTAGGCTTGAATCCAGTCGTTGAATGACTGCATGGAGGTAGAATTACAACGACGTCGAGAGTGCTCGTGCGGAAAGCGAACCACATTGAAATCACCCACAAAGCAACATGGCCTTGCGAAGGACTGTCTAATGACAGTCAGTTCTTCCCAGAGATTAGTCCGCAAGGAATCGTCAATAGGACCATAAACCAAAATCACAATACAACGGAAAGAAGAAAACTTATCTTGGAGAATGACTGCTTTAGAGAAGGCCCCGGACAGCGAAAGCTGAAGGTCCCACTTAGAAGATTTCCAAGCAATAAGAATACCACCAGAGGATCCCGTAGCGTCCAAAGAGACGAAATCAGCGTCCTGATCTCCCCAAATTGTGTCCAGGAGATTCTTATAGAACAACTGGACTTTAGTTTCCTAGAGGCAAAGAACATTCGGGTGTTTTCTCCTGATAGACCCTTTGATCAGGCTCCGCTTCTGTCTGGAGCCCAATCCCCTAACGTTCCAAGAGAGAACAATCATTGGGGCACCGAGCTGCCCTGAGTACCCTTTCTACCACGCCTAGCCGAGGATGTAGATGCAGTAGCCGGAGAGGATTGAAGACGGAGAAGCTCTCTGTTGCTAGCGGAATGGGGAACGTGTTTGACTGGGTTCTTCGGGGGAGGCAGGGGCCTGCCCCTGTTTTCAATGTATTGGAAGAGACCAGTGTAGTCTTCTTCCCTGTTCCCAAATGAAAGACCCAAAGAATGGCCCACATTCCCCACTGCATCTCTAATCCATTTCTTTTCGTGGATTTCCTTGTAGATTTCTTCTCTAGTTTTTGTCTCCAATGGGGCCATGGAATGATTACCCTGTTGCTAATGAGGAAGATCTGAGCACATCTGAAGAGGTTCGGCGATAATCACCTCCGTAGAGGTCTCTTCCTGGAACAACGTTAGGGGGCCCATATCAGCCCAGTCCTTGGAAGCAGAGGCGGAGTTGATAGGAGAAGAAGGGATGGATGAGGCAGAGTCAGAGGTAAGATTTTCTGTCATATCTTCACGAGAGATATCGTCGCCCTGGAGAGAGAGAGAGAGGGGTTATGAGGAGTGGGAATGGGAAAGACAGGAGAGGTAAGGTTAGGGTGTTGTAAGCGGTCGGGTCTGTCGGGTTGATTAGTCGGGTGTGCGACGAAAACAAGGCTGGGATTGAGCGGAACTGGATCAGATAACTTTAGTGGGCCCCATTTGGATGGAGAGAGGGTATACCGAGATGAGAAGGGGCCCGCTTTAATCGACCCTACGTCAATGAGGGATGTCAGCTTCGGAGTTGATGATCGGACGTCCAACCTGGCGTTATTACAACCATCGAAAAGTCTCACCGATGACACGCGTCGCGATCCCGCACCACTGCTGCCATCATCATTAATGGAAGGCGGCCGATGGAGTCAGGAGAGGCCGTGTGTCTGCACCCTAGCCAAGTGGCGGTCGAGCGGGTCTTCGTCTCGACAAAGAAGTAAAAGATCCTGAACACGCGTCGACCTTTCGGCAGTCGCGGATCCTGTGACAGTTGTACCGACAATCTCCTCTGCAAGACAAGGCCCGGGAGCTAAGGAGAGGCTGCCACGCGTCGACTGAAAAGGCCGAACGCTGTCACCGTATACAGGCGCTGTAGAGGGTCTAACACTCCTTCGATACAGTGGTCCGTTGGAGTATGCGGGATGAGGTCCTTCTTCCCACCGAGCTTCCTGGATGTTCAACAATGGCTGGCTCACCAACTCCTTAGCTCTCCACACGTCTCCCCATCGAGACTGCGCCGATTGAGAGGATTCCTTCTAGGTTGGGAGTAGAATAATACGATCATCGATCTTAACACGGATATGCGACAGGAAGGGGAAGCCTTTCTTTCTTCTTACCCGAGCACGAATGACGCCGAGTTCCATCCCAAGCTTAGTCTTTGGATCGAGCTCAAGAAGAAAGCCTACACGGGATGCAGCTTTGATGAGAAACTCATCATACCAGCATTCCAAAGGAATGTCCCAAATCAGGATCCAAATGTTTTCTTTACCAAACAAGGAAAATTCCTCCCACGGAATGACTCTGTTGATGGGCCCTTCAGAACAGAGGCGATCCGCCATTGTTAAGGTGTCCGGGTTACCACCTGGACAGACCCTTAACCATAAGACATCGTGACCCAGAGGTTTGAAGTCGGATAATCCAAACTGGAGTCCCGTGCAGTGACGAATCCAATCCCTGACTCCCGAAATGGATGCTCCTTCTTCAGTGACGATGACCACTGATTTTGCCAACTCGGCCCGGTTTTTCTCGAAAGTCCCATGGTCTACAACCAGAGGGGAGTCCGATTGATCTTCAATCCTATCGACCCCATCGGAGTTGAGCTGAACCCTCGTTAGATCTTCCGGCCGCTGAGAGGACACCGATGTCTCGTTAGGGTCTTGGAGAAGGGCGTCTTTGAAGGAGCGACCCTTAGATTGAGATACCGGCCGGGAGGCCTTGGTCGGAACTACGGGCAGTTACATCGTGCCTTCGGATGCATTAAGAGAAGCTCTCTTCTGAAAGTATGAAGCAGTCAAGGATTCAGGACCATAGCGCACTCTTTGAACTAGCAACTTCTTACCGCCATAGCTAACCCCGTGTAGCATAGACACCACCTTTGCCAGCTCCGCTTTACTACCCATACGAACCAAAGCGAAACCACGATACACCCCAATGTCTTTATCCCTAGGCATAACGACATCCATAACTGCTCCCGCTCGGCCGAAAATCCTTTCAAGATTTAGAGGGAACCAGCCATGAGGATATCCCTTGACAAAGAGGGTCGGGAATGAAGCATATTTGCGGCGGCCATCCCATAACGGTTTACGGTTCCTATTCCTTGAGGGAGCTGACATCCAGTCGCCCTGTCCATTATTTTCTATCTACTCCCCGATTATCCCCTTCCCTTTATCTTCCACTACAGACATTACGGAATAAAGAAACGAACTCGGATCAAGGAGTTACATCGTATGCGTTGTCGACATTGTATCCGTCATCGTCGATCACGTCGTCGTCGTCGTCGAGGTCATCAGTGAAGAAAAGATCTCTTCTCCCAAGGTAAGCAGAACCCTAATGGAGTGTGGGAAAAGTCTGAGGCTGAGATCCTTTGTCTAGCTGAGATCCTTTGTCTAGCTGAGATCCAAGGTAAGCAGAACCCTATCCGTCATCGTCGATACACGATGACGGATAGGGATGTTTTTGTAATTTTTAAAGTTGCTGAGACTATATAAGGGGCGATTATTTTCTTTAATAAAAATAAATAAATAAAGAAACTCTATTGTTTTCTCTCTTCATGCGATGTGAAGACCTATTCCAAGCGATTTGGAAAAAAGATTGGTGCAAAGCCCTTCTTCAATCAAGGAAGTGCGAAGGTTCCTGCTATTGACCATAGTTCATCTTCTATATCCAAGCCCTTCTTCAATCACGGAAGTGCGATTCCTCCAAGGTATCGACCATATGACCACACGTGTGAAGCCCTGGACTAGTCCGTACAGTTCCCCTATTCCCCCTTTGCCTCCCTTTTGCTATCACACCAAAACCCCTTTACCCCTTACCTTAAACCCTAATCCTAACCCTAGATTCCCTAATTTCCTATTTTCGCCAAATCCCTCAAACCCTAAATTCCTAATTTTCCTAATTAACCTAAAATCCCTAACATCCTACCACCCAAAACCCAAATTCCCTTCAATTAATACCTAAAGCCATAAAACCCCTTAGCCAATTAAGCCAATTAAACCCAAATTTTGCCCTTTCCCCAAAGTCCCTAAACCCTAGGTTTAACTAGATCCCAATTGAGCAAGCCCTAGGTAGTATTAGGTCTTCCTTTTTAAAATAGACTTGTTCCTATGCTATTTGAATGTTCTCACATCAATTAGATCATAGTTTCAAGTATTTAATGATCATGCAGGGTGTTGTTTGTTAATTTTGGCCTAGACTATGCGTAGTTTCTTATTGGAATCTTGAGATGTTTGATGATTTTGGCATGTTTTGTAATTTTGATTAATTAATTTAATTTGCTAAATGATCTCACCTCAATATTTAGCCCCATGCATTGGTCCTGAATCATTAGCGTTACCGTTACCAAATTCCACGCCCTCAAGAGAAGATGTTTGTCTAACAAAATCTCTTGATTAGGGTTTAAAATATAGTCCAATGCAGATTGTATCGCTCAATACATATTGTTTTCAGACCTGGCCATATAATACATTCTCTCTATGCCAAACTCAATCAGAAATCACGCCGTAATGAATGATATGTGGTGTGTATCATCAATCATGAATCAATATGTGACAGCTTTGGAGTCACACTGACATGAAGGAAAAACTCTAGTACTAACCTTCTTGGGTCCCATGAATTGTCGGCGCATGTCCACTTTGGGGGGAGAAGAACATCGACAGGCAATCTGCGCCACTTGTAGCAATTATCACATTGAGCCCATTGATCCTGACCCCTGAAAAAACAAACCCAGTTTATCCCAAATTAGATGAGCATACAAACTTTCTCACAAGGCCAAGAAGTGCAATTTTTCAAGAAGAACTCTACCAATCAGCTGTTAGATATGCAAGAGTATGTGATGGAAGGTCACTATTGGTAGATTACAAAAGCTCATCTATCAAAAATGACGATGATTCAGCATATTTGGATGCACGTAAAGAGACAATCTGAAGAACTGGAGTAATTTCTTGAGGCCATTACTTGCATGTTTACAACTTACAATTGAATACGCACACATGTGCACGTGCACACAACTGATGAAGATCTAACTGTTTTCCAATAGCAGTAGGGTTGTCAACAGGTCAGGTTCGCGTCAGGTCTTGGTGTATCCATACCTGGACTGGCCCAACAGGCTTGGGTTAAGGGCCTGCCAGGTTTGGATCCAGGTGCCATATTGAAGGTCTCAGACCCAAATCCAATCAGGTTCAAGTACCATCAGGTCTTTGGACCTTGCCTTTGCATTGTTTGGGTTGAGCCTGGACCAGATAAGATCACCTATGAGGTTGACCCACCCAATGAATAGTTGGATTTTGTGCCACATTGACTCATCATGGTATATAGACAGGCTCACTACATGTATAAGGTTAGCAAGCATCATTAAATTGCTACAATTATTAATAAACAAACATTAATATTTCCAATATTACTACTAAAATTAAGTGGACCAACCCAGACCTGACCGACCTGAAATTTAAACAGGTCCAAGATGGTGGACTCGAACCCGACCCGATTTTTAGACCCATTTAAGTTGTGTCAGGTACCTTGGGTACCCACAGATCCTGTATCCATTGCCAGCCCTAAAGAGGAATGCTATGGTAACTCAGCCATGGCTGTTTCTCATCAGGTGGGCCCATCTTGTTATTTGTCCTGATCCAAAATTCGGACCAGTCAGAGTCTTTTGGTGCACTGACCCAATTTTTTCAAATGTCCATTTATTTCACATACGTATGGGTGGCCTGATGACTGGATTGACCTGATTTTATGCACAGTGCAAAACACCAGATGATCAACCCAGATCACACACGTGTGGGAGAATATGATTTGAATGCCAACCTTTTCTCACAAGTAGCCATTGCATTTCTCTTACTGCAAATATTTCTGTGTGGTGTGTGCTTATGCATGTTCAAAAAATCAATGATCAACTTAGAACTCCCTGGAGTCGACTCAGTTTGGCCCAGATCTGAGTAAGAAAACTCAGATTATTTTTTTTATAATATCAGCTAAGGCAATTGTCAAACCAGCTGATTTATCATAATGTCAGTATGTTCATAATCTAACTAGCCAAGTCAAGCCCCGAGTATAAAAAAAACCAATTTCCATATTGAATCTGAAATGTGAATGTGTATATCATGAATTTGCATTTTCCTAGATACTAATAAAGGAAGAACAAATAGCACAATCCTTACCCAGATGGACGTGCAGTGAAAATAGTTCTCTTTCCAAATACTGGAGGCTCCTGTATGGTAGCAATGAGCAATGACATGGATCCATTAGAAATGCATATGGATGGTATTATGCTTGATGTGGAATGACATGGTGGTGTCAGCCTTAATAATTTGCTCTCAGTAAAAAGGCAGTCCATATATTTAAAGCGTATTGACTTCTATATATATATATATATATATATATATATCAGATAAAAATATATATATATATATATATATATATATATCAGATAAAAATATGAAGTTTCAAATTGCCAGGCTGTGGTTGGATGGAAAAGTGAATTGAAATGCAAAAATCTAGTTTAACCAAGAGGAGGTGGTATATTAAAATTGAAAAATAAATAAATAAATTGTTCATGATGAACATGTTATTCTGTGGTAAAGGAGCAATGTGTTCACAGGATAAGTGTAGCTGAAATGAGGATGTTGACATAGATGAGCAGCAAGACGAGGAAGGATAGAATTAAAAACGAATGCATTCGAGGGAACTTAGGAGTAGTACCAATAGGTAATAAGATGAATTAGATGGTTTGGTCATGTGCAACAGAGACCAATAACTGCGCCAGTTCGGGGTGAGTGGGTACAACTTGAAGTCTCCAAAGGGCAAGGGGAAGGCCCAAAAGGACATGGACAGAGGTAGTAAGAAAAGACTTGATTACCTATGGTCTAACTAAAGGTCTGGCCCTTGATAGAGTGGAATGGCAGTATAGGATTAATGTAGCCGACCCCAATAGTTGGTATGAGGCCTAGATGAAGATGATGACGATGATGACGATGATGATGATGTTTCATGATGAGGAAATAGCCCTCAATTTGCAGTTATGACCTTTTCAAATCTGACATTAAAATCCATTCCAAAGATTGGACTTCTAAAAGAACATAACTGCAATTTGGAGCCTAGACTCAGAATATGAATGGTTCGGAACGAGACTATAAATTGGTCATTTCCACTGAGTGCACACGCATGCGCAATAAAGCTCGCGCACATGCCGCACACATGCCAACATGGCACATAGGTGCGAGATACAATCCATCCATCGGGTTGGTACGACTTTCTACATGTTTTCCCAAAAATAAATCAGGTCCATGCAGCATGTGGGCCCTAATATTGGAAACAGGTGGATGAGTTAGGAAACTTGAGCCAAGTTTTTCAGAGCTGTACATTTGTTTTGTGAATTGTGGCCCACCTTATTTGTGGGCTAGGGCATCAATATAGTAGTGGCTTTCTGATGGATGTATTGGATGTTGGACCTATGTGCTAGGACAAGTGTGTGGCATTTACATGAGCTTTACTGCACACGCATGTGCGCCTAGCAAAAGCTCAATATACATATATCATCATTCACAGTTAGAAATATTATGTCATGATGAAAAACTCCATCGGCCTTTTGTCCCCCATGGTTTATGATTTATGTTTCCAAGAACAAGCACCTGTACGCGAAGGCACCAACATAAAGGTATCCACTTTCTAATAGACCTGCAAACCCTTAAAAAATGATAGCATACAATGCTTGTCCCTAGAGTTTCTATAGATGCTCACTTTTTTATTTTGAACAAGTGGGTCCCATGGTCCACTGATCCAAACTGTTGATGTGATCAGGCCCACGATGGACGGCACATGAACCAAAAGTAAAACAGATCAGAAAATCCCAACCTTCAATGTATGTCAAGAAAATATGCAGTTAAGAAAGAAAATACAGCGGCCGTCCGAAATCAACCAACTACAAAGAACTTTTGGTGCATGGGCCATCCACTCTGGGATGCATCATATCAACAGTCGATTACCAGAAATAAATAAACAAGCTAAGGCTTTGTCCAAAACACCCATGTCGAAGGATCCTAAATCGAGTTGATTGATCCGAAACGAATTGCGTGTTTCAAGAGTGCAAAGGATTTCCTCTCCAGAGACACTGAATTGACTCAGTTTCAGTGTGTTTTAAAACTTGAAAGGCATCAGAACACTTGAAATGAATAGAAAGTGCATGAACTTCTATGAATATTACTCACTTCATATTCTTCAAATTCATGGTCTTCAATCACAACAATACTAGGTTTGACACTTGGAGGCGGCCGAAGCAAGTCCTGTGCCTCTTCCCATGTGAGTTTCAGCTCCAATGCATCTTCAGCATCCATATGCAGCCTCTTGCTTTTTGAACCAATGTTACGGGTTCTTTTTCTCTCCGGAACTAGAAAGCCGTCACTAACCCTGCCTCCATGTTTCTCGGCTTTAAGCCAGCCAATATCCGCCTCTGATGAATTTAGATGCTCAGAGAAAGCACTTAAGTGGGGATCCGCACTTCCCTTTAGTGACTGAAGAAGGCCAGAGTAATTGCTTAGGATGGGTAGGTTCTCAATAACACCTGAGTAGAAATTTTCCTTCGAAAGCACACCATTAGCAATGGCAGAAGCTTGTGTATCCTGTTTCAGGTGCCAAATATAAAAATATTCAATAAGAGTTGGAATGAGAAATTATGCTTTTCTGCTGATCCTCTACACTATATGCATGTCTTCAAAATACATGAATGGTGCATGCAAAAAAATAAAAATACAAATACATACAAGAAAATTGCACTTGGTTAACATTCAACTCTTTTTTTTTTCTTTTTTCCCTTTTTTCTTTTCGAAACTTAACATCAATCATCGATGGCACATTAACATGTCTGTAAGTTAAAACAAAGAAAGAAAAAAAAATCTCTATATGATTTCCTTGTGGCTACAAAAATAGGTAGTATGCCATGCTCAATCAAAATAGGCAGTGTTTGTCCAACCCGCAAAAGGTGTTGATGTGACCCACCCTAGGAAATTTGTGCCATTGATCAGGGGGGTGGATGGGCCGTGTCCCAACATCCCACCTACCAAATGATCCTAGTCATCTGATGAATATTGTAGAACCATATGAGATGGTTAGGATTATCTGATGGGAGAGTTTTTTGGGGCATCTCCTATTAATCATGTCACTGACAATATGCCTGGGTTAAATCCCCAAAAGTAGGCCCCATGTGTACAGTTTATATTATTAGGGTGAGAAAAAACTCGATCAGACAATGTATATTTCATGATAAAAACTAAAAATGCCAGTAAAAAAGATGGCCATTGATTATGAAGCTCCCTACCTGCATGGCCATGGAGTTTGACGCCTTTCGAAATCCCATTACAAGTTTTCCTTCAGGGTCTATGCGACTGAACGTTACTGCAAGACAAGATTCCAACAATAAATTAAGATACCCCAAAATCACAACTCAAACCAAACAAAAGATTGTCAATTTATGCCTTCAAGAATCCAATCAAAAACCTCTGTCTTGAAGAAGAAAATTATTCCAAATAGCCCAGCCTAATGGAGAAATAATTTCAACAACATGCCGGAAGAAAGAAATTGCCCATAAGGGCCACAAAACCAACAACATATTATGTTTACTGTCTCCACTGCAGGAGCACTGAGAACGAAGCAAGTACAATTTCAAATTAACATATCCAAACTCACAGAATGATAGGGTAACAAAACTTGAACCGACCCGCCAACCTGACCTAGACTCTCACAGAATGATAGGGAAGCAAAACTTGAACCGACCTGCCAACCCGACCAGGGAATTCAAGCAGGTTGACCCATTCACCATATGGGTTGGTTTTGTGTTGTGTCTTATCAACCCAAAATTAAACAGGTTTGGTTGGGGTTCGTAGGGCTGAACTTGTGGGTCATAAGTACAGTCTACCCTTTATCTCCTCATTAAATGTTAATTTTTAGAGTAGATTCCTCTTTTGTAAACATGTGTATCTATTAGGATCTCCCACCTCTTCCAACATTCACAACCCTAGATCCGGCCACCACACAACTCCGACATCATCGTTCGTCCCAAATCCAACAACAACAACCACTAAACCAAGAAGCGCCCACACTACCATTGAATCTGGCATATCGTTGCCGCCATTATTTCCAATGACCTGTTGTCCCACCGCAACCCATCACTCCTTGGCCTAAATTTGACTAAACCCATCTCTGTCTCACCACCACAAGAAACCTACCACCAACCATATTTGGCAATGACTGAGTTGGAAAGCCACAGCCTCCTCCAACCCTTCTCTGACCATCACCATTGTTTCTAGCTACCACAAACCCCTCCTGCATCCAGTGTCAATCATCCTTTGCCACCAGCACCACCATTAGTATTGTCGGCCATCTTCCATACACAAAACTCAGCTCTCAGCGACTTCTATTGTTGCATTGTCGTACATCATCGCCGGAATCAATTCGTTGACATATCCGGGTGACCGATCTGTTTTCCGCTCAAACCCACGCGGCACCAGACCCCAGCCCAGCTCCACCATTGCAGCACCGATTCACATATTCCCAATCTCCACAGCCCCCAATCTGATCAATTCACTAGTGCATCCCTCTCTCTTTTGATGGTTGGATTTGTCAACGGCTAAGATTTGTCATCATGTGGTGGGTTGATGAAGTTGTTAGACAAGGATTTAAGGTCTGGTTTTAAGAGGTAAAAGATGGGGTCAAGATTGAAAATAACGCAATTTAGGGGTCTGAAATTCAGATTTTGCAGTCGTAATGGTTTCAAGCAATGACATCAGTTGCCTGTTTCTACTAAGAAAAAGTAATGTTTTTGGATCAAGGAACAAAGAAATTGGTACCTGATTGTTCGTTTTTCTCTTCTACTAGCGATGTCGGTAAATCGAGAAAATAGATGGGGAGCATTTTCTTTCTTAGATTGATATGGTTCTCTTCCTTAGAATTTAGTTTCTATGTGATTTAGAAGAAAAGAAAAAAACAAAAAACAAAAAATAAAATAAATAAATAAATAAATAAAACAGAGAGAGAGGACAAAAGAAAAGTTTGTGGTTTGATGCTTATGTTTTGGTGCTCCGTAGATGTGTCTACCCCACACTGGGCCTTTTGACAAGATGTACTTTGTGCCGGGTGTATGGACCAAACTTGTTATTGTGTCTAGCGTATGGACTATACTTGTTACTGTGCCAGGCATTTGGACCAAACCCCATTATCATGTCGACCTTATGGTCAGACATGTTTTTTATTGTCAAAACATTAAGAGCTATCGAAAGAGCAACAGCTGAACTCCCAACCACTAGAATTGTGTACCCACTGGAAGAGCAACGGTTGAAATCCTGACTTCAAGAAGTGCCACCAGATGATTCACCACCATTGAAAGTACCAATAGTTCACATCCCAAAAAACTTCGAATGTTCCAACTTGCCTTATGCTACACATTGTTTCATGGCCTCATGATACTCGTCGCTTTGTCACCCCATTATCGGTGATTTTTTTTCTTTTAGGGCCGCTTTGATTTTCAATTTACATGGTAAATAGGGTGTAGATAAGTCATTATTACTTTTTACATGTACTTGAAAGAAAGGGATTTACGCTGTAAATAAGCCTCAGTAATACAGTGGAATTGAATGGAATTGTGCCTATAAAATCCATAGGGCCCACCGCTATGTATATGTCTAATCTACACCGTCCATCTATTCCATGTGCTCATTTTAAGGCATGATCCAAAAAATGAGGTAGATCCAAAGATCAAGTGGACCACATTGTAGGAAAATATGGAGAATTGAACGCCTACCATTGATAGTTAAAATAAACCTAGGGCCCACAGAAATAAGTACCTACCATCTAACCTATTCATCACTTCATACAGACATAGATGAAGGGAAATCACAAATATCAGCTTGATCCAAAACTTTTGTGGCCCACAAGAAGAGTTGAATGGTAAGTGTTCAATTCCCTTGTTGCCTTTGTGCGGTCCACTTGATTTTTGGATCTACCTCATTTTTTGGATTTGACCCTAAAATGAGCGGGAAAAACAAATGAATGGCGTGGATCAAACGTATACATAACAGTGGGCCCCATAGATAATTAGCATATGAAAATCTTCTTGTTCACTTTTTCACTAGTAACATTTCAAACACGCAAGCTGTCAGCATCATGTCAATTCAATATGAAGCTGTAAAAATGTAAATGCTAGGGTAAGTAATATCGCCTGGAATGCGGATATTTGGTCAATGGAGCGTAGCTGGATCGGAGAGTTCTCGGTTTCTGTCGTTCTTAATCAGATCAGTTCCAATTTCTCCTGTCTTATTTCTTCGGTCTATGGTCCTAATCAAGCTGATAGGAGATCTGATTTTTGGGAGGATTTAAACATAGCCAGGGATATTTTTGATGGCCCATGGTGTATCGAAGGAGACTTTAACATTACGCGGTATGCGGAAGAGCGTTCTCAGCCTAGTAGAGTGTCCGCTGCGATGCGGTCTTTTTCCCGCTGGATTGACGATCATGCGTTGGAGGACCTACCCCTGTCCGGATCCAGATTTACTTGGTCAAACGAGCATTCATCGCCTTCCCTCGCTAGATTAGAACGGTTCCTAGTTTCAGTTGACTGCACTGAAGCTTTCCCGCATGTTTTGCAGTCGGTGCTCCCTCGACCTACGTCTGACCACTCGCCGATAGTGCTCTCTATGGAAGAGGAAAATTGGGGCCCAAGGCCGTTTCGTTTTGATATTTCGTGGCTAAAGATTGAGGGATTCGATTAACTTATCTCTGATTGGTGGAAAGAGGTGGAGATCGATGGTTACACAGGATTTAAATTATGTAAAAAGCTAAGCCTAATCAAGTATGAGCTAAAATTATGGAAATCAGACAGACAATACAAACGGCAAGGCGAAACCGAAGATATTCTGGATCATATCCAGTCCATTGATGTTGCGAGTGAAGACATTCCGATTGAACCAGCCCAAATCCGGGTCAAGAGGAATCTTATGCAAACTCGATTT
This sequence comes from Magnolia sinica, assembly GCF_029962835.1. Classification (NCBI taxonomy): domain Eukaryota; kingdom Viridiplantae; phylum Streptophyta; class Magnoliopsida; order Magnoliales; family Magnoliaceae; genus Magnolia; species Magnolia sinica. The sequence goes on from NC_080580.1 coordinate 86,978,948, forward strand.
AGAAAAGGCCTACGATCATGAGGATTGGGACTTCCTTCTGTATATGCTAAAGAGGATGGATTTTGGTCCCAAATGGTCAGGTTGGATAAAGGCGTGCGTCGGTTCAGCGAGGTTCTCGATCCTCATTAACGGGTCTCCCAAAGGTTTCTTCAGAAGCTCTAAAGGTCTTCGGCAAGGAGATCCGCTATCCTCGTTCCTCTTTCTTATTGTGGTAGAGGCTTTTTCACGTATGTTAAGAAAAGGACGGGCAGAAGGCATTATAGGAGGATTCCAGATCAAAGATATGAACCAGCCCATATCTCACATCCAGTATGCAGACGACACCCTCCTATTTAGTGAAGCCAACTGGGATAAAGTGGGTAATCTTCGTACCGCAATCCGTTGCTTTGAAGTGGTTTTAGGCCTTAAAGTTAATTTGAGCAAATCGACGATGATAGGAGTCAACATCAGTGAGACCGAGACAGGCAAGTTCGCTAAATTTTTTGGCTGCGCGTCGGGCTCCCTCCCTACATCTTTTGTCAGGCTTCTCCTATGCATTGGCAAGCCCCCGGTGGCGCTATGGGACAAAGTCATTGATCGTTTCAAATCCTATCTCGCTAGGTGGAAATGCGGGTACCTGTCGCTAGGGGGCCGGCTCACTTTGATCAAAGCGGCGCTCTCAAACCTTCCTTTAGACTTCATGTCCCTTTTCAAATGCCCGACGAAGGTCTTATCTATTCTCGAAAAGCTCAGGCGGGATTTTCTGTGGCACGGCAGCGAGGAGAGGAAGAAATTTCATCTAATCGGTTGGAAAGATGTATGCAAACATTTTCAAGATGGAGGTGCTGGAATTAGAGACCTCAAATCTATGAATCGTGCCCTCCTCGGCAAGTGGTGGTGGAGACTTGGAGCAGAAGAAGGGGCCCTTTGGAATAGGCTGATTAAATGTAAGTATGGGCAATAGCTTGAAGGCTGGCAGACCAAAGGTGTGTCTTATAGCAGTGCATCTGCTGTTTGGCGAGGTGTTTTATTATCCCAAAATGAGGTGCATAGCCACATTCGTTTTTCCATAGGGAAAGGGGACAGAATTCATTTCTGGGAGGATATCTAGGCGGGCTCTAATGCTCTAAAAGAGGAGTTCCCAACTATTTATCGCTTAGCCCCAAATCCTCTCCTAACAGTGGCCGATTGTTACTCGGTTCAAGGCAATGTAGCGGTCTAGCTTCCGCCCTGTAGAAGGAATCTGTACGATTGGGAAGTCGAAATTTACATCAGTCTTCTTCAGCGGATTGGGAACTGCCATCCAGATCATGTGCAACAAGACAAGTTAGTCTGGTCTCTAGACAGCAAGGGCCTATTCTCAATGAAGTCCCTTTATCGATCTCTCGAAAAGAAGATAGAAAATTCAGAGGAGGTGTTTACTAGGAGAGTCTGGAAATATAAGGTCCCTCCTAAGATTGCTGTTTTTGGGTGGCTGGTTGGGAAGAGAAAAGTCCTCACTATCGATCATCTGAGGAAAAAGGGTATGATATTAACCAACATTTGCGTCTGCTGTATGACTAACGAAGAGACGACGGACCACCTTTTTGTTCAATGCCCTTTTTTCAACCAAGTTTGGTCGACTATCCTATATTCTTTTGCCGTCTCCTGGTTTTCCCAGCTCCACAAATCGCGTCCTTGCCGCCTGGCACGGAGTTTCTCTGGGTAAGAGCAGATCCTTGGTTTGGAGAATGCCCTTGCTAGCCGCTTGGTGGGCCATCTAGGAAGAAAGAAACAGCCGCTGATTCAGAGATGCTTCCCACCCAATGACCTATGTGATCAAGAGATTTCAGCATCTCGTAATTGAATGGACCTGCAACACCATCAACATTAGTGGAATTCCTCTTTTCTCCGATCAGCAGTTTAGTGGGATGTAGCTAGGCTGCGTTTTTACTGTGGGGAGTCTGTTCGGTCTTAGTGATGTTTGTTGGCTGTTTCTTTTAGTTTTCCTGTTTTTTCTATTTTGTTGTTTTTGGTTGTATCTTCAGTTTAGGGAGTTTTCAGTTCGCTATCTCAGCGGGCTGTCTTCTCTCTATTCTAGTTTTTTAATGAATCTTCGTTGCCTTTCAAAAAAAAAAAAAAAAAAAAGTTATTTACGTTGTAAATGGGAAATCAAACAGGCCCCTAAATAAATGCTCATTGTACTCCTTTCAGAGCACCTTGAGTTTGAGGGGCGGTTTTAAAGTAGATTAGGGTAATCTCCTAGATTAAGGTATTTCCTCTTTCGTTAACATGCATATCTATTAAGATCTCTCTCTCTCTCTCTCACACACACACAAAAATACATATATTTGAAAGATAAAGGATTATCTATTAAAAAGGAACCGAGATGACAACCAAGAGCTTACAACCCTATCAAGCAAAAGGCAAAAATACTATCTTTCAAAGACGAAATATAGGAAGCCCACTTGGCTACAAAAGCTTTCACCCTATAGATAACAAAACGAACATTATATTCTCAATATTGTTGAAACATCTCCCATTCCTCTCACCCCATACAGCCCAGAATCCCACTAAAATCGACAAACACCACTCTACCTAAGCATTCTTATGAAGGCAAACCCCATGGCCTACTTCCAATAAATTGTCCACCGAGACAGGCATGGACCACTGCAACTTGAAGGAAGAGAGATTGGAAACCCAAATCCCCAACATAAAAGGATAGTGAATGAACAAATAATCAATTGTCTCATCACTATCCATACAAAGGACGCAAATGTTTGGGATCATCATTCCCCGTTTGCAGAAATTATCACTGGTCAAAACCCTCTTCCTACCAGCGAGCCATGCAAAAGCCGTTACTTTCAGAGGGGCCCCATAACGCCATAACATAGACATCGGGGCATGTCCCTCTATCGAATGGAAGCATAACATCGAATACAAGGAGCCAACAGAAAAACAACCTGAGCTTTCTCTTGTAGTCTCTCATAGTTTAACAATAAATTGTCCAACATCTTCTCTATATTCTTGTTATTCTTAGAGAAATAAACAAGGTACAGCTTCCACAACATAGTCGCTTGTAGTTTAACACTAACTGTGCATGTGCATGTGCATGCGCGCAATATCTGTATCAGATATTATAATATAATATAAGTTTGAAAAACCCTAAACTTGCTTACAACGGTTGAAATTTAGGTTGTAGTAAGAAATTCATTTTATACTACTTAAAGAGTTCTAAATATGTGGTTGATTTTTATAGAAAATGGGTGGGTGGTTTGGTTGACCCGTTTAATAAACGGGTTGGGTTTGGATTGGCCTTGTCCTCATTATGACCCGAACTCAACCTGCCTGAACCCAACCCAACCTAACCCATTGCCACCCATAATCACATATCATAAACGAAATGGATAAGCCGATGATAGTTAGGAACGGCAAGTAACCTTCTTCGAAAACGTTTCTGATATCAAGATGACCAATTACCGAAAACAATGGTGAATTTATGCTGGAGCTAATTCCATACAGATTCAACCACCACTTTTTGGATGGCCTAGTAATATGAAGTCTGTATCAATTAATCATATGATTGATTACTATCTATTGATTGTTATCTAGCGTCATTATCTTCAGCGTTTGTTTATTACTATTTATGTAGTAGTGAAATGCCTAATCTTGGAAATATTATTCTGAAAGCGGATATGATATGGATCTCTAAGCTTTGCTAAGCACATGCATGTGCAACAAAGCTCATGTACAAGACACACATGCCAGCATCGCACATAGGTGCAAGATCTAATCTATCCATTAGGTTGGTTCGACCTTTGTACATGTTCTCCCCAAAAATAAAATCTGGTCCAATCAGCATGTGGGCTCCAATACTGGAAGGAAGTGGATGGATTAGAAAATTTCAGCCAAGTTTTTCAGAGCAGTACATTTGTTTTGCAAAATGTGGTCCACTTAATAAGTGGACCGGCCTGATTCTTGGGCTAGGGCATTGATGTAGTGGTACCATTCTGATGGACAGATAGGATCTCAGACCGATCATGCCATGCTGGCACATGTGTCACGTGTACATGAGCTTTATTGCATGCGCGTGTGTGCTTAGCAAAGCTCTCCTAGTCAGGTCTGACAGTTTGAATCGAAATTGCGAGGCAAATGATAAACTGAAATAAAATGTTTCCAGATACAGTAACTTAGTGTGGGGAAAAAAAAAAGAATGGCATGGCATGGCATTTATGCAGGCATCCATTTATATAGGTAGGCTATGCATTACATAGAAGCAGTGCATGAGAAGAAAAACATGAATCTGCATACATGCACAAGCTAAGAATCTTGCTGCATGCAAATTCATTTTTGTTTGGACTGAAGAAAAGACCCATTCGCACAACTGGTGACCCATGCAAAGTGCAAACACGATTAGAATAAGGGCTTACCATGGCTAGCGAAAGTAGGACTTGAATCCTACACCCCCAACAAGTGCCAATTTGGCTTGTGCATGAGATCTAGGTAGTTCATCAGGTAGGCCATACCATTTGTATTTAGTGACCCCAGAAATTACACCAATCTGGTCATTGGGTGGGGCCACACAGGCACAATGTGGACCACTCATCACTTACTTTTAACTGAGGAATTATCACCTGCGAACAAGACCGCACAGAGCATTCTATGCAGTCCAACTCAGGTGGACCTTACTGTGATGTTGTGATGATATCCATCCTATCGTGATGATATCCATCCTATCCATCAGATTTTTCACCTCAAGAAGCCCCTGGGACCAAAAATCAGGCAGATCCAAAACTCAGGTTGAGCTGCAGCACAGGGAACAAGGTGGGATAGGATGCCCACCATTGATTTGCATGTGGGGCCCACCGCGTTGTGTATATAGAACCAAGGCCATTCAGACCCTCCATCTAGCTTGGATTAAGGGTCAGGCCACATTCAGGAGGTTTTACAACTCCGGTGGGCCCCACTGAAAATTCAAGGGTGTGCATCCACTCCCACCTTGTTCCCTGTGCTGCAGCCCACCTAGGCTTTGGATCAGCATGATTTTAGGGCCCAGATGGCTTTCTGAGGTGACGGATCTGATAGACAGGATGGATGTCCTTGCAACATCATGGTGGGACCCACCTGAGTTGGACCGCATGAATGCTCCATGAAATTCTGCTTGCAGGTGCGCACCACTCTTTTTAACCATCCATTGTCTTTTGCCATACGCATGGTCCAACTAGTGATCAGACCAGCCTTATTTTTTGCCTCAGTATATGCGGGGCGAGCCCTTCAGATGAACCCAGACATCATACACGCTTGGGTAGAGTAGGATATGAAATCATATTCCCATTAGACAGCCGTGCATCTCTTAAACAGACAGTGAACAAAAAAAAAAAAAAAAAAACACATCCCTTGCTAAAACCAAAAGACATTTTTCTTCTGAAAGTTCAAACTTCTCACATATGTCTCACGCTGTAATCTTTTACCAAACATGAAAGTTCCTCATTTTAAAGACCATGCAAGGTGCTCAAGATGGATTTGAGACTTGGTTCTCTTCCAGTGCTTAGACAAAGGCATGCAACTCACCTGTATCACCAGCTTGTAATTGCATAGACTGTATGCATGGAGTTACACCCTCTAAGACGTACATTCTGCTGTTGTTATTAGGCCAAAATCTGAACTGAAAAACCCAGTCTTTTCCCTTTGCATCTTGAATCTTTAATGGAAGGCCTTCCGGTTGTGAAATTGAAGGAAAATATGCCTGCATAAAATTTGCAAGTTAATCACATATAAAATGTGAAGAAGAAGAAGAAACTAGGAAGAATAACGAAAAGGGCTTCCCCAGATAATCAATGGCTGAGCTGGGCGGGTCCGTCAGGCATTCGGGCTTGGCCCACTTCAGGCTGGACTTTAACTGAATACTTAGCCCGAGAGCTGGGCTCAGGCCTAAAATTTAAACCCATTTATAAATCAGACCATGCTCGGGCTGTGTCAAAGAGCCCATCAGCCTGCCCAGGGCCCTATCTGACCCATCCCATTTAATGTTTCAAGGGCATTTTTTCTCAATCTCATGCATGATTGGGCACACCTAATGGACAGCCCAGATCTTGAGAAAAAAAAGGAGGCTGGCCAGGCCCAGGCTCAGGCTGGAATTGGGCCTGGGCCATGCATAATCATCATGGGCAGGGCTTGGACCTGTCTGTTTTGGCCTGTCATGTGCCCGGGCAGGACTCAGGCCTGGGTTTTACATTGTGGACTGGGCCTGGACACACCTCAGCCCAGCCAGCTGACAGCCCTACTCGCAGAGAATACTTGCAAAGTGAATTGGCTCCTTCATTGGTAAACATGAATGGTGGACCCATCACATGCCATGTTTTAACCAGTTCAATCAGTTGATATTCCATTTAAAATGTATTCCAGACCAGTATAAACTGGTTGCAGCATGACATAGAGTGGACCTGCCTCTTTGGCGGACCAATCATTTAGCAAGTCCCAGGCAACTAACACATATTCTTTTTGTGGGTATCAACATTGAAACTTACTTCAGCACATGCTTTAGGGAGAACCAAACGACCAATTCGACCCGCATCACTAGCACTCAGAACCTTCTCAAACAATGGCACGATCGTAGAGTTTGAACTTGAAGATAACAAAGTCAAGGGAGTTACAGTGCTTGGATAAATGGAGAATGAGAAAAACTTGGATACTCTGGCAGAGTGTGATGGATGGTACGCTGGCACTTATAAATTACTTAGAAATTGGACACATGGAATGCAAGTAGTCAAATTAAACCCTCCAAATTACGTTACACAGTGTAGACATATCATGACCAAAAATTAAGCTCATTTGATTATTTGACTATCGATTGGTGAAACTTTATTGGACAGTTAAAAATAATTCCACAAACAAGTCTCCATAAATCAGAGGTTAGGATTGTTTTAACCAATCTGATCTTAGGATTGTGACAGTGGGCTGCACAATCTACTCAGTTTTATTTCAGTTAATATATACCAGGTGTACAATTTCTGAGTGCCGCATATCAAGCATCATACGCAGCCTGAGTATCATATAACTCCTCATAGAGAATAGTTATGTTTACTAGTAGAAGATTCCAGGCCCTGATGATCAAGGCACGGACAGTGACCTCATGTGCCCATTTTGTGCAAGTGCAGCCCATGATTCGGTGATCCAGATGATTGGTCAAGGTTGGATGGTGGATAGACCCAGAAATCCTCCAGACTCAAATATCCAAAGCCACCCAAATCTTTGGCCTTTTCTATGGATCTTTACAGTAATTTTCTCATAACCTTACAATTGTTGGCCATTAATCGAAGGGATAAAATCAACGGCAGCAACCCCATCAGATTAACAGTCTCAAGAACCAAACCATGGGCCTCACCAGCCCAGACTGCGGGCATCAGTAATCCACCTGTCCCCAGATGCATCAGACCCAATAGTTCCTCATTCATAGAAACTGAACATCAAACCAATCCAATAGCAAGTTATTTCAATGTAAAATTCAAACCATGGATACTCTCCAGATATCTGTTGCAGTTCTTGGTCTGTAATCCTTGGCCAATACCGTGGAAGCAACTGATTACGACCCCTCCCTTCACCAGGCGGCCTTGCCACCCGCATCTGGGAAACCACATCCTTTGATGTCTCTGAACCGGTGGTCGGGCTTGTCTTCGGGGGCTTGGGCAATAGATGTCGGGACCTTTGCGCTTGTTGAAAGGGAGATAGTGCCTTGCTCAGTTCCCTTCCTTCAGCAGTCACCCCATGAAGGGGCAGCATGAGATTCGGTGCTCCTGAAGCATAGCATGCTTCCGCCATGTGGCCCGGGTTAGATGTCCCTAACGTGATAGCCAGGCATGCATGAGCCAATGAGTCATACATCTCCTTATCTGCCACGGATCCTTTATTGTCGTCTCTCTTCGCAATCTGAGACGACCCAACTACGGCCGTTTGATTTACATTCGAAAAGCTTGTGCTCCCGACTTCCCCGAGGTGGAGCACAGGCTGCTCTCTTTTGATACTCTCGAGAGTCTCATTCATGCTATCTTTCCGTCCATTGCCCTCGATGTTTTTGCCCAACTGCATCAGCTTGCCCTTATCAACAGCATCATCATCCGTTTTGGTATCCGTAGATGTAGATCGCGGTTCACAGACATTGCCTGAAGTAGGTGTACAAAGTTCATTCGTCTTCTCATCTGTTAAATTTTTTGCAGGTAAACAATCCACCTTGTGAGCAGATTGCTGCATAGATTCCTTTGGAATGTCACTTGGAATCTGCAGGAAGAAGATTTAGAGGGTTCATGAACATCTGAAGAATGAGATAAGAGGAGTTATGGTGTCCAAGGCCTAACAAATGAGCACTTTGCTTATGCATTCAATCCAGAGGTGCACAGTTCAATAATCTGACAAGCCCAACCAGGGATAAGGGATGTCCTAAAAGATCGGCCAAGTAGGGAAATCCTAACCCTTCAATCAGTGGCCTAAACATAGATAGTTAAGAGAGATAGTGAGCAATGGTTCACGTAATTGATAGGTTGAGAATTTCGGATCTTCCAATCTAGGAGATTGTCAGGGCATCCACCATCCATGGTGGGCCCTAGGTTACCAAGATCGTGGGTCGCACCAGTATGTGGTACCTAGTGCCAGTACATACCCTAGGTACATACAGTATAATTTTATATATGAATTGATATTGTAATTTATATATGAAATGATGAATATTATTATTATAGGTCTTGCATGCATAAACTATATATATATATATATATATATATATATATATATATATATATATGCATGCTATTGAATAAATCAAAGTATAGATCTACAAGTTCTGAATATAGATTTATGTTACAACTTAATCTACAATCGTAGTAAAGAAACATAATTTCACATTGGTAAAATAGCGATTCAGATTGCTAATTACCAATAACCCAGATTGCAGGATTTGGAACAGAAAACATAGGGAGCTTGGTGATTTAGGCAACACTAGTGGGACCCATCAAATAAAAAGCCTGGATCGTTAATGACCCATAATCCAGATTGCAGGATTTGGAATGGAAAACATAGGGTGGTTGGCAATTTAGGTAACACTGGTGGGGCCCATTGAACCAGTAGCGTGGATCATCAAACCCATGGGCCAATAGGTTTATAATTGAAAGCAACAGCAAACTGCATATTTGTTAGGCACAATACAATTCCCCCTAGATAAATGCATTTTACAATGCCTATCAAGGATATAATTTTCATAAAGAGAGTGTGAGAGTGAGAGAGAGAGAGAGAGACTAACTTCATAATCAGGTGATGTGTTAGCATCCAACAGTATTTGAGAAAAGAACATTTCCAGAACGAAACATGTTTTGGGTACACACAATTCTTCATATGACCAAATTACTTGAAACAAAATATAGAAAAGGAAAATGCTAACATCCCCACAAAGGTGGGGACATTAACAAACATCCTCAAAGCTTTTTAATGACACATGGCACGCCTAATCATCAACAGAGTTAATTCAATGGTACCCTTGGGAGCAAGCCATGGTGCAAGAATCACACCGATGGGATGATCTTAACGCTTTAAGCGTGGCCAATTGTTACAACCATACATTTTTTTATGAGCCACAGATCACATGGTTAGAATCATCAAACCAAAGTGCTCCTTTGGAATCATAAGCAATACAAAGTGGGGACTATTAGATAAGAGTTTCAAGATGATGATTGAGGCATTTTGTTTTTTTGTTTCCCCACTAGATTTTGACTGTTCATTTTTTATGATATTAATAGGATGTTTAGGCTCATCCAAGTGACATGAATTTTGCACTACAGTTTGCGCCCAATTATATGAATGAATGGACGGTCCAAGTCAATGATTGGCTGCCCCATATGTCATTAAATAGCTTTGGGGACATTGCTAATGTCCCAATGAAGGTGGAAACATTAGCATTTCCCTACAAAGAAATTCCAAGACTTTTGATCTTACAGAAGAAAGGTCTGAATTCTTCACACAGCCAATACATTCTACTCCTCCACTATCAAGTAGCTCTAGTGAAGACCTTGATGCAATACAACCACAATGAAGACGCTGCCATTACCAATTTCAATTAGACTTAATATATACCAAAGAGGAAAGATAAAGGATTGAAGATTAACATGTATGACTACCAACTCCCATATTACCTTGCCGCAAGAATTGCATTCCCTCCACCCAGATTCTTTGGAGTGAAACATGTCACAGTAGACTAACTGCTCGTAAGCAGACCTGGAGTCAATGTGAATGAGGCATTAAGAGAACAACCAAGCAGGAAAAAAAAAAAATTTGAAATTAAGATATGACGGTGTAATCTTTTCAAACTCGAAAATTTTTCGGAGAAGTATCCAGTGCAAAAGACAAATATCTAAGTTAGCTATCAACCACTCAATCTACATAAAAGTTGCACACATGTACAGGATCCAGATTGTCCATCCATGTTACCTGATTTTGAATAGGCTGCATGCCAAAAATATCAGGGGATTTTGCCCGCGGAACTATGACGGTTGGACTTTTTTCTAACCATGACAATAGGCTGCCCACTAAACATAAATCCCCTTTCCCCAAGCTTGGACCAGCTGCTGTGTGCACACAAGCAGAGGTTACACCATATGATACTAAAATAAGATACCACTTTGATAATAGAGTTTTGCTAAGCGCGCGCACACACGTGCAATAGAGTTGGCACATAGGTCCCAGATCCAATCCATCCATAAGGTTGGTCCAAGCTTTTAGATGTTCTCCCAAAACTAGATCTTCTCGACTGCTCAGTTCTACCCAGTACTGCAGACAGGTGGACGGGAAAACCTCAGCCAAGTTTTTTCACAGCTGTACGTTTATTTTGCAAACTATGAGTGGATCAACCTGATCTTTGGACTAGGGAGAAAATCCAGGGCCCAGGGGTTCCCCTCTGATGAATGATTGGATCTACGACCTACATGCCATGCTGGCACATGTGTGGCATGTACGTGAACTGTATTGCACACGCATGTGGGCTTAGAAAGACTCTTGATAGTGTATCTAAAAATGAAAAGCTCCAGTGCTCTCAGAACACAATAAGTTATGGTGGTCCTAGTTGCATTGGGTCATTTGGACAGTCCAAACGATCCAACTGAACTGTCCATTAAGTCCATAACACATTAGATGGGCTACTATGCAAAATCACGCTGAGTGGATGATCCAATCCATCCATAATTTGACATTATTTTTTGTAATCATTCTTTTTCTAAGCCATGGATGGGATTGTTAAAATTGCCAAATAAAATGATCCTTTATAATCACAAGCAATACATGTTAGGCCCTAACAAATACATTGCTCAATTTGTTGATTGGACCTATTTTTGTGCATACAATCCTCACCGTTAACATTAAATGCTCAATAGATTTTTTTTGAAGGATTAAATGCTCAATAGATCAGTTAGGCATTTGCATGGTAGCCCATAAAATTAGGTGATGAATGGTCTACATCAATGAATTAGATTGTACCCATCCCCCGATGCAACTAGGAGCACTATAACTTAGTGCTCTAAGCACACTAGAGCATTTCTCTATTTAAAATTCAATAATTTACATTTTAAAACGCATCCCGAAAATAAAAGCTAGTAACAACCGATCCAAAAAGATAAAGCTAATAATTTTTCAATAGAGCGGCCTTCAGACATTTAAAGAGAGACATGAAATAGATAGGTAAGTTCAATAGAGTGGCCTTGATGAGGGTGAGGCACCCTCCTAGGGATAGATATCTACTTTTTCATTTGGCCAGCTTACTCTCGAATCTTTCCATGACGATGTCCCAAAGATGCCTAGCCGGGTTACCAATGCATAAAGGAAGGCCAAGGTAAAAGAGAGGGGGAAGGAGGCTACCTGATAGCCAAAGATACCTACCAACCATGCAATTTCTTCCTTGGAGTGGTGAATGCCCAACATTTCACTCTTAACGACGTTAAGGGTGAGACCCGACGCCGATTCAAAACAAAGAATAATCACCCAAAGTTTATCCACAATGAGTGGGGCCCATCTTGTCAACCTGAAAACCGCAAACAAGCCGAACCTCCTAGCATTTCACTAACTGCCTAAGGCCTCGGCAACTCCCACAAAGAATAAGGGGGATAGAAGGTCACCTTGCCGAATTCCTCTTAAGGACTTAATGAAGCCTTTCAAGGAACCATTGATCAGAACCAAGAAACTAGCCCAACTCAAACACTACTTCATCCAACTTCTCCATATTGAATCGTAGCCCGAATGCCCTAACATGTGGTCCAAGAGTTTCCAATTAACATAGTCAAATGCTTTCACGATGTCCAATTTACACACAATTCCTTTTTCATTTTCTTTATATTTACAATCGATGCAATCATAAGTGATCAAAGCGCCATCTAAGATTTGCCTTCTAGCAATGAACACGCACTGGCTTTTTGAGATGACGTTGGCTAACACTGCCATAAACCTTGTGGCTAGGATTTTCGCAAAAAATTTGTACATGCTCCTAATTAAATTGATCGGTCTGAAATTTTTTAAGTTGCCTGCCCCTTGAAACCTTTGCAATAAAGGACACCCCTAAGGGTATCAACAAAAGGCCCCTCTAATGGAATTTAAACATGAAATCCATCATGTCACCTTTCAAAATCCCCAAAACTCCCAAAAGAAGGCCATGTGGAAGCCATCGGGGCCCGGGGCCTTGTCTCTTCCCAAAGACATAACCGTTGCTTGACCTCTTCCTCCAAGAATGGAGATTCAATGGAGGCAATGTTGATCAAGGAAAGAGTCGAAATTTAAACAGCCAATAAGGGCCTATCCAATCTCATCAGATACAAGAGAGCGGTAATGGTCAACCATTGAGACGCAAATTTGGACTTTGTCCTCAATCCTCTTACCCTCCACCATTATGCTACTAATCTTGTTGCACCTTGCCCTTGCACTCATGATGTTATGAAAAACTTTGTATTTTTGTCCCCCTCCTTGAGGCAAGTGGCACTTGAGCTGCCCCCATTTAATTTCATCCTCTTTAATGCAGTTTACTTAATCTTGAGATAGTGTTGCCCTTGGGAAGTTTATCATCTTCCAAAAGCTCTAAATCATATGCACTAGTGTCGATAGCCTGAATGCCTTTCAAAATGTTACAAGTTTCTTCTTCCCAGTTTCCCAACACTTCTCTCCTCCAAGAAAGGAATTTTCCTTTTAAAACCTTAAGCTTCTCAGTCCACTAAAGCCAACAAATCCCTCCTTATTGATCGATTACAACCACTCTTTAGTGAGGCTGGAGAGACCTTCCACCTCGAGCCAAATGAGCTTGAATCTGAAAGGCTTTGGCCCCCAACTCACCACTCCGGCATCCAACGAAATAGGACAATGATCTAATATAGGTTTTGACAATCCCATAGAACAAATCAAAGGGAACTTATCCACCCAAAGAACCGACACCAAGAACCTAGCCAACCTAGACATCGCGGCTTTTTCTTGACCATTCAACAATGTGAATTTCCCGTCGACCATGGGTAGATCAACTAGCTCACGCACACCTACCCAATTGGAGAAGTCTTTCATGCTAAAAGCAAGCCTGCCTCCACAAGACTGCTCAAAAGTGAATCTAGTAACATTGAAGTCTCCTCTAACGCACCACGAAAACGCCAGGTCGGCTCAAACAGAGCTAAGCTCGGCCCAAAATTCCTTCCTCCTAATAGACTAGTTCGGCCCATAAATAAAAGTGAAACACACACAAAAAAAAAAAAAAAACACAAAGCATTGTCTCAAAGCACCATAGAAGCATAGAATGCCCCTCCCCAACAATCCACTTTGGATGAGATGCTAGAGTCTTAGGCTACCACAAACCCCCTAACAACACCAATTGATTGAACAGTGACCCAATATTTCAAAGAGACACTCCACAGATAATCCGTCACTTTCCTATCTATGGAGTGCAACTCGGTCTCTTGGAACATGACCACCTGAGCCTTCCAGCATCAGACATCTCTGATGTGGCCTCTTTTCTGTTGGCATCCCAGCCCACGCACATTGCAACTGAGATTCTCCATTTGGGCACTAATCAACCTCTTTTCCCCTTTCTAAAACCAGAGATAGAATTCCCATTATCAAAATTAAAATCACAGACTAGGTTTACCAATTCCCTATGACCTTTGGGAGAGTGTTGGGGCTTCTTTTGAGACACTAGAAGAGATATCTGGTTACCCACTCCTTGACGAACTAGAATAGAGCTCTATAGTCTTCAATCTTGTTCCCAAAGGATACACCAACCAATCGGTCAACCTAGTGCATCACAACCCTCAACCACCTCTTGTTGCCAGCGGCCCACGCTTGATTAGCAAGAGTGACTTCATCTGCTAAGGTAGGACTAAAGAGGGCTGAGCTAGGAATTTCCATTTACCTCTTAGAGTAATTCAAATCAGCTCATCATCTAGGATATCCCTCATGAAATCTCCATCACTGCACTTCAAACTTGGACAATGCACAATGCCTAGGATGCCCATGTCTTCAACATTATGGGCCACCAGAGCTTACAGACCTTCAACAAGAGGCGCTGCTCAGATACTAAGGAAGTAGGAAGTAGTTGACTTGCAGATCAACAACAGGTTCTCAAGCAAAAAACCCAGGGAAGGCCCCACAAGGTCAAGAGCGAGAGAAGAGAATGGGGATTGTCACTATATAAGAGGGAGAGGGAGGAGGGTGTATGGGGCCACACGTTGGAGAATTTAAAATGCATTGTTAGCGTGCAAGAATATTTGATGAAGTTGCATGTATAGAAGAGGGTGCACGCAAGGCTCTCTTGATGACATCCAGGACACATGTCGAACTCTCATTCTCGACAACAGCTAACAGCACCAAAGGTTACAGGGGGTACATGTCAGCCTCTACTTCTAAGGCACTAGTTCCCAAGGGAGTAAATGGCAGCCTGGGAGAAAATAGCACCCTCCAATCCTCCATGTCCCTACCCGAAGCAAGGGTTCAAGCCAGCATTTGTCACCTAATCTGCCAACACCAGCTCTCGAGCCTAGGATCCAAGCCTCCAACCAACATCCGAGCCTCTGATGGTTCCTTTCGAGCCTCCAAGCCTTCTAAGGTCATGATATCAAGATGACATCGCAATCAAGGCGCCGATTTGCAGGCCACGTGTCGTACACCGATTCACACCATCCCCAGCAGACGTACGACATGAGGTAGATGCCAGACACGTGTCCGTTCCAACGACAGTGCACCACCGGTGCAAGGAGTCGATGCACCTTCACCGTCATGGCTGCTTAAGAGCCCCTAACCGCCTTAACTGCCATCGCCCTGGGAGGGTCAGAAGCCTTCAAAGCATAGCTGAGCTCCTCCCGCCTAATGTTGACGACCATGTTCTCATCCCGAATGCAATCATGATAGCCTTACGGAGAAGAGCAGTCTTCTTCTTCCTGATGAGAAGTCTTGCAACCGTCACTTCCAAGCAGTTCTCCAATCATCAGAAAGGCTTCCATGAACCAGAGCTCTAAAAGAAGATTGCTTACGTGAAACCAATCCCTCTCCCAGCCGCAAATTGATTGATCTTCCCATCAGCACAAACGTAACACTAGGTCGTCGAAGAGGACGTCCATCATTAAAACACAGTCGAGCTCCATCTAGGAACTAAAGAAGGCCTAGACTTTCGTCTTCGAGAGGGTCTTGGAGATGAAATCACCACCATCGACCTCACCGCTTTCTATAAACCAATCCTGAACTACACAGAGGGGTACCGACCATGACCTCCGCCACCAAACTCCATTGTAGCTTCTCCCAAGTATTATCCAGGATTTTAGGATGGGCATTCACCACCAGGCTTGTAACATAGGTGTCCTTCCATAGCCAGCAGATCTCCAATGGCGGACGCCAGGAACCATCATTGAACGCCCCATCCCCTTTAGCCGCCTTCTCAGTTGCACCTCCGATGACGACATCCTTAAAGGATGTGCCAAAGCTCACTATAATTATGCCACTCCTCCCATCCGTTGGATTAGCAACCAAGACCTTCACCCATTTTCCAACCATTTTCCCCCCTTATTTGTGATGCCCAGGTTTTCCATCTTCGGCCCGTAACATGCTCGTTGAACAGAAAACTTCCTGTCAAAGCTTTGACAGTGGAGCATTGAGATCGCAGCAAAAGCTTCCTCCTTATTCAACAAAGGAACGAAAGCAAAGACACAGCGTAACCCCATCCCCTTCACTTTGAAGATAACCACCACCCCTCCACAGAGTGCAACCCCCTCACCCTAGGCCCTATCACATCTACTTCTCTCTACCCCTCCCCCAAAAGTCCCCTTAGTTCAAACCCCAATCCGACTCTCCTGCCTGGTTCACCCTTTACCATTGAGAATCGAGACGAGTTTCCATACAAGGCTAATGAACATAGTTTCCCATAACTCTCAGTTTCGAGTTTGGCTTTTAAGTCAAAACCGAGATCTCCCTCGTGATCAGGTTTTCCCTCAATGGATAATTTCCTAGCTCCACCTCAATTAAGAGACCGTCGCCTCCGATTCTGCCCTCGACATCTCTCGTTCCAACGACCATCTCTTGATGCTTCACGCCTTACACAACCATTGATATTGTAAGAACAACCTCTGACGAAATATGGCTTCTCCTTGGGAATACCTTTCAGACTCTCGTGGCCTTGTCTTCAAATTGCTTATGATATCCTCAGCCACTAGATAGAATGCAAGCATTGAGCTTTCATATCTTCGCCCTTTCCCAACCCTAGTCTTTCTTTGATTTCACTCCGAACTCTCTTTCTCTCTCTCTCATCCCATTCATTTTCATAAATAAAGAAAAACAAATGTGGCTAAAACCTTTACCCATAAAACATCTTTTAACACTCAAATTTGATAAAGACGATGGTCAACAATCACTTGATGTAAAAAAGTATGAAGAGGAAAATAAGAAGATTGGCATCATTTGTCTTAGTTGCTAAAGAAGACACAAAACAGTCAAATATTCCACCTCCTATACAAGAGTTCCAAAATATAAAGACTTGGTGCTTGAAGAACTCCCAACAGGACTCCCTCCTATGAGGAACATTCAGTGCCACATTAAATTAACATTGGGTTCAAGTCTACTAAATCTTGCACATTACCAAATGAGTTTAACCAAACATGTTGAGTGCCACCAACAAATAACTGAGTTGCTACAAAAGGGTTTAATTTGGGAAAGCATATCACTATGTGTTGATCCTTCGTTATCAACCCTTAAGAAAGATGGATATTAGAAGTTATATGTGGACAATCTTGCAATCGACCAAATTACTATCAAGTAGGAGTTTCATATTCCTTACTTGGATGATATATTGGACATGTTGCACAGAGAAAAAGTCTTTTCCAAGATTGACTTAAAGAGTGGATATAATCATATTCCCAGTTAGCCCAAGGACAAGTGGAAGACCGCATTTAAGACTCGAGATGGGTTATACAAGTGGCTCGTCATGCCATTGGGCCTTTCAAATGCGCCAAGCACTTTCATAAGACTTATGAAAGACCCTCTCTACCACTTCATGGGGAAGTTCTTAGTTATTTATTTCAATGATATGATTGTTTTTCGTCCTGATTCATCTATTCACATTGATCACTTATGACAAATATTTAATGTACCACGGAATGAGTCACTATTTGTTGACTTGAAAAATTGCTCATTATTGATAGTGTTCTTTTTTTTGTGTATATTATGTTTGTAGAAGGGATCAAGGTTGACCAAGAGAAAATCAAAGCCATTACAGAGTGGCCCACCCCATGAATCCTTTTGAAAGTCCGTTCTTTCCACAACTTTGTGACATTTTTCTCCAAATTTCAGTACAATTATTGCACATGTCACCTATCGCATGTGCAGAGGCAAGTTCGAATGGACTAAAACGGCAAACCAAAGTTTCAGTGCCATAAAAAAGAAGATGGCAAAAGCACTAGTTCTTATATTTCTGGATTTCAATAAAGCCTTTGAAGTGGAAAGCGTCACTTCAGATGTTAGCATTGACGTGATGTCAAAGTCAGGAAAGAAATTCAACCACTTTCTTTAACTGGTGCAAAGAATAACGACTCCATGTATGATTGAGAGTTCTATGCAGTAGTTCAAGCACTACAACATTGGAGGCACTACCTGATTCATCAGGAATTTATTTCATACTTAGACCATGAAGCATTGAGATAACTCAACTCACCAAAAGAAGTTAAATGCTCATCATGCAAAGTGGATGAATTTTCTACAAGAATATACTTTCCTTTTATGTCACAAAGCTAGAAGTCAAAACAAAGCTTCGAGTCCGAGGGTAGTTCTATTAGGAACACTCACTGTAGAGGTTGTGGGATTTGAGGCATTAAAAGAAAAATATGAAGAGCCCATTTTTGGTAAAGTGCTCAACAAATGTGTGGATGGTCGATTTGTAGAGTGTGAATTCATCTCATAAAAAGGATATTTGTTCAAGAGTTCTCGTTCATGCATTCCTGAAGGATCATACTTATACGGAGGACTAAGTGGACACTTTGGAAGAGATAAAACATCAGCCATTGTTGACGAAAAATATCACTAGCCTCGTATGTATCGTTATGTTAAACCGTTTGTAGCAAGATGTCGCCAATATCAATTCTCCAAAGGTTATGTGTAGAACACTAGCCTTTATATGACTTCCCGTTCCCATCGCACTCTGGTGGACACTTCTACGGACTTCATTCTGGGTCTTCCCAAGACTCAAAACTGAGTAGATTAAATTTTCATTGTGGTGGACCCTTTTTCAAAAACAGCCAATTTCATTTCATGCAGAATCACGATTGACCAACATATTCTTCCCGGAGATTATGTGACTTCACGAGGCACCAAAAACAATAACTTCAAACCGCGAATCGAAGATTTTGGAGCACTTCTGGAGCACTTTATGGAAGTGGTTAGGGACTTAGCTCCAATTCTCTAATAAATATCATTCTAAAACAGATGGCCAAATTCAGGTAGCCCTTGGTAGCCTCTTGGGGAGTATCACAAGCGACAACATATCTCAGCAGGACTTAGCTCCACCCCAAGCAAAGTTTGCCTACAGCAGCTCAATAAACCGTACTAGTGGAAAATGCTCATTTAAAATCATAAATGGGAGAAGTCCACATCATGTACTTGACTTAATACCAATATTGATACAAGATCAAGTGAGCGAAAATGTTGATGCTTTCACCAAGCACATCCAAGACTTGTAAGCTCAAATGAAGAAGAAGATTGAAGAGAGCAATGCCAAGTATCGAGAAGCTATGAATGAACATTTGTGGGAGAAGATAGATAAAGAAGGTGGCTTAGTTATGGTTTATTTCCATAAAGAAAGGTTTCCAAGGGGAACAAACAACAAGCTAAAGTCTAAGAAGATTGGTCCATGCCAAGTCAAGAAGAAGTTTGGTGACAATGTTTATGAGATTGAATTGCCTGATGACTTAGATATTTCACCAACTTTCAATGTGGCTGATTTGTTTGAGTACCATGGCGAAGTTCTAACATGCAAGATGAAGTCATTATCAACATGGATAAACAGTTCCCAAAGAAAAAGGAAGAAGTTGAACAAATGAGACTACTAACACTTAACAGGGCCCATACAAGCAATACTTGGTAAAATGAAAGAACAAATTCTATTCTTAATGCACATGGATCATGGGCAACTAAGTGAAAATACAGATCCGGACCTCTACTAATTATATGAAGCATTCAACTCGCCAAGTCGAGTTCTTTCCAACCCAGGGGAAATAATATAAACCCATGGACCATCATAAGGCCCAGCATGTCCTGATTTTAGGCTATTAGTGGCAAGATATATAGGCTAAATGTTAGAAATCACATTTTCCATTTGTGGAAAATAGAGGGGCTTATGTGGAAGATGTGATTGAAGATTTTGGGAGTATTTAGTAGATTTGTTTTTGCTATTTTAGGCCAAATCTTTGCTAATGAATTTCTTATTATCTAAAATAAATTACAGAGTGATTTGAATCAATTAATAGTTGGGGTGATTTTCATTAAAAATTCATAGGGATTGTCTTTAAAGTCTATAAAGGGGGTAGGGGTAAGACGTAGGCATTCCACATTTTCTGAGTTTGTGAGCCTTCTCAAGTATTATAAGAGAAGTTTGAATATCAAAAAAGTTATTTCTCCATCTCCAAATCTAATATTTCTTATGAGTATATACATGTTCATTTCTTTGTGATTCAGCTGTCAACATTTCATTGACTCACTTAACTGGGTACCACTAGTATGCCATCAAGTGATAACTCAACATCACTTGCACCTATTTCCTCTTCTAACTCTTTCTCATCAATAGTCCTTTCATAAGGGTTGAGATTCTTCATCGAGCACATGGTAGAGAGGTCGCCCTTGTCTCCGCACTTATAACAGGTGACATTACTACTATTGTCCCTTAATATCTCCCATGCTTCCTTTTCCACCTTAGGATATTGTTTTGTGCAGTCCTTTGGTTGTAACCAATGATGATCATGGGAGATCCTAATCAGTCATTGGCAATTTAAGACGATGAATACTCTCCAAACTGATAGTTGTTGGGTCTATCTGTCATCCATTTATGTTTCTCTTGTGCCCGCAGTGCAATCTCACACGCTTCAACCACGCTCTCCAATTGAACCTCTACAATCCATTTTGAATATTCATCTTGAGCCCCCAACAATAACAAGCTACTTGCTTTTTTTTTTAAGTTGATAATTTGTTTGAAAAAGAAAATGCCAAAAGGTAAAAACAACAACAAGAAACAACAAATCCAAAAAAAAACACAAAGGCCGCAGCCAGCCAACACCTACAAATCAGGAGACCCACTCCCCGATAAGAAGGAAAACTTTTCTAATAATACTACCCAAGGGCTGTTGTATGCCATCGACAAACTATTCAATGTCTTAAATCAAGTTAGATACAGGGTTGTTGATGCCATCGACAAACTCTTCAATGTCACCTTCGATGGCATCGAACAGTGCTCGATCCCATCGAGATTTTTTGGATTTTCTCCAGTTAGTCACTAGACTATCATGGCATGTTTTTCGATGTCATCGGAGGGTGTTCGATGGCAACTTCGCGACCATGGCTCGATGCAATCGAAAATTTTCGGAAAATCATGTTTTGTCTCTGGATAGTTGATGAGTTATTTCAGTGCCATCGAAGGATTAGTTTCGATGATATCAAAGACTATTCGATTCCAGCGAAAGTTTCTGCGCAAATTTATGCAAAGCTGCGTATTTACAGGATTTGTTACCGATTTTGATTGGGATTCTCCTAGAGGTTATATATTGGGGTGTAATCGGGATTAAGAGGTATTACTAGGGTTTCATATTCGTCCAAGGGGATTCAAGGGTGTAGCAAGGGTGAGATTCGACATTGTTCAAATCAGGTAAGCTCTTTCCTTTACAATTCCTGCCTTCATAGTGATCATTTGTCGCTTTGTGACGTGGTTTTTTCCCGCAAGGGTTTTTCCACGTTAAATTCGTTGTGTTCTCTTGTTGCTTGGTTTGTGCGATTGGATTACTCTCCTAGATTCATCTTTGTGTGCTTCCGTGGTCCCCCAACAAGGGCTCATTATAGTTTTTAAAGCATCTGTTATTCCTTTCCAGCTAAATAGACCAGAAAACCAAGTAGCGCCAACCTCCATTTTTTTCCTGTCTTTGGATCTAGGGCCCCCTTCATGCCATGGAAGAAAGAGCTCTCCCAAGGAATTAGGCTTTACCCACAAGATGCTAAAGGCAGGAAGAATGCTCCACTATTTGTTGCACTTCTAGTTCTATTAATCACATCTCAGCATCGAATCGAAATACTTCTATTGTACTCCTTAATAGTTATCTTATTGTAGATCTAAAAGTTCCTCAAATGTTTTAGATTCATAGCCTGACAAAAGGAATCTTTACTTCATCTTGGTCTTCATTTCCCCCCAACTAGAAATATGTGGAAGCCCCTAGTGCCATAGATCTCTCACTACCAAGTTTCATCATTTCAAGGTTGGTCCCTTTAGTTTTTTGTACAGCAAACCAACCCTTTAACTTCTTTAGCCATCCGAAACCATTCAAAGTAATTTTCCAACGACTCTATCCAATTGTGGAAAATGTTTGGGTCTATGCTAGAACTATTCAATCTCCACTTTCACACACCTTGTTGGATCTTCAACATCATGATGTTTAACATACTCAAGAAAATCATGATGAGGACCAGTGGGTGACCAAGATCCTTGCCTAGGGTATTGGGACTATTGATTCTCATACATGTGATTTGCACCACATTGGTCCATCTTATGTTACCCAAGTTGCCTAAGAGACCGGTTTCCTGACTCTTGATCAAGATTAGACCTATGATCTGTTAACCTTTAAGGCTATCACTCAATTACTCTTCTTGTAGTCTTCATACTCAATTGATGTCAAAAATGCATTCATTTGTCCTAGGTGTTGTAGAATTTGTTGGAACGCATCGATCCAGCCTTCTCCCGCCATCCTATGACGGTACAAAACACCACTTCTTGTGGGCATGCAATTTTGAAAGGAAAGATCAGGTATTTAATTCGTTGCAATCAACAGACCTGATTCATTAAATCATAGACCTCAGAATAGACCATTGATTTGGTCAAAGGGGACGGATCTAAGGATCGATGAGAGTAAGGTTGTGATTAGTTAGGGATAAAAGGGTTGGATTTGGATTTCAAGCTATATATCTAAAGTTCAGGTGAAGGGAACGTTTCCATTTTAATGGGTTTGGGATGGATTTTTTTAACTGGGGGATTGGGTACTTGTTAAGTTTTTGATGGGGTTGGGATGGATTGGAAGAATATAGTTTCAATGAGTTTGGGAGGAGGATGAGAGGACTAGGGTTTTGATGGGTTCGGTATAGGGTTTTTTTTGAGGATTTTAGTATAAGGAAAGGAAAATGGGAAAAGAGGTAATGGATCGAGAGAGGAAAAGCCTCAAGTTCCCAAGGAACTTGTTGTCATACCAAATGGTAGACTGAGTGAAGGATACCTCGTTTCAACACTGAGGTCTTGGTATCGATTCCCTAGTGGGGGTGGCTAACTATGAACTGACAGTGGGGTGTACTAACAAGCTAGCAAATAATAATAATAATAATAATAATCCAACCAAAAGCAATGAGATGCAATTAGATGGGAAAAGATCAAGCTAACAGGCTAAGATCAATGGAAAACAGTCAAAGAAAGAGTATTTTCTCAAAAGAGAAGAAAACTTTTATTATGAAAACAGCATAATGAGACTGCATGGCTAACAAGTTTTTCTTTTTTCCTTTTTTTTTTGGGAAAGACGACAAATTTTATTGAAATAACCTGACTCATCAAACAAAGATGGGGAAAGAACTACAGCCCCAAAAAGGGCGTATGGCACATTTTAGGCACTTGAACATGGACAGTTGCACGTATGGCACATTTAGCACATGTAATGCATGCGCACATAACATTGTGTTCCCGCATACATAGAGCTAAGCATTAGCTTTCACCACTTTTATCCCACCTTTTAGCAAGTATATACTAATCTTGCGAACGATCAAATTTTGAGGACAAGTTGTCCTTGTTTTCCTTGATTCTTGAACATTAAGGGCCTGATTGGATGGTCGGAGAAGAAAAGAAAAGAAAAGATGAGTTTTTCCTAATTTGACTGTGTTTAGATAGCAATGGAAACATTAGATTTCAAAATGCAATCATCTCCCAAACATCATAGTCAAATTCTCACACATGAAATACCATGTGACCTTTGAGGGAGGATTATTTGGAGTTCCACTTGTTATCCAAACAAGACCCCCAATATGGAATCTATGGGAATCAATGCTCATGGGAAATCTTGGAAAATCATCATTAGATAATCATTGCGGTTTTATTTTGTTTTATTTTCCCACCATTCAAACAAGCCCTAAGGTGGCTTTTGGCGCATGGTATTAGATGGGATTAGGTAGGATGGAATTGCATTTGGTCCTGTGCCAATTCCACTCAATGTTTGGGAAGAATGGAAAAGCTTGGAATTAGATTAGATGGAATTGCATTGGGTCCCGTTCCAATTCCACTCAATGTTAGCAAGTTGTGTAGGTCCCACCATGATGTGTGGGCTATATCCACACCGTCCACCCATTTTTCGAGATCATTTTAGAGCATGGGCCAAAAAATCAGGTAGATCTAAAGCTCAAGTGGACCCCACCATAGAAAGCAGCGGGGATTGAATACCTACTGTTGAAAACTTCTTTGGGGCCACATAAGTTTTGGATCTACCTCATTTTTAGGCCCATGCCATAAAATGAGGTTACAAAACAGATGAACAGTTTGGATATAACACATATGTGTTATTCTCAATAGTTTCAAATGATGGTGGGTATATCCATTCAATGTACCACCGTATTACAAACATATCATCGAATTAAGCTTATCCCATGGTAATAGGGGACAATTCCTGCCATATGTAATAATTACGTTTTTTTAATCCCATCCCACCTAATCCTTCCCAATACCAAGCGCCAAACACCCCCTAATGGGTTTGAGAAACCACATACAAGTTGTCCTCCCAAAACAGCTTGTGTGAAACAAAACCATCTGCATCCAAATCGCCCATTAAGAAATACAATAGTGGACCCAGCAAGATTTGTAGAAATATGTGCAAACTACTCAGTAAGGCATTAAGGACTAGTGCTCCTGCGCCTATTGCAACATGAGTGCCATTACAATCAAAGATTGAATTTCAGTTTTGGTGCACCGTATTGTTCACCACTAATACCTCGTCACGTCACCCTTTATCAGGTTGTTTCGGCCAATACATTTGTATCATTCATAGACAAAACCAGCACTTATCAGGCAATACATACCAGCTTCAGGCAATACTTATACTCTAGATTACAATTGCCATAGGTTTTGCATGGATCCTTGGTCCAAATATTGTGTGTTGGGGAAATCTAGAAAGACACATTGAAAGAGTGACTGCATATGCTCGTTTTGACCGTCTATTTGCAGGACACTGATCAATGAAGTTGAAGCTATGGGCCAGTGGCCCATCCATGGTAGGGATCACAAGATGAGATGAACAATCCATGTCATTTTTTGTGTAAGCACATGGTGAGTAGTTTTGTGCACAGTCCATACATTAGAAATTTGAATAATTAGTTTTCACACAACAGTAAATAACTCAGGCAGATTGGGTCAGGTTAAGGGTCAACCCGAACCCAACCCAACCCCAAGAGGAACCGACCTAACCCAAATTCCAATTTGAGGTGCCCAACCCGAAGTCCTCTATACTCGAGCCAACCCAACCCAAATACATGTGATTATTCCCAACCCAACCTAACCCGACCCAAATACATGTGATTATTCCCAACCCGAATTCAAAAAAGGTTGGAAGTTAAATTCGGGTTGGCATTTTCCAACACAAGCCCAACCTGAGGACCTTGACAACCCAACCCGAATATGATTCAGAGCCACTATTTACCCCCACCCCTGTTGATTTGCATGGCCCATTTTGCATTTTTCGGATCAGAGATGCTACCATATGTAAATGTACTTGGCTATTTCAAATCTCAAAACGGAAAAATGGATGCATGCAAATCAAACGGGGCGGATCTGGAAGCCAATTCCCTAAGAACAATCCAAAAAAGAGCTATATGAGCCCCTCTCCACCATACACGAGGCAGTGGAATGTATGAATCCAGACAGTCCATCTAATGGGCAGTCATGCTGTGGATGGCCCACGGTTCAAAAAGCACACCAATCAGCTGACCCTATTCATCACTTTCTATCAACCATTTCCGCTTCTCACCATTGGTTCAAAGGCCACCAATCAGACATCCTTGATTATCCAAATGGTGTGATTTCTCAAATGTGAGCCATCCATTCTATGGCCCACTAGAAAGACGGTCACATGTCTCGTCCCACACGTACAACTGAAAGTGATCTCTGGCTATCATGATCAAGCCGCCTCTATCATATCAACGATCCCAAATAAAAATAAAAAATAAAAACTACCAACCTATAAATAGAAAGAACATACTATTTCCAGTAAAAATCAATACGTGGAGAAAAAAATACCCACAAAATGCGAAGATAGGAGAAAGAAACTAAAAACCCAAATTCCGAAAAACCCCACAAACAAAATCATAATCCCCACCCCCCCACACCCAAAACCCAAAACCCCCAACATCCTAAAAAAATCAATAAAAATACAAAAATTTCAAACTCCAGCAACACAATCCAATATTCCAAAATTCTCTAAAAATAACCAAAATTGAAAATTAAAATTTAAAAAAAAAAAAAATTACCCGCACTTATCGCAGAGATTCGCGAATCCACCAGATCTCAGCCCCCACCCCTTCTTCCATTCAATCGCAGCCGTCGCCCCGCACCCAGCATTCATGCAAGCCCTCGACGCCATGATTCAAATCAACCCCTCCCCAATCTGAAAAATTACAAAAACACCCATCAATCCTCTCTCTTTCTCCCTCTCTCCAAACCCCCCAAAAAACCCGCGATTTTCACCCAAAAAACAGAGCCTTTTCCGTTTCTCTTCCATTTCCAGACCTTCTGAAGAAAACCCATGTCTGATTTCAGCTCCTTATTCGCTTCGCTTGCAGCAGGAATTCGAGCAACGAACGTGCCTGATCCGATACGGAGGAGATACCCGTCGTCGGCGTTTCGGGTATCGGAAAACCGAGTCGGGTCCGATCGGAAAGAAGAAGAGGCTTTTGCATGCAAAGAGAAAAGAAAGGAGAAAGAGAAATGCATCAAAATGCATGCACGAAGACACAGCCTCCCTCACCCTGCCTATTGCTGTATAGATTTCTTAAATGTTCTCTGGCAGAGTATAATAATCTATACGCATGCACATGGATTTTGTACACGTGGCATAGATGTAGATGAATGTAAACCGTTAAAATAGTGGGCCCTACTTTTATTGGCCATTGAAAAATCAGTATCAGTCAAAATTTAATAATGTAATTGATTAATTAAACTATCAGTTTTGAAGAATAGATGGTTAAAGTGAAAATAAACAACAATCAGCTGCATCTGATATTAGGAGATTTGAATCTATATATCTAAGATGTAAACGTTATTTCTACGGTTTGGATTGAATAAAAAATGCAATTTTATAGATGTCATGTGCATGATTATGGTTCCATATGTTGGCCAAAGTAATGCTTAGTATCATCTGATTCAGTTCTATTTTCGGTTTTTGGACATTTTAAACTTTGGGCCATTATTTTGACGGTTTAGATTCATTCAATTGTACTTATTCTGGGAATACATGTGTGCGTGTGTATGGATCACGGTAGTATGCTTGCTACAAAATAATTTCTAATTGCTGTGTACTAAAGAAACAGAAATCAAGGGTTGGTGGGGACAGCGAGGCCGTAACCTGCGCTTCAGGCGCTTTTTAGTTTTACGTGATGGAGCTGTACGTAATTACTGAATTACCCTTGTGCTTTGCCAAATTAACGAAAAGCAGATGCAGCGCATGACAGTAACAGTTGCAGAGAACAGGCGGCTTCTGCCAACTTGGGGGTAGTGATGTGGAAAATAGACCATGCGTGGTGCCGTGCGCCACGGGGCGCTTTTTAGCATTGGAAGTTAAGGGTTTTGGGATACTCGTGAGAGTGTGGTGAATTGCGCGTATGCACCCGTGTATTGTGAACGTGGCATGCATGTTCCATCAATCCAGACCGTTGGTTATTAATTTTTGGATTATATCATCTGGATCATCTCCTGAAAGTTTTTAATCAAATGAAATAGTGAGCTGATCTTGCCTATTGAATGATTTTGGATGTGTTCTTTTACCATCCATCATTTGACGGTCGTGATCTGACGGTTAGGATGTTTGATCACTATCTTTTTTAAAAGATTGCACGAAATCCAAGGAGCATTAAGTGATTTGGATCATTGATCTACCATATTGATTGGTGAAGTGGACGGCTTGATTCAGACTGATTCAGTTGTTGCTCTCAAACCGGACCGGACCGGTTCAGTCGCCGGTTTATGGTCCAGCCGTTGGTTTCACACTCTTAAACGGTTCCAATCAAGCCGACTTGCATATAGTCCGGTTTTCGAAAAGAAACCCCGGTCAAACCGGGCGGCCGAGACTGGACATAGAGACTCATCTGTTAATCGGGCCCGGTTGAGAAAATGGTGGTGACTCATCCTCCCCACATGTCTCAACGATGCACATCTATTTAGACCGTCCAAATTGTGGGTCCCATCATGGATGGAGAAAAAGTCCAAAATCATATTGATAAAAAAATCCTAACCATCCACTTAATGGCTATTAAATAGATGATGAAGAATAAAATGGTTAGTGGTCCACATTCAAAGGAAAAAACTCAAATTGTTAATATTATCATCTTTATGAAAACTTCCGTAGCTCCATAAATCATTGGCCCAGAGATTCAGGCCGTCTGGATTGCCATATACCTATGTCATAAGAACGTTGGAAGAGTCACCACCAAAATTTGGTGAAAAACTACATAAGAGGCCATCACATATTTTCACAGCAGTTCGTAGATTAATCATGGCAAATTTTCAAGGTCATGGTAAAGTCTATGACGTTGAATTGTTGGGTGTGTTTGGATTACATCAAATCACAGTAATATAGTATAATGAATAGTAAAAAATAATAATTACTATTATTATCGTATGTGAAAGGAAATTTGAATACTGTCCTTACCTAATAATCCTTTTTCCATTTTCACCGCACACGTGTAAAGAAAATTGAATATTGCCCTTACCCATTAATCCTTTTTCCATTTTTACCGCCGACATGTAAAGTATTTTCACTGGTTAAATATATTTGGATATAATTTTATTCCTATGTGTTTATATCCACACCATCTACCTATTTTGTAATATTATTTCAGGGTGTGTCCCACAAAATGTGGAAGATATAACACTTATGAGGACCTCAAGAAGTTTTCAATGGTAGGCATCCAATCCCTATTACTGCATATCACGTGGTCCATTTCGAAATTTTATCTACCTTGTTTTTTGTCTCATTACATAAAATGATCGCACAAGCTGGGTGGAGTGTGTGGATATAACACAAATATCATGGTGGGGCCCATGAAAACTATGCCCCGTCAACCTTCGCGCCATGCCAATATTTTGAAGGATTTAAGTGATGTAACAGTTGCTATATCCAATCCAAGGAAAGTAGTAGAGATGTGAGTTTTACTTTACATTAATGTAATCCAAACCCACCCTAAAAGCCACTGAGAATCTTGTTGAATATTCTTGGATTAAAGACTCTATGCTCGTGTGAGTAGTAATACGATCTCTTGAATTAGAGCCTAAATTGGCATCATACTAAGTTATTATTAAGCTCGGTTGTTGTTTACATCTAACATGTTACAGTTATATCCAACGAATAAGATGACACCACATGTCAATGTCAGTACACTCTAAAAAAATAAAGAAAAGAGACTCACAAGGCGCGAAAGTAAGATAATAAGGATTAATCGGGCCATTCACTATATATGTAGTTGTGTGTCCAAATTAAATATCAATAGTTAAATTGATGACGTTTGTTCATTTTTTAAGATGGTTTCTCGTTTCAATCTAACATTTCCATGATAATGCCTTTGATTGCGCTCCTTCTTTTTTCCCTTTTTAGGGCTTTCTTATTTGTATTCTTGGCTTGGAGTGTCGGCATCTCCTAATCTAAGATGTGGACTTCTTCCATTTTTTTTCTTTTCTCCTAGTATGAGTTATAGACTTCTCTTAATTCAAGATTGTTATCAAATCTAATAATCTCAAATTACAGATTTGTAATTTCAGTAAAATAATAAAAGAAACTCAAAAATATTAAGAACAAATTGAAGCACATGTGATCACGTTGTCCATAAAGTGTTATTCGTCACTTCTCAAAGTAATCAAGATTGCTAAAAGCTTGCAAACAAATAACTTTTAGAATATGATGAGTCTGTATATGGTTTTGCGTTTAGCGTGCACGAAAAAATCACTAATGAAACTATGTGTACACAGTTTGCTTGCAAATAGAAAACTTAAAGAAAAGATCATAAATCAGAGAGAAAGTCAGAAAAGTAATTGCTTGCTTAGACCACTATACTAGTATGTTTCATCTTAAAAATTAAATAAACATTAACATTATAACTATTGCTAGTAAATGGCCTCGAATATGATTGTAACATGCCAGGCGTAAACAATAACCAAGCTTTGCAAGCACCTTTATTTGTTATAGAATATATATATATATATATATAAAGTTTGTTAAAATTTTGGGCTTTTGGTATTTTAGGAATAGTCCAATATCGAAAATGAGATAAGAAAATCTTGGGTTTATAAGTAAGGTGTTGAGTACATACCTTACTATTTGCTTAGTGAATCCATGGAGTATCGAGACTTGCATATTCCACATGTGCGCGCACGATCTTGGTCTCGATACATGGGGCATGTGAGGCAATGTAGCTGTAGAGACACTAGTGGCGCACTTTGCACTTCGCACGTGCGCTCCATGTCGCAGATGAGTTGCTCTCTTGTGAACCGGTACGACAGTAGCTATGAGTCAGGTGGATGGAGTGTTGTGGGTAAGAGGTCTGAAAGAAACCTATCTACCTTATATAGGGCTGTAACTATACCTTTAGAAGGTAGTGTAATTGCTCATGTAGTATTAAACCGAACTATGCAGAATTTGCTGTATGTAGCTAGCCCAACAGTTATAAACAACTAGCCACTGAGTATAAATAGCTAGCATGCAGCTAGTTTTTTCATGTGCAAAATGGTTAGAAACTACCAAATAACAGCTAGTTTCTTACCAACAGACAAAAATGGTCATTTGGAATTATGACTCTAGACCAAAATGTCTAGAAACCCTAGCCCATATAAACAAAGCTTGGGTGATTCATTGAACCATCACCAATCACTCAAACAACTATCTCATATGAACCAACTAGTAACAATTCAGTGTTCTCTGATTAGCTTGCAAGGTTCAATACGAACCTTATCCATTAGCTAACAAGTCTTTCTTTTTTTCTTTTTTTTCTTTTTTTTTTCTACACACACACTCACAATTCACACACATCCATGCACTCAAACCATAGTGGATTTTCACCATAATGGGTACTTGAACCCGTGACTTCATGTTGAAACTCTCATGAGTCTTCCACTAAGACATGAGTAAGGACACTTTTTTGGGGCTTTCTTATTTTTATTCTTAGCTCAAAGTGTCAACAACTCTTAATCTAAGATGTGGGATTTTTTTTCTCTCTTTTTTCTTTTCTTTATTTTTCATCTCTTAATTTGAGTTGTGGACTTCTCCTTATTTTGGGTTTTAATTTTTTTTCTCCTGTCCTGAGATGTGTCTATTTTTTTCTTTTGTTTTGCGTTGTCTCTTTTGTCGATCTCTATCCGTTGATTTATTGTACTTTATTTTTAATTTTTGCTTTATAAGTTTATTTAAGAAGTTTTATTTGCTTGGTAAGTTACTCCCACCCTTTTTGTTTTTGTCCACTACTTTTTATAATTCACATATAAAACTGAAAAATCAAATAAATAATAATCTTTAATGAATAGAATTAAGAATTATTATTATTTCCACACAAGAAAAGTAATAGAAAAATTCATTTTCTTGTGCGGAAAATTAAGAAGAATAATCCCTCCTAAAGTCATTTGTTCATTTTATTTATCCTTGTTTACTTTATTTGACCTTCAAAATAATAAATATTATACGTGACTTCTTAGGTTTATAAACTTACATGGTAATCTTACACAGCTTAAGAAAATGTTGGAGTCTTAACCCATACATCATTGTAGGGCAATCCAGCCCATTCAATTTTCTGTCTTGTAGATAGGCAGAACCTAAATATTGTAATGAAAAGATAATATCAGCCGTTGGAAATTCCATTTGAAATTGCGCCATTCAATAATTTACTACTTACCTTGATTTGCTAGGCAATGATTGGATGGTTGGGATTGCCTTTAGGGCCTGTTTGGCCGGCTGGATTAGATGGGCTTAGGTGGGATGGAATTGCATCTGGTCCTGTGCCAATTCCACTCCGTGTTTGGGAAGAGTGGAAAAGCCTTGGAAGTAGGCTAGATGGAATGGTATCGGCCCCATGCTAATATCACTCAATGTTAGCAAGTTGTGTAGGTACCACCATGATGTGTGGGATATATCCACACCATCCACCTATTTTTAGAGATCATTTTAGAGCGTGGGCCAAAAAATCAGGTAGATCTAAAGGTCAAGTGGACCCCACCATAGAAAGCAATGGGGATTGAATACTTACCGTTGAAAACTTCTTTGGGGTGACATAAGTATTAGATCTGCCTCATTTTTAGGCCCATGACATAAAATGAGGTTACAAAACAAATGAACGGGTTAGATATAACACATATATGTTATTGTCAATAGTTTCAAATGATGGTGGGTATATCCTTTCACTATATCACCGTATTACAAACAAAAAAAAGGGAATTAAGCTTATCCCATGGTAACACGAAACAGTCCCCGCCATGGGTAATAATAATGTTTTTTGAATCCCATCCCACCTAATACCGTGGGTCCGTGGGATCGGTCCGGCCAAACAGGCCCTTAGATACATGCCCCGTCTTTAATGAGACCGTTGATTTGGACGATATGTATAGCTGTACTTCAGTGCCAAATGCGAGGTGGAGTGACTGCCGTTTTCTAAATAAACTGCGTGAAACAGGAGTCTTTGCCTAGAAAGCAGTGAGAAAACCACTTTTACTTTTTTTCTACTTACGGCGCTTTTGTGGCACACGTGGCTAGATGCCGTACGTGCCGAGATCCGGACCATTCATCAGGTAAGAATACACTGCAAGCAAGCCCTGACATAAATATGGGGCCGATGTCTTATGAAGTGGGCCACACGGGTACTATGACGGAGAGAGGATTAGGTGGGACCCGGCCTCAGCGAAGAAGGTGCGGCCCTTGATGTATGCATTATGTATCCATGCTGTCCATCCATTTTTCTAGATCATTTTATGGCATTATCCAAAAAATTCAACAGATCTAACCATCAGGTGGACCATACCATAAGAAACAGTGGTGATTGACCATCTTGCCATTAAAAACTTCTTATGGCGCACCTTAATATTTTTGTAGTGATTATTTACCATCCAATACATTGATAGGGTCACATAAATCTGAATGAAGGTAGGTGTTCAAGTAATTTTAATGGTAGGTGTTAGATTCTCGCTATTTTATGTGGTGTGGTTCACTTGATCTTTAGATCTCCCATTTTTTTTGTTCATGCACTAAATTCAGCTAGCATAATAAATGAGTAGTGTGGATAAGTCCCATACATCACAGTGGGCCTTATAGTAATTTTATAAATTTCTAGATTTGGGGTTAAAAAATAAGTTGTTACATCTGCACGGGAAAGATATGGCAATTACTTAGGTAAATAATTATTTCCCATTTAGATGGTAATTATATTTGAGTTGAAAAATCAAATAGGCCCTACTAACCAATGATACTCAGACAGTTACATAAAATGTCCAAAGCTCTATCAATGCTGTGATGGTATTCCAATATTCACTTGATATTATTATTAGTTGATCACCTACAGTCTATTGAATGCTAACTAAGGAAGCAACGTTATCTTTCCCATTCACATTTCACCAACGACTTAGCATTATGACTGGACCAAGATTAGACCACTCAATTTAAGTCAAATGCATTTAAATTAGCAAATCAAGTTGTTTCCATGGGTCAAGCCAACAGTTATATTTTTGTTCATTGATTTGGAGCTCAGCAGAGTCTTGGAAGTTCTCGGCAGATCCAATACATATACTCCTTACAGATCCAAAACACACACTTCGTATGAATAAAATATCTTAATGATGTAGATACGTACTTACCTATTGCATGAGTTCAACAGTCAATCCACATCCTCTATTGTTTATGATGAAGATCCCAAGCTCCTTTATGATCAACGGTTGAGATCATATCCTCCACACCTCCATTTCTCTCTCTAAATGCACGGGAAGAAAAAAAAGGGAGATCACCTTGAATTTTTTAAGCATAAAGTAAGGATCAAGGTCTTTCCATCATTACAAAGTTGGATTCCTTACCCCCTATGAAAGTCGACTATTACAGGGGTCCTAACTTTCTTGTGTTATCTTTGTACATGAAAGTTTTTTAGAGTTGGGATTTGAGAGAAAACTAAAATGTCATGCGTGGTGGGTGAGTGGGCCACATCATGTGGTGTTTAATTCTAACCTCTGGACAGAATCAAGGAGCACTATATCTACGGTCTTGATCTATCCATCCTCCTGCCACGTGTATTGTAGAGCCCCATTTCTACCATACACGTGTCTTTTAAGGAGTAATTAGTTTTAAGTCTTTAAATTCTAGAGCTTTGCTAAGCCCAAAGTATTCCAACATGTGCGAGTGTTCTGACACCGTGGTCCATCAATGGGTGGACCAGCTTGATTTTTGGGTGATAACATCTATTCAGTTCGACCCACCTGATGAACGGTTCAGATCACCTCGGACATTGCACCTATCTGCCACGACTGGCACGTGCGGCGGCGTGTAGATGGTATATCTTTTTCACGCGTGTGAGCCAAAATGCATAGAAATGATACGTCAAAGATACCAAACAATGATGCAATTAAGAGCTGTAAATTCGGTATCATTACTGGCATATAAAATGCAGAAAAATGATACCAGATTCCCTGAGGTGGGGTCCACCTCTAACATCGTGCAATCTTGACCGCACATTGATAAGATGGTCCAAGTGGACTTATGCAACACGTTTCCCGCGTTGGGTCATTGGCTATTTTAAAAATACGCACACGCCAACTTGACAGGTCAACTCCCAACCATCTAACGAGAATCAAATGTGGAGGTTGCTGAGTTGTAAAGTCTACGGTTTGATAATCCGGACCCTTGATCAGACGGTCAGTGCTGAGGATCTTCCAGAACCGAAGATCTTAATCCCACAACACTTGATCCGCTTTTGCATTTGAGTACTTTTTTCCTACCCATCTATTCCTAAGTCACCAAAGGAATAATGGCTGAGATCTTCGAATCTAGGATAAATTCTGTAGGGCTCAACTGGATCAACGGTTTTGATCACTGATCCATAGCCAATTTGATCACTACACATGATGATGCACAGGACTAGCATGCAGCCCCATGTTTTCTACCAAGCTGTCGCTTGCGAGGACATCGGAGCTATTCAAATAGTGGCCCCATGATAGAGATTGGCTGCCTGCCGCAGAAAATCGGGCCGGTCCACTCATCAAATGGGCCATAGCATCCAAATAAATGGATTGCCGACGGTGCAACGCAACTAATAGATCTGGACCACTGACGCATAAACTGGCTTGGCTGCGGATTGGATACTGACAAGATCAGTAGCCAAATCGATACTGACGTGACGTCACCAAGCTCTGTGGACCCCACCATGATGCATGTGTTGTATCTATACCGTCCAACCATTTTTAGAGTTCGTTTTATGTCATTATAAAGAAAATGAGATAAATCTAAAGTTCAACTGGATACTGACAAGGTTAGTGGCCAAATCGCTACTGACGTGATGTCACCAAGCTCCGTGGACCCCACCATGATGCATGTGTTGTATCTATACCGTCCAACCATTTTTAGAGTTCGTTTTATGTCATTATAAAGAAAATGAGATAAATCTAAAGTTCAACTGGATACTGACAAGGTTAGTGGCCAAATCGCTACTGACGTGATGTCACCAAGCTCCGTGGACCCCACCATGATGCATGTGTTATATCCGTACCGTCCAACCATTTTTAGAGATCGTTTTATGCCATTCCAAAGAAAATTAGATAGATCTAAAGTTCAACTGGACCCCACCATGGAAAATAGTGAGGACAGTGACATCCACCGTTCAAAACTTCCTAGGGGCCACAGTAATTTCCGATGAAGCTGATATTTTTGTTTTCACTTCAATATATCTCTATGTTAACTTATGAGTCGGATGGATCTCAAAAATACATCACTGTGGGTCCTATAAATGTTTCAACGCTGGGTGTGACGGCTCCCAAGGTTTTCTGTGGCAGGTCCACTTGAAATTTAGATCCACTTGAAATTTAGATCTATCTCATTCTCTTTGTAATGCCATAAAACCATCTCTAAAGATGGTTAGACGGTATTGATACAACACATGCATCATGGTGGGGTCTACATAGCTTGGTGACGTCACTTCAGTAGCCATTTGGCTACTGACATTGTAAGTATCCAATCCGCGCCCGGCTGGCTTTACTACCAAGTGAAGCTGATTGGGTGTAACCCAACAACAACCAGCTAGGTGGCGTTGGGCGCTGTGAGGCTGACAGTGATATGTTTTTTTTTATACCCACGCCGTCCGTCCGTTTTGCGAGCTCATTTAACGAATGACCTTAAAAATGAGGAAAATCGGATCTTCATGTGGGCCACACCACAGGAAACAGTGGGTATAGTGACACCTACCGTTGAAAACTTCCCAGGGCCCATCCAAACGGTTGATGAGGTCACAAAGAGACGTGGATGAAGGGAAAATACACATATCAACCTTATTCAAATTTTTGTGGCCCCCAAGAATGTTTGAATGGTGGGCCCCGTTAAGGGAAATCACCACTAATTCCTGTGGTTTGGTCCACTCGAGCTTTTGATCTATTTGATTTTTGACTAAAATGAGTTGGAAAAACGGATAGACAGCATGGATAAAACACATACATTACGGTAGACCCCACAACGCCCAAACACTACCTAGCTAGGTGGTGTTTGGATCTCCACCCAATCCGCTTCCATCGCGGAGACAGGTGATCTTGGACGCATACTGAAAGGTTGAGCAGCGAGACTAGCCACTGAAGTTATGTCAGCAAGTTATGTGGACCTACTAAGATGTATTTGTTGTATCCATAACGTCCATCCATTTGGAGATATCATTTTAAGGCATAAGTCAAAGAATGAGGCAGATCCAAAGCTTTAGTGGACCCCACCATAGAAAACAGCAGAAGATTGATGCCCACCGTTGAAACCTTCATAAGGCCCACCATGATGTTTTTATTTTTTCAAATCTAACCTGTTCAAAAGTTAACAAAGATATTAAAAAAAGGAAAAACACAAATATCAGCTTGATTGATATTTAATGGAGGTTTTTAATGGAGGCCTCACCCTCCCGACTGTTTTCCGTGGTTGGATCCACTGGAGCTTTGAATGTGACTCATTCTTTGGATCTTACCTTTAAATGATCTCTCTGGGTAGATGGACGGCATGGATACAAAACATACATAATGGTGGGATCCACAAAACTTGGTAACGTCACTTCAGCAGCAGTCTCGCTTCTCAGCTTGTCAGTTACGGTGATCTTAGGCGGGAAGTTCCCGCTGGAAGCCTAGGTGGGCGCAACCGTATGTTCGTGAGAAATCTAGCCGGCCATCAGCTCATTTTATGACTTGCATCCAAAAGTGAGCACAGTCCAAGACACAAGTGGGTTGCGCTGAAGGAAAAGGTGGGTAGGAAAATTCCTACGGTTGAAAACTCCCTAGGTAGACGGTGATGTTTACATGCCATTAATACTATCCATAATGTCATTCTTACCATGATAATTGAAAAAATAAATATTACAGTGAGTCAAAACTTCTATGGTTTCAGCCCTGGACGTTCAAGCCTCATGTTTTCAGGCCACTTGAGTCGTGTATTCAGCTGATTTTTGGCCCCATGTCTTATAATGAGCTCAAAAATCAAATGGACAGGTCAATATCTCACAAGCATAACAGTGGGCCTCACTTGAGTTTCCAGTGCCGGAACTTTTTGGAAAGGCTTTGACAGGAAGTTTACGTTCAAACCAACTTTCATGGTCCGGTTCCAGTCCGGTTCTAGAGTGCTAATGGTCCGGTTTCGGTTCTTAAAATATTAGAACCGTTAAGAACGGTTGGATCCGGGTTCCACCCCAAAACTAGACTGAACCAACCCGTGTGCACCAGTGGCGCCCGCCTCTTTTAACAGTTACCCTGCAGCTGATCGTCATCGTGACGCCCAGGTTGCACGTTCAAAGTGTGACTAATAAAGGAGGGACCTACCATGACGCATATCAGGCTGATCCACTGATTAGGTGGGCCATGCTTCTATCCTAGCCGGACTTCATATATACATGTGATCTATCAGACAAACATCCTATTCCAGTCCTCGGTTATGCGGCACGTGCATCGTGCATGCAGAGCACGGGTTTCTTTTTTACAAGAGGATGTTTCAAATCAAACCCGTTGGACCATGAGTTAAAGTCCACCCACGAATAACTTCCAACATATCAAGTGCATGTGACATCCAACCCTTCCAATTGGTTAGTCCCACTATAAGAATTACCTAATGCTAAAATCAGCCCCATCTACTTATCAGGTGAGCTACACCGTAGAAAAAAATTATAACCATTTATAAATCTATAAATAAAAGTTTGTTCCACTTGATGAGTAAGTGTGGTTGATTTTTCGAACGGTGATCCCCGTGAGGGGCCAACATATTGGACGGTTTGGATGTCATACATATGAAAGGTAAGAAGTTATTCACTGGGTAGACGGTAATTTATAGTACAACCAGTTGGACTGAGATTTTTTTCTCCTCTGAATGTCTATTCTTTCTTTACATGTGGCCCACTTGACCAATGGATGGACTAAGAACATTTTCGTGAGAAACGACGATTTTATCAATTCTCGGGCCAGGCCTGGCCCAACCAATTTCTTTTTCAGCCTTGAACTTGGACCTACTGTGATAGGCCCACCGGGTTCGGGCCTTGAACCTTATAGCATCCGACGGGCTGGCCTTAGCTTAAGCCAACCTACTTTGATATGGGCCATACACCTAAACAACAATTAACCTGACAATTCTAACCGTTGGATCATAACTTGTCAATGGATATCAACGGCCATGGTTTCAAGATCTGTATGAGTCCAATATGACTCGTCTGAGTCGAC
Source organism: Magnolia sinica (assembly GCF_029962835.1). Classification (NCBI taxonomy): domain Eukaryota; kingdom Viridiplantae; phylum Streptophyta; class Magnoliopsida; order Magnoliales; family Magnoliaceae; genus Magnolia; species Magnolia sinica. The sequence goes on from NC_080580.1 coordinate 87,017,820, forward strand.
TCGGATTTGCCAGTATCCAACTCAGTTGGATATCTGAGTCACCCCAACTCAGGCAAGTCGGGTATCTGTTAAGTTGCCGAGTCTTTCAGCCATGCTTGGTGCAACCAATTCCTCTAATGACCTAACTATTCCTTCAAATGACACGACAGAGATGGATATTAAATTTAGGTTGTCAGAATCTTCGTGATGTGATAGAGAATAGATGATGCTTTTTTAAAATTAAAATAGTAAAAGAAAAAGAGCATGCTATGACTTCAAATTTCAACCGTCCATTTACATGCCACCAACCAAGCGGTCAAGATAATCACCGGTGTATTAACTATCTAGGACGGTAAGGCACTAAAAAATATTTGATACTTGCAACCAAACTAAACGGTGAAAATAGCGGACCTAATATTGGTCATAAATGAAATATTGGTTAGAAATGATCCTTGAGCAGCTTATTGGATCACAATTAAGAGATGGCGTTTGGCTTAAATTCAGATATACGTGTGCTAAGCATGATCATCTAGCAGCTGATTGGCTCACAATTAAGAGATCATGTTTTGGCACAAATTTCATTATTGTAGGACAATTTTCTCAGAGCCGTTTGTGACTCGATTTGAACTGAACACCGTCAACCTTGGCCATCGAGATAGACAGAGAAACCATGACTGGTTGTTTATGGCATTATTGTAGGACAATTTTCTGGCAAAGATGACAATTGTCTTGATGGAAAGTGATGATCTGATGGTGGAGGATGGCAATCATCTATTCAAAAACTCGATGTGAATTAAACACGTAGCGAGATGATTGTCTTGATGGGGGTTGGCGCGAAGGGAAGGTTTGTTAGAAACTCAACAGGAGCCAAGCGTCCTACGCAAGATGGTTGTCATAAACGAAGTACTTTCCTTATAGTCCAATGGCATCGCGTGGATGATAAGATCTTAAAATACATTCTTCTCCTTCTAATCTAGCAACATGCATGGTGTGGACAAAGGAAATTACACTTAACTGAAAAATATGACCAATGTTGATGAGGATGGAGGAGTAAGCTAAAATAAAATAAAAAAGCATAAGCATTTGTGAGGGTCAAAGGATGGTTAAGATTTGGTGGTATTGGTAGGAGCATGAAGATCTTCACTCTTTCTCATATTTGTAAAACTCTTGGAATGGTTGGTAGAAAGTTATCTTCATTTTAATAATTGGTTTACAACACATCTAAAGTGCATGTAATCATTTATATTTGCTAAGTGATTATTGCTTATTATTCTTTGCGCGCTTAGGTAAAAGTTATGGCCATTAGCTAGTGAGTTAGTTACGTATGTGTGGTTATTGGATAGTTATATAATTGTTTTGCCACTTTTGTTGTTGGTGGTTACCGAAGTAGTTACTGGAGTGGTTAAGCTACTAAGTGGTCATAGCTTCTTATATCTCACACATGTAGATAGCGTGGTTATTGTCGTTTATGCCGTTATTTTGGCCATTTTTACTATGGTTGGTCGTTAGTCAATAGTCGTTAGTTGGCCATTAGCTATTTTGACCGTTGGTCGTTGGTTGTTGGCCATTTTTGCCATCGGTCATTAGTCATTAATTGCCCATTGTTGATAGTACAAATTTCCTCAAAATATTGCTGCCACGTGTCGGCTTTTTAGAAATTAGAGCTAATGACGTTAGATTGGATATAAACAAATAGTTGAATAAAAAATAATTAACAGTTCAAATTGAATGAATAAAATACCCGTCAATGGATAGTTGGCCTCAAAAATTTGATGGCTTGATTGAGTCTCACATGCAAGCCATTTTTATAATTGATGGGGGAATGTGTGTGAACCATCACAAGATACTAAAGTATCAAATATCTTCTTTCCTTTATGGAGATGTGTCACAACATATCAAATATCTCATTTCATCCAGGTGATATGTCCCATTTATATCTTTATCCGGGTTTTACACCCTCATTGATAGTCCTGAGCTCAGATAAACAAGGATTGTCACTAACACACCAGATAAAACTTTTAACATGTCTTTACACACACACACTATACTTTAATTAGTGGCAACAAGACCAAAACAATGATGATGATAATCCAAAAGGATGTGTTTAGCTCATGTACCGCTAAGATATTTGTTTTTTGGCCTAAGAAACCAATCTTCTAATCCGCCAAAAGTTGTAATGTCATGAGTACTTTATTGTGGCCATCTTAGCAGATTCTGCCAGATAGTTGTTATGGATTGTTGGATTAGGAACATAAATGGGTCACATATTATAATGTTTGTTTGATATTTAAGTTGAATATTTTATATTCAGCTTCTTTAAATAATTTTTGAATCCATACCCATATCCATGTCTAACAATAAATCAAATATTTGATTGATAGTTGGCCTTTGAATAACGATAATAAGTAGTTAAAAATTAAGAAAAAAAAAAAACCCAGTTACATACCTAAGAAAATTAACAAATCTATTCACCATAGATAATATTAAACAAACTAGTAAAATGGTAGCAATTTTCATAACATGATCACCCCATAAAAATATTAATTGATACCTAAAAGAAGAACAAAAAAAATAAAGTTAAACAATATTAAATGGAGATAATTAAATAATATTTAGAGGGAACATATGTAACGCTCCGGTTTTCGAAAACCCGAGTACTCGACCCGTTCTCGAAAACCCGGTGTTAATTAGTGATTAAATAGACAATTTATCAAAGTGTGATTTGTGGAAACAAGCGTAACATGGATATATCCCAACTCAAATGAATATTTAGGGCCACTCAACTGGGGCCATATACAAAATTTCAAAAATATAATTGTCCAAAAAGTAACCATGATAACTAAACTATTGGTTTAAACCGAAGTAGGCAGCCGCCTCCTTTTGCGACTCCTCGTCGTAGTACTCCTCCTCAATGGTAGCAGATTCTGGGTTCTCCCTGTGCTCTTCAGTGCCTGTGCCTATCCCATCTGTACGGTTGAACATTGATGAATGAGTGGCCAGCTTAGTGTGATCTTTCCTCAAGATTACACACTGCCGCCCTAGACAAGAAATAACATAAAACATAAAGGCAATCTAAAACATAGCAAATGCAGTCTTATTATGTGCATGGATGCATGAATGCAGTCATCACCCCGGGGATGCACATCCGTGCGGAAGTTGGGCTTGTCACCCATGTAATCACCGACCTGGGAAAAAACATCCAGTCGGACAGGGGCTAGTCGTCAGCGAAAGCATACTACGTGTGGCGTAACGACTGCCTATCGTACATCACATACGTTAGCGACAGACGCTGGTCTGTGTCATGTATGCATGATTAGCCAAACTATTATTAGTTCAGTTACAATCAATCAATTTAAATAAGCTCAAAGGTCACTACGGGGGCTAGTTGCCAGCGTAGGCCGACAGCTCGGGCATGGGTCTCATACCACCATCCTCGGCTCATGAGGCTACCGCCTTAGGGTGTGTATAGAACCCATCAACACATGGCCAATCAATTCTCAATATTAGGGAACTACCACCATATGCTGACTAGGAATGAAATATAGAAATCATTAAATACAGCGGCTAAAGTAGGACGGTATGTATGGATCAATACGAGTAAACAACGGTGAGTATAAACATAGTGTGGTTGACTCTACAGTCAGGTAAGTGGAGTCACTTCATAGATGGTGAGCCCCATGATTCAATTGCTACTAATTACAACCCCTATGTTAAGAGTCTATTCATCACATCCGTTCCCTTACACCCTAAGCTCGGACTCTCTTTTAATAGAAATTCTCATAAAGAGGTTTCAATCATTATGTGTTTTGCAACCAATATAATCATATGATATATAAAGATATGAGCATGATTCAGTCCTAAACATGTAGTTTCATCAAACTAATCAAATATTTTGGTGAATCTAGGACGTATTTGTAGATGAGACAATCATGTGATTTAATGAATTTCTAAAACATATGATAATGGTAAACTAATCAAGGGATTGGATCCATGATCGGTAATAAAAATGGTTAGAGATTTAATCATTTCTGAAATATCTGTTCAATAGTTAACAAATGGCTAAGTATGATCATAAGGCATGTACTTAAGCAAACAAGTCGAATGATCATCCACTCCCAAGATATCATTTGTAACTGCTAAGAAAAACTATCCTTAAACTAGTTTAGAGATGGAAAGCTTAGGGGGAAGAGAATCATCATCTGAGTTGTTATATTCCTTCCCTAGATTCGAACCCTTGGGTGCAGCTAGCGGCTCCAAGTTATGCACGTCGTTCTCTAAATGTTAGTTGTGTCAGATAACCTTTCTATAAGGTCTTAATGTGGGATTTTAGAGGGGTTAGGTGAGTCCAGGGTAACACCACAACAGGTGAGTCTCTAACCATGGGGCCCTCTTGACTTATATGTTGTATATCCATGCCGTACATCCGTTCTTCCCACACATTTTATGGCATGGGACTAAGAATGATATAGATTCAAATATCATGTAGACCACACCACAGGAAGAAGTGGTCATTCCTGTCATTAAAGCTTCCTAAAGTCCACTGTGGTGCATGGTATGGCCCACCTGATTTTTAAGTGTGGCCCACAGAACTTCCTGTGGTGCGGCCCGCTGGCCAGGTGTGGTCCACTCTGATATTTGGTGTGGCCCACAGGTCATGTGCAGCCCACCCTGATGTTTGGTGAGGCCCATAGGTCATGTGCGGCCCACTAAGGTTTGGCCCAGGGAATTCCATAGTGTGGTCCACCTGCCTTATGGAGGGTCTGGCCCACAGTATGTATGGCGTGGCCCACTAGATATCAGTGTGCGGTCCACTGAGGTTTTCCTCAAGTGCGGCCCACCTGACTTCCAAACGTGGTGCAGCCCACTCGAGATTGGACAGGGCCCACGACTGTTGAGGGTCAAATATTGCATATTAGACCCCAGTTATTGCTTGGATTTACGAACATGATACCGTTTAATGGCTCGCTTTAATCATGTTTGTGATGCAGAGTGTATTTACGAGCATGGACTGAAAATGGAGCTTAAAGCATGGATTTAACGCTCTAATGACACTAAAGGCAAGGGACGGACTCCAGGGGACCAAGATTGACGGAATTACACACCAAAGATCCGAGAAAATCGGGAAACTGAAGTTCAAATGGCCCAAAAATCGTCCAGAATGCAAGATCACAGGGTTCCCATCATTCGTTCAGCTTGAAACTCCATACATGGCCTGAGGACCATAAATTAACCATACACGTCAAATTTCAGCCTTTGGATCCCAGTAAAAGTAGCCCAATGGATAGATTAATCCATAAACCGTCGATTTTGGGTCCACATGACATCTGGATATGCCTCAATTTTTGACTCAACGCCTTAAATGATATGGCAGAATGGATGGACGGAGTAGATTTCTCACAAACATCTCTGTGGGACCCATACATGTAGTGCATGTGCAAGGTATGCAGGTGCACCGGGCGTGCACCAAACATCTGAAAGTCGGTCAGCAAGCGCTGACCGACTCTTCTTCTCAAATCAGATTTCTCACAGCGGTGGACGTGGGTCCGCCGGTTTCACTCAGTGGGGCCCACCCCTTGCTCCTTTGAATGATCTGAGCCATCCATCTATGCCAGAGGGGAGTCGTGACCATCTTTAAGCTTTCTCTTCGGACTCATGCAAATGTAAGCATGTAAGAGCACCGTCAATCGCAGAATGGACGGCGGAATAGAAAACGACGTGGGCCACACCGATTCTAATAAAAAATTAGCCATTTCTAATTGGTTTTTCGAGTAAAGTTCAATGATCGGTGTGGATTTTTCAACCGACATCAATCGTGGGTCCACCGACCATCACAGCGCTGAACACGCAAGCTTTGTTTCGCAATAGAGCCTGCGGGCGAATCTTGTGGGCCACCACCATACTTCATCGGTCGGATCTGGACCGTCCATTAAGAGCCCAAGGTCCCTCTCATCCAAGCCTAGATGGCCGAATCTTAGAAGACAGTGGAGATCAGTTTTTATTCATCCAAACGGAAGATGGACGGTGAACTATACCGGCAAGAGGGCCACGTCATCAGCAGTCTAAAACTAGCCGTCTCTGAGTGATTTTTTCTTGTGAGTCTAATAGACGGCGTGGATTTCTCATGAGGATCCGATCATGGGTCTCGCCAAGGTTCAACGCAAGAATGACTTGCGTAAGAGGGTGTTGCTGTGTAAAATTTCTGCATAGAGTGTGAAAACTCCACCGACCTCCTTGTGCACTGCCCGACCCCATCAATCTATAAAAGGAGACGTGAGAGAGAGGGGATGGGGGGATCTGATCAGGAGGCCGTGAACGTGGAGCCGAGAAAGAAGTGGAGCACGGGCAAGCTTCAAAGAGTTCTTTTCCTTCTCTTTTCTTAGTTTCTGCTTATGTTTATTTGAGATGTTTAGCCTCACCATGTTCATGAGTAGCTAAACCTCTTAGCTAGGGCTAAGAGGTGAAGCCTATTGCGTGATGGGAGACTTTTTGCTATGCCTTTTGTTTAGACCGAATTGATGTTGATTTTGGTTTTAATTAAGGGAATCTTTTTTAAGTTTTTAATGGTCTGTTGTGACTAAAATTACAATGGGTCTGTGATGAATTTGAGCATGTTCCTTTCCTTTTACGTGTATGACGTCAGGAAGCCCTATTGTTCACCATCGTCTCCTGGGCATGGTCGGATGACGATACCCTTCCTAACCTTCATATCTGGTTTTTAATTAGTTTAATTCTGTTGTTTACTTTGTCTCCTGGGCATGGTTTGGTGATGGAATCCATTCTAATTCATATACCTTTCATCTCTTGAAAACTATATCAAAGGAAGTCCAGTTTAATTCTTGAAACAGGCATAAGATCTCCCTGATCTCTACAAGTGAATCCTCTGAATCCCTAGTTTCTTACCTCTAAATTTCTTAAGTTTTACATTAATATTTCACCATTATTCCTCAAATTATAATCAATTTAGATTTCATCTTAGTCTAATTTTAATTCTACCTAGTTTCAGAAAATGTACAGGTTTCAGTCCCTTGGGATTCGACCTCGGTCTCACCGAGTTTATTACTACATCACAACCCTATAATTGGGGAGTGAATAATGACCCTTGGTGATAGGCGGCCTGCCTGGCTTGATACCCAATTGTGGGCTGTTTTTGGACCGGATTTGGTCCATTTGAATGACCATTATCAGAGTATATTGAGGGCCCGTTTTGAGGCTTATTTCCGACTAGTTGCACGGCTCAGCTGGGGCCTGTTTTCTACCAAATTTTTAGCCCGGCTGAGGCTGATTTCAGACCGCTACACAGCCTGTTTCCAATGCCCTCCATGGCTTGCTGAAGGTCCGTTTCCATGGGCTGTTTGGAGGCCATTTTCGGGCAGACTGGTGGATGTTCTCATCTCATATTTGGAGGCCACGCTGAGGCCTGTTGCAGCCCCAGATACGACCTAGATGGCGGTCCGTTGATGGATCATTTTGGCCCTTTACGCGCACCAGCTAAGGACTGTATTTTTATCTTGGTAGCGCCATAATGTCAGCCGGATTTCAGCCACCTTCAAGCTGGATTTTCAGCTATCCAAGTTGCAAATCTCAGTTAATTTCAAGTCGAACATTCAGCTGTTTTCTAGTTAAAACCTCAGCCGTTTTCAAACTGATTTTCAGCTGTTCTTTAAACTGAATACTTAGCTGATTACAGGTTGCATTTTCAGCTGTTTTCATGTTGAAAAACGGCTTCTATCAGGTTGTACTTCTAGTTGTTTTTAAGTTGAAACATCAGCTGCATTTAGGCAACAGCTAAATGCTGTTTTTGTGGCCTGCTTCGTCTCTGCTTCAAAGCATTTAACGGTCTAGCAGAAGGTTTGCTTTCGGCCTGGTTTGGGTCCCAATCTCGGCCTCGATTTTAGCTCAAAACGCGGCCCACTCCTGGGCCGCTTTCCAGTCCGTTTAAGAGCTCAAACAGAGGCTCATTTTCTACTACATTTGTAGCCTAAAAACGGCCTGACTAGGTGCGTTTTTAGCCAAATTTCCGGACTGGTTTCAGTTCATTTTCTGAGGCATGTTGCAGCTTAAACAGGGGCCTGTTTGTAGGTTGTTTTTAGGCTAGTTTTCAGCTCTTTACAAAGGCCATTCACAGGCCATTTTTGGCCTCAAAACAGAGCCTGATTACAGGCCATATTCAGCCCCCAAAACAGAGGCCATTTCTTCAGTTCTTTCTAGGCTTCTTATGATCGGAATTTCGGCCCCAACAATAGGCTGATATCCCTTGAAAATGAAGGGAAAAAAAAGGAGAAGGCTGGAACATGTTACCTGGTCGGACGGTGGTGCTCACGCTCACCCTGTCTCTCTCTTTTCTCTCTCTGCTTCTCTCCTCTTTTCTTTCTCTCTGTTCCTTTCCTTCTCTCTCTTTCTGTGTGAGCTTCTGAAGGTAGCAGTGCCCAAGGGAGAGACGTTTCCGACAACTGTGCCAGCTCCTCTTAGGCAAAAATGAAAAGTATAACTTTTCCACCATTAAAGCCTTTCCTAGCCATTTTTGGCCATGAAAGGACCCTCCCCAGTTGTGCTCGTGGAAGGCTTGGGTCCCCTGGGTAATGTAGAGGTTGGCTTGCAAGAGAAGCCATCTGATGGTCATCTCTCTCGGATCCTAGCCACACATAAAAGAAATGGACGGTCTAAGCCCATCTCCTTCGTTCCTATACACGGGTCCAAACCCTTATACTGTTTTGGTCGGGCGGACCCCACGAGAAAAATGGACGGTTCGGATTATCCGGAAAGTGTCCAGGATGGTCCACTTTGGGATTTGAAATCTATCAGATTCAAATCTTTGAAATGGCGGGAGAGTCCTAGCGTTTTAGGAGACATCTTCTGTAAAAGGTCAGTTGACCGCTCATTCTAGTCCAGTGCATATTGTGCACTACAGCCCAAGGTGAACACACACCTTGTGTGGGGCCCACCACAATGTTTCTGACAGATCTACTCCATTCAATTGGTTTGGGGGACCCACTTGGAGGTCCTGGCCTAGTTTGGGTCGATGGTGAGGCCTAGGTGGGCCATATCATGCCTTTCGGGTCTTTATCCGGCCCATACATCACGATCCAATGGTCAGATGAGTCCGAGATTTTGTTTTGACGGTTGAATGGGGATTCAAGGGGTTTCAAGTGCTTGGTAGGCCATTAATTGATCCTTGAGCGTTGATAGCAAGTGTGTTTTGTTGATATACTTTGATTAGGTGACCTATAGCGGTTTTAACTTGAAGTGCTTAGTTAGACTTAATCTGTCAATTGGTGTAGGGTCCTTTTCAGCTCCAGTTGTCGTGATGGATGGCCTCAATGTTGCTTGGAAGTCCCTTTCTGCACTTGTTAAGTTCAAGTCACCCAATTAATCGGTCTCGGTTTCCATAAACATGGGTTTAAAAGGTAATACCCGTGTACTGGAGGTACGGGGTGTTACAAAATAGGAGTAGCACCAATAGTAATTGGATAAGCTTTGATGGTTTAATCATGTCCAATGAAAGTTAAGAATAATGTTAGATAGAAAGAGTGAGCCGATACACCTTGAAGGTTATAAAAAGATAAGAAAAAATGTCAAAAAGGATGGTGATGTAAGTAGTAAGAAAAGACTTGATAACCTATCATCTAACTAAAATTACAATGCTTAATAGAGTAGGATAGAGGAATTAAATTCATGTAGTCAACCCCAATTAATTAAAATTAAGCTTAGATGACGGTGATGACAATGACTTAGTTAATGTGTCGTATGTTAGTATTTAATGTTTTAAATAAAATATAATTCTTGGGTATATTAGGAAAATCCTCTCAGGCAATTGGATAAATGGATAAATGTATTGGAACCAAATCCAACCCACTTAGAAGTTGGGTAATCTAGTAACAAGGTAATATATTTGAATCAGGTAAAAATTTCATATCTTAATATAATTTTCTAAAGTCAAATATACATGATAATCATGTAAAAGATTTCCATTACCATCCCTATATCCATACAACCATGTGGCTTTTATCCATTTGTATTAGGATACCTTGAATGAATGTGCTAGTTCTTAACATTGCTATGGCTACTTAGTACACATGACAACCAAACACACGTATTATTGTAGAATGCGGGCCTGCCTTGATGCATGCATTGTATATCCACGCTGTACATCTGTTTTTTCATATTATTTTAAAAAATAATTTCAAAAATGAAGCTGAAAAAAATTCCATGTGGACCGCACCTTTGAAAACAGTGGTCATTGAATGCCTATTATTAAAAACTACGATAAAAACTGATGATAAGGTTACACGTACTTCTACGAAAGAAAAAACAAATATTTGCTTGATCCCATACTTATGATGCCTGCAAAAGGTTTTTAATAGTTAATAACTACTGTTTCCTGTGGTGTGGTTCAAATAAAAATTTTATCTAGTTCATTTTTGGAACTATAACCTAAAATAATATGAAAAAATAGATGGACGGTGTGGATATAAAATCCACACATCTAGGTGGCCCTAAGGTCAGTGCACCCACATGACTGGTTCCGGAGTCGCAGCAAAGTCGCGCTCGCGCTCGGTACAGAGTTCGCAGCTGAACTGGTACGTGCGGAAAGGAAAAGTACACTCGCGCCGGTTTCCATCTCGCTTTCGAATATTTTTTCTCGTACGCATTTGAATTTAAAAACCTCACCGTTGAGAGAGAGAGCCTCCAGTCACGGGAGTCGTTGTATACTCGGGATGCGTGTAACGCTTCATACACAGGCACCAAGAAACTGTACACGTCGCAACTATCAACCAAAATAAAACCAATTCGACTGTGCATCCCACTATTTCCAAATCAAAATCAGAATATCAGGCTGTTTGGACAATCCTAACCTCTGATTACTGGACACATATTGTGGAAATAGGATGGTTGAATATTTTCATTTTTAACCGTTCAATAAATGTCCTCCAATCTAATGGTCAGATAATTTAATAAGTTTAATCTTTATTCAAGGTAAATATCCATTGTATGATTATAATTTGGACGGTTTAATTTTACTACTTTTTTTGGTAAATGCGCAGGTTCTAGGTGCCTGCGTATCATCCACCACACTCCCTGAGAGTATGAAAGTTTTTTCTCCTGTCATAGGCGCGCTCCTGAGCATTCAAAGACGACACTCTCCATATTCAAATTGCCCGCCTATAAACATCCCAACCCTAATCTCTCTCTCTCTCTCTCTCTCTCTCTCTCTCTCTCTTCAACATCTCTCATGGTTTCTTCTCAAAAACCCTAGATCCGATTTCCTTGGATCGCTCCTTTGCTCTTCTTTCGTCATGTAATGGATCGATCGGATTCGGTATCTTACTTGGATTCATTGCCGGCCACAAGCCGCAGATCTCCTCCATCCAAGGTTTGTTTCTTGTAGTCTTTAATGCAGAGAAATTACGAATTTTATTGCTTTTTTTTTTTCCTGTTTTGTCATTCATGTTTCTTGATTGCAGTTGAGCGGAGAAAAAAGGAGCACTTCGGAGCCCAAAGGCAGATTGGAGACCTCCTGTAAGCGGATCAAGACGCGGGATCTGGATTCGGTTTTGCGCTCTGAAGGTAATTTCTTTCGTTTTTTTTTTTTTTTTCTTTTTAAAAATATATTTTTATTTTTGACTCTGGTGTTGGATTCTATGATTTGTTTGATTGTTATGTTTAAATAGGATTTTTGGATTTTCTCTTATTTTGTTAGCATTTTATTTTAGTGTATTTTCGATTGTTCGAATCTTTTTTTTTTGGGGGAGAGATAATCAACTTGTATTGTGTTTTTTTACCAAAGGGATTAGCTTTTTTGAGGAATCCTCCTAAGAAGTGTCACCTCCACTGTACACATGGCATGTATATAGTGATCAGAAGCCTTGATTTGGTGGGGCCCTTCAAGTTTCCACATCCTAAGATAAAGGCTATCAAACTATGGCAGTCATTTGATCTGTAGCTTAGGAAAGGATTGAGGAAGATAAGCCATGGTCCACATTCAATGTGTAAAATTCATAGTGATCAAACAGTTAGATTGGGCCATGGCCCATCTACATGATGATCCACCAGATCAACAGTCCCAATCTCCATACACATGCTACATGTATGATCAAGACCATGCTTCTGCGTCATACACAGTACTTGCATTGCAGCGTTTCTCTAGGCTGTTCCTTTTTAACTCTTAACTGGTTTGGCATTTTAGTTTTATGGTTATGGGGGCCCTTGATATTGGGTCTGCCAGATGAACTGTTCCAATCACTGAGGCAGGCCCCACATATGGTGGAGGTAAGACACTACGGGACGGCGATTGGGTACTACCCCCACTAGGACCTAGCTAGAGACGGACGGTCTTAGCAGAGGCTCTGTGGGGCCCACCGTGATGTATGTATTTTATCCATGCTGTCCATCCATTTTGACAGATCATTTTAGGGCATGAGCCCAAAAAGGAGGCAGATCAAAAGTTCAAATGGACCACACCATAAGAAGCAGCGGGGATGGAATGTTGAAAACCTATTGGGGGCCATAGAAGCTTTGGATCAAGTTAATATTTATGTTTTACCTTCATCCAGGTTTATGTGACCTTATGAACAGGTTGGATGGCAAATAAACATCACCATGGGCCTTAGGAAGTTTTCAACCATGGTGTCATTGTCACCATTGCTTCCTGTGGTGTGGTCCAGTTGAGCCTTCGATCTGCCTTCTTTTTGGGGTCATGCTCTAAAATGATCTGTCAAAATGGATGGACAGTGTGGATAAAACACATACATCACGGTGGGCCCCATAGATCCCTTGCCAGGACTGTCCGTCTCTAACTAGTAACTGGTGGGGGTAGTACCCGATACCAATATGTGTCCAGGCACTACACTTTGGGGTACCACCACAAGTTACCTGCCTTTTCTTGCGTATGAGTTATAGGTTTAAGGGACATTGAAATGGATCTGCAAGTAACCAAGAATGGCTGCTTTTCTTGTGTGATTGATTTGAATGGTCTAAGGGTTCTTGTGGCAGCATGGATTTAAATCCAGTGGATTTTGAAACCAATGGATTCGAGATAATTTTACAAATCAGCTTCGAGGTGAGAATGCAAAAAGGGCACGTTGGAGGGTTTTGGAAGCATCAAAATCCAAATCCTTGCTACCAAACATCTCAAAAAACTTAAATCCCCACAAAACCTTAGAATCCATGCTGCCAGATGACCCCTAATATAAATGGTGCATAATGTTGGAAATCAACTATAATTAGTGTGGAGGATTAACACATTATTGATTGGGTCGCAGATTTTCTTTTTTCTCCATGACTATTTCTTGAGACTTTTATTTATGACAATGCTTGGTAATTGTGTTTCAAAATAAAACAAATCATTATTTTATTTGTAGTGTTGTGGGTTTTCTTCCATGTCGGACTAGCAAGGAGAAAATTTTGAGTATATATGAAGAGGAATTTGAATAGGGCTTAAGCCCTTTTCAAGAGCACATGAATTTGGTTGTGTAGGGGGCTATGCCATTAGGTCTAATATATGTCATTTACCACATGCGCCAGGCGATGGATGTGTACGTGGCACGGTGCAGTGCGGTGCACGCGAGTATGATTTCCAAAAGCCCAAACCTTTTTGTTACCTTTTGAAATTCTAGTTTTGCAACGGTTGACCAGAACGGTCATATGTTTGTTCATTCAAATAGACATCCTTTTTCGATTCGAAAAAACCCAATAGTCATGTTTGTTGGTAGAGGGTGCTTCTACATCCTTTCATGGTGACAATTGAAGTCTGTAAAATGGACTTCTCTGGTTCGTTTTTATTCATTCATTAAAAATCCTTTTGCTCTCTATTTTCTTATGCGGATACAATTTTCGGATTTCGGTTTTGGTTCTGTGTTCGGGTTAAACTTACGTTCGTGGTTCAGGTCTTCGTACATTGAGTGCATTGGTGTGACGAGACATCGATCAAGGGTATCCTAGAGGCTGATTGTCCAGTGTTCTTGTTGCACTATGGACAACGTCTAAAGGAGGGCAAATCAACTTAATGTCGAATGAATTATCACGCTTTGATACCAATAAGTTTCTTATTCCTTTTAATTCCATTTTTTTCTCTATTTAATTTTCTTTTATTAGGGCTTGTTTGATTTTTTGTCTCAATTGTAATTACTTTGTAAATGAGTAATCATTATTTACCAAGGTAATTACTGCATCTTTCCCAATGTTGACTTTACGGGTTACTTTTTAAACACTTGAATGAAGAAATTTGCAAAATAAATATGGGGCCACTGTAATGTGTGTGGCTTATCCACACCACCCATTCATTATGCCAACTGAATTTAGGGCATGAGCCCAAAAATTATGCAGATCCAAAGCTCAAGTGGACCACACCACATGAAATTGTGAGAATCGAATGCCTACCATAAAAAATATCCTGAGGCCCTTCAAAGTTTTAGATCAAGCTTATATTTATGTTTTTCACTTATCCATGTCTATGTGACCCCATGAACCGGTTAGATGGTGAGTAAACCTCAATGTGGGCCCAATAAAAGAGCCAACTTTCAATGGTGGACAAATTAAGTCCATTGTTTCCTTTCATGTGGGCCAATTGAGCATTCGATCTGCCTCATTTTTCGGCTCATGCCTCAAAATATTCTAATAAAACAGATGGACGACATGGATAAAAAATTACGGTGAGGCCCACATATTTAAGTCAATATTTTTGGACCAATTTTCTAGGTGTAATTACTCACCCATTTTCAAACAAGTGAAAAAGTAATAATTACTTATTTACCAGGAATTTACCCGCATCATGGAAAATCAAACAGGCGCTTGGTGTTTTTTGCTTCTACATTTTTAAAATTACGGATTTACATATCCTAAATTCTAACAAGGCTTGCCTTGTGAATACTTTCCCTCTCCTGACGACACTCTTTTGCGGACACCTTGCGTCTCTTACCAAGGGATTTGGTATTATTGTTTCCTCCTATCCATCTTCAAGCTTTGTTTTTTTTATTATTTTTGTGACTTTTTTACCAGTAAAAATTACGCTTTCTTATTTGAATTCGGAAATGTCCATCAAATTGCTTAAGCTCCTTCTTTATCTGTTACAAATTCTTAACTATGCCTATTATAGCTTCTTACTTTCTCCACATTAAATGATGCAATGGGACAATTAATGTCGTGAATTTGAAAATGCAAACTGAACATTCTAAATTCACCTGTTTGGAATAAAGGAAATGAGAATGTGAATTTGGTAAATCCATTTACTTGTCAAATTCATGGATTTGCACTGGATTTGGATTTGGCAAATTCTAAAGTCCACTGCTCAGGAAGTAACCTACAAATCCATGGATGTTGGGGAGCATTTACTGCGATTTTACAAGGGAAAAAC
This sequence comes from Magnolia sinica, assembly GCF_029962835.1. NCBI lineage: Eukaryota > Viridiplantae > Streptophyta > Magnoliopsida > Magnoliales > Magnoliaceae > Magnolia > Magnolia sinica. The sequence continues at coordinate 87,033,148 of NC_080580.1, forward strand.
TTTTTCCACTTTTAAAAGAATCTCTCATTTCGAGAATTTGCCAAATCTTTAGATTTTTGGGATTTGGATTTACCTCAAATCCATAGGTTTATGGGGGTACGAATTTGGAGAGTCCCCAACCAAAAACAAACAAGGGAGATTTGAAATCTGTCGCTTTACAAATCCTTTCCCAAAATCCCTCCCCTCAATTGGCTTCTTGTGTTTTTGCAGCAATGCTAAGTTGTGTTCAGTTGTTTCTGGATTTAGTCCCATATTAGTATGTGGAAATTGCACAAGAAATGTTAATACAGACCATTGGTCCTAGTTTTTATTTTTAATTTTTTATTCATTTACAGTGTAGGGAGCAGAGGTTTTATCAGTTTAAGGTCAATCTGTCCATTTTGATTTTCAATAACAAAATCCAACTCTAATTACATTGCTATGCTGCAGGGACCAATACCAATCCATCAGAATCTCTGAAGATTAAAGATGACACAGTTCAAGTTCATTTCAGTAAGAATGAGGAGATTTCCCGAAGCACTGAAGCTCAGAACATGCTTTCAGATAGACTCGAAGATGTAACAACAGGCCAGAATGACCTCTTAGGGCCCGCTACTTGTTTGAGTCTGGGTAGCATCAGCAACAATCGCAGTTGTAGGGATCCCAAAACAAAATCGCGTCCCATTGATGGCTTCGGCTGCAATGCAGCCTCATCAGCATATGTTGGGGATAATAGCAAACCATCTGTACCACGAAAACCAAACAATGGCCTTGATCTTAATATTACAACCTCATCAGGCCTAGGTGTGGATCTTAATGGAGAAAACACTTCTAACCTGGTAGACCAACAAAACCCATTTTATCCTTATAAAAGTTTGTGCAAGTTAAAACATAGAGTGCCTTCAGAGTGTGGGAGCTCTACGGGTCCGTTGGAAGAGACTGAACCACTGAGAATGTGGAAAGCTATGAAACAGAACGGCTTCCTATCATATTCACATGGAGGCGTACCTCTACCAAAGCAGCGTGTTCAATCAAGGAAGACTAAAGCTGACTCTTTCAAGAGAAAGATGCAACACGCAAAGAGAGAACAGGTTAACAGGTTCACCAAAATCGCAGCTCCTAGCGGGTTGCTCTCTGGGCTGAATCCGGGAATTATAAACCATGTGAGGAACAGTAAGCAGGTCCATTCAATAATTGAGGCCTTGGTGAGATCCGAAAAGCTTGAAAACCAAAATCAAAATAGGCCAGTGGGCCACTTGGGAAAAGGGAGTAAGGATATGGAAGACCGAGTGCCTTTGGATGGGCCATCTATTCCTTCGAGTTCGGAGCATATAGGTGGGGTCAATCAATCACATGTAGCAGAGAGAAGCATTCGCTGTGAACCTTCTGTTGGTCCACCCTTCACCTCGGAATGCATGGATGATATGCTCACACTGAAATTATCGCCGATCATCACTACGGCTTTGGAAAATGCTAGCTGTTTGTGCAGTGAGGACTTCTCAGCAAACCATGAAAGCATCAGTTCCCTTTCTATAAAAGGTTGATGTCTTTCCAGGCCTTAGGCTTCTCATACAGTTGTTTAGTTTTTCATCTATACTTGCATATAGCATTACATCGTCCACCCAGTGGGAAACCAAGGTGCTCAATGGAGAGGAAATGTTCCACCCAAGAATATGCACGGTATCCCAAGGTTCCTTGGAGTAGGGCCCATGTTTCCGTGATCTGGACTGCTTATCTGATGAACCCCGGTGTCAATGGGCCACTACCAGAATATCTCCACTGTGAAGCAGATCTAACCCTCTGATTGATGGCCAGCAAATAGACTGTTAGGAAAATAAATACAGAAATGCTTCTCTTGTATAAATTGAGTACCTGAGGATACTACACACGTTTTCCGAATCAGATAATTCTTTTGGATGGAAACATTAAGCTAAAGTAGAGAAAAAAACTGACATCTCTCCCCATCCTGATCATGGTTTAAAAGACTTGGCAACTCGAGTCTTAAAACCATGATCCTGATTGATTTGCATACTCCCACTTTCCATCAATGGCTGAAATGGGTGTATGCAATTGAAAAGTAGAAAAGTGATGGTCTTGTATAGAAATCTTTTATTCATGAATTTGAAGAAATATGAGAGAATATCTTGATCTGACTTGGATGTTTCCTTGCTTTTAGCGGCAACTGTTGCTTCCCAATGGCTGAATCTTCTCCATCAGGACATCAGCGGACGTCTTGCAGGTAATGATCCCTGTTTACTTGAAACATGACAGAGAAGAGTAGGAAGAAGTCCTGTACTCAACATCCTCATGTCATTCTCGCGTGTGCAGCGCTCCGTCGTAGTAGGAAGAGAGTACTAGCCACTATTACAACAGAATTTCCTTCTCAAATGCCATACGAGTTCTTCTCAAGCCAAGAGAATGATCCATGTTCTGCAAAATCTCCCGGTGCTGAATTTTCCAACAATGCAGCTCCGGACATGCATATGGCACGATGGAGGGGCCTTTTTGATCAAATGGACAGAGCCCTCTCTGAAGAGGGGAAACATCTCGTGAGTCTAACATAAATGGAATGGATTTTCTTTACTTTTTGAATCATCCATACTAATACATTTCATAGATTACTCCAAACTGTTTATGAAAAAAGCCATATTATATTTTCCATTCCACTGCTTATATACTGTTACACTGTTAGCATTATTGATTTTTTCTCACCCCACACATTCCTAACAGGCCTAATATGCCAACAGTGGGGTGGATATCTGAGCAGTGCATTAGGAGGGATCCATCACCTCAATGATCAAGGCAAAAAATCATCTTGGTCCACTCATCAGGTGGGCCACACACATAATTTGAATGTTGATTTCCAGCAATCTTAAAAAAAAATTGTCTGTTGTTTCTACAAAGGTGGTCCACTTGATGAACCACCCAGCCCAATTTGGACATCGTGTCATTTACACTGCTGGCCCACCTGATGCACTGTTTGATCACTTAACATAGAATCTCAGGATTTCTTTTTTCCAAGGAAATGATAATGTGATCATATTACCGACCTTCAATTCAGGAAAATTGGTTGCGACAAGTCAAAGAAATGCAATTGCATTGTGAGCGGGGTCTGCAATTTGTCAACATTCCAGTCACAAGTGGTCTCCAACGGCTAGGCTTAGCAGAAAAGGACTCCAGGTACTGCATTTTTCTTCAAGATGGACAGCAAATAGTTGTTTTGTCTTGTTGCGATGTTATTGTCATTGTTGTTGGTGGGTAGTGGTTAGATTCAATCATTGATGTGATAAGACACCAATACCTGGCCATTGTTGTTGCCGTCACCACTGCCATTGTTGTCATTGCTGGCACATTTTGATGCACTACAGAATTGAATCGCAAGAAAAATTCTGACTTCCTTCCTTGGCATTCATATCAGCTTTCAAGTTCGATTTTAGCAGTTTTTTTTCCTTTCTTTTTTCTTCTCTTCTTGACTAAAACCGACCATTCACAACTCAATTAGGATTGCACATCCAAACATGGCCAAGGTGTACATTGAGTTGAATTGCAATTGCTTGTCTAATAGAGTGGGATTATCGAGTGTTTTGGCTCCAAATTGCAGTAATGATGCTTTCAGGTTGGACTTGAAAGACATGTTATTGGAATTTGTTTTAGACTTTGTGTGGCCTATCAGACTATTATTGACATGTGTAGATATTTATTCATTGGATTATATAGAGATTTTCTGATGTTTAAGTTTATATGTATGGATGTGATCATTTCATGATGAATGTATGCACATATATATTTAGATTGGCCATCATGATGATATGTGACCAATATTTGTCGATTAAAGGCTTGGTTTGCTTCTTGCATGGCATAGACTATTATGCAGGGATGCACAACAAGAGTGATGCGTATTTAAAGTGTATGTACGTATGAGATGTACCTCTACGCTGGTTCATGATATGATCAGGATGAGATCTCATACAGATTGACACAGTTGGCTTTTTACCAAGTTGATCGTCTAAGCCTATATATGGTAGCTGGGATAGATCATTGGTTCATCGGATGGATTCTGCACGATGATCGCCTAGATGACAAGTGCTTGATTATCCACGATGTGTGAATTGAACCACACATGTTGTGAGGCCTATTACCTACAAGTAGCGGATCAATTCCAGTCTAGTTGTTGTGCGAGTATGCTACTCTTGTAGGTGACTCATGTGTTCTTATTACTCTATACTATGTGATAAGATTGTGATTAGGTGATTTTGGTGTGTATTATCAAGGCCATGTGCATAGATTTTACTGAGTCAGAAGCACATTAGGAAAGCAATCAAATCAAGATTTGGTCACAGAGATGGGATAGAGGAAGATTGTAGATGATTGCACGATGGTGATAATGCACATGAGACTTATCCAAAGTGCTGGATTGAATGGACAGTCAAATTTTATTGAGAATGGTTTTTGAGAAAATATTATATATTATTTTATTAATATTTCTAATAGGCTTTGATCAAGCAAGTTTATCAAGATAAAATTAGTTTGATCTCAAAAATAGATAAGTGTGCATCACTATCAAAGTATTGGAATTTGTACACTTGCACAAATGGAATCAAACATACTCAATTGAGTGTGATCGGATCAGTTGGTAGATAAGTGTGCGTCTAGTCTAAGCAGTTGGGGATTGAGAAGACCGTTCTAGTCCACTTGTGTATTTTGTGCAATGTCATATATCTTATGGAGGATAATATATTCTTAGAGGCCTCACACTGCATTTACTTAATTGGAGGGTGTAGATTGGGTTTTTCTTTACCACCATAATATAAAAGATGGTGGAGTTTGTATCTAATTAGAGTTTTTTTTTTCTTTCTAAAATAGAAGTTTATAAATATAGGTGTAGAGTTTTGGTGTGAGATACCTCTCTCTCTCTCTCTCTCTCTCTCTCTCTCTCTCTCTCCCTCCAGCCCTAGCCAATAGGTGTAGAAGGGAATCAATTTTTCTTACAAATCCATTCTGTTCAAGAAACCCTAGTCCACTAAATTTAGAGATTCCCTAGTATGTATAGTGTTTCTTCATTTCCATGTATATTTCCGTTCAGTGAAGAAGACAATCGTGGTTACATATTTGAAGTAATTCTATTCCTGAACATTTTAAAATTTGTGTATTTATTAGTGTTTCTACTTATAGTTTGAGGGTTATTTGCTCTTTGGGAATGCTGGGAAAATTTTGTTTTTTTTTTTAAAAAGTGAGTGTTTGCAATTCAATTCACTTGTCCATCCAAACACACCCTAAAAGATGCATGGCTTAAAAAGTCAGAGATGAAACCTTTAGGATGATTGAGTTAATGGAGCCAACCTTTCAATTCGTTGATGAGTGTTTTTTAGCCCACATCCACGTGCCTGATTGGGACATCGTGCACCACATGGCCCACATCTGCATGTGCCAGTCCGTTGGTCTGCTTTTATTTGTTCAATGTGGACAATTGGAAGACAATTTAGCTGTCCATTGTTTTGATACAAGGGCCCACCTGAGTGGTAGGCTCTAGTCAGTTAGGCACATTGCAGACATGCCACACATTTTGCTAGATTGGTGGCATGGGTGTTGCATGTGGAGAGGGTTTTTGGAGCTAACAAATCAAACCATGATAGGTAGGGACGATGAAGAGGTTGTTGCTGATTGAAGTCTACATCCGATCCATCTCTTATTTTCAGATAGTCACAGAAAATTTGGGGCAACTTTCAAGAAGAAAATGTCAATAGATTGTATGCCTAACCATCATTGTTGTCAAATCGCATATGTGATCGAATGCAACCTGGGGGGGCATTATTTTTTTGTTGCTGTTTTTTTCTTTTTAAAGTTTTATTATCAATTTCATTAAAATTTTGTTAATATTTATTATATCTATTAGATATTACACTATAATAAGTCAACTAACAAATACTCAAATAAATGCATATACTAAAAAAACGTAAGAGTAAAAAAATGAATGCATATACTAAAAATGTAAGAGAAAAACAGAGACAATTTAAATTAGAAATTTTATTGATGTGATTTTGAGCATGCCCCATCATACTTATGGCATATGTGACTTTCTCAAAAAACTTGTACTAGTTTTCCTGACCTTTTTTAGTATTATTTACTGTTTAAAAGGTACATATAATATATAAAATATGATGAGCTGTGCCCAGTTTTTTGAGTTTTCTTGAATTTGATTGGTTTGTGACTGAATTGAGTTTTTCTCAAGTCTTGATGAAATCTGGTCGCATCAAGTTGACTCAGGCGAGTCCGCCGAGGTTTTATCAAGATTTTAAACTATGGTCTCTGGGTCGCTGAAACATGGGTCCCAGTCATAGGAGAATATCTCATTCATATGCATGGTGGATGGTTATAAGCTCATATTCTATTTCACTGACTCTGAAAAACAGATCAAAGAAACTAGAAACTTTGGAGAGGGAATGTGCCGTCCGTGCAGCTGCTGCTTCGATCTATTCCACCTGCAATCTGATCACAGCGGCGGAGAACGTGTCCTGCTTCTGATCATCATCATCTCTGATTCTTTCTTCTTTTAATAATCTTTTTACCTTTCTCCATTCAATCCCTTTTTAATCTCTGTTGTGCATTGATAAGTTAATGTCTAACAAAGCTCAGCTCTGTTTCTTTTTTCTTTTTCTTTTTTTAATTCTATGTACTATTATTGAAAGGTGTTATGCTGTTGTTCTGTCATTTAAATCTTTATATAAATCTGAAATAAATGACTTTTCAGTTGTCGTTGTTTTAGGGTGCGTTGGGCTGCACCAAATATCCCAAATTTTCGTAATTTAATGACTCGGTGACTTGGACTGACTCCATCAATCCTGAGTGGACTTGTGACTCCGCCAAGTTAGGTGCGTATTGTTCATGTGACTCACCATGTCAAACTAGGTCCGGCCTGACTGAGTCCAAGCCGACTTGTCTGAGTCTTCAACCCAAGGTCTCAAGTCCAGTTGGTTGGACCACAAGTTATAGGGTCCACCTAGTAGATAACTTCAGATATTTCATGTGCGCATGACACCAATCCAGCAATGTGTTGGCCCACCATGAGAATACTCTTATGCTAAAATCAGCCACATCCAATCATTAAAGTGGATTACACTTGTATTTTGTTTTATATCAATAGCGAGACATTGTTTTATGTGGGGTGGCCCGTCTGATGAGTAAATGAGGTGATCTGACTGACATATTGTAAGTCGTTTGGATGTTTCGTGTACTTATTCAGTTGGATATCCATTGAGTGGACATGCAAAATTTCTTGATATCTAGTACAGCCATGGGGTTTTTGGGCCAGACCCTCTCTCTTTCTTTCACTCAGGTTGGGTTTTGGCTTACGTTGAAAAATGCAGGACAAGATTGGACAAGGCCTCACCCGGCCCTAATGGGCCCATTGATGCCTCTACTGGTCCGGTTCCTTTCAGTTCTGAGCTTACTCCATGAAGACCAGATCAAGTGCCCCATCCAATCAGTTCTGGTCTTTGAATCTAGCTCTCAAATTGAGTTTGGGACAAATAGGAGCATTGAAATGGTTAGGCCCACCGGATGGATGGATTAGATTGCACACGCATGCACCACTTTAACATATGCACGGTGTGTAAATAGTCTTGTTACATGTACGTCACTTGAGAAGCTTTATTTCTTTTGCTAGAGTACTGTTAGAGAATTTAACAAATTAGTACCCCATTAATATTATTTTACATCTGGCACCTTTTTTAGTTAACTTTTCTACTAAACAGGTGAAAATGCCCAGCAATTAATGAGATTGCTTAATAAGAATTAAAAGAGGTACCTATATATAAACGTCTTATTATTTAAAAATAATAAATAAATAAAAATTCTAAAATATCTCCGCAGGGCGATTGCATAGTTACAGAGACGTAGTTACTGGTCGGTGTTCCGTGGGACCCACCATGATGTACCAGGCAGTCCATTCATTTTTACATATCATTTTAGGGCAAGAGCCCACAAATGAGGCAGATCCAAATCTCAGGTAGACCACGCTAGAGGAAACGGTGGTAATTGAATTGCCACCATTAAAAACTTCCTAGCGCCCACCTTAATGTCCAGCATATTATTTTAATTTTCATCCAAGTTATTTAGGTCACAAAGGCCTGGATGAAGGAAAAATAAATAAATATCATCCCACTAGAACTTTTAACGGTAGGCGTTTATCACCACAGTTTCATGCGGTGTGGTCCATCTAAAACTGAATCTGCCTCATTTTGGCCTAATGCCTTGAAATAATCTGGCAAAATGGATAGACGGTGTGGATTAAATACATACATCATGATTAGGCACACAGATGACCATACGCAATCTATGTTGAAGATACCGTTTCGGTGATTGCACAGGAAATCCATGTAGTCGTAAACAATGTGGGGTCCACATTTCTGTCACAAATCTACTCCATCCATCAGTTTTGCATATCGAAAACTCAAGTGGACCAAAACGCAAACGTCCAACGTTGAAACCTTCCTGGAGCGTACCATTATCTTTATAGGCTATCCAAACCGTTGATAGGGTCATTACCACTCAGATAAACTTTAGTAACAAATATCATCCTGAGACAAAGTTTCCATCGGTGGGCGTCCAATCCCCTCCATTTCGTGTGGTGTGGTGCACATGAGTTTTGGATCTACCTGATTTTTAGATTACTGTGCTTTTGTTGTCTAACAAAAGTGATGAACGGAGTGGAAATTATTACCGAAATCTCAGTGGGCCTCGCACAGCTTCCGACTACATGAAGTCTGTTAGCACAGGCAACCTGCGTCCGTCTTCGCCGCTGGTTTTTCCGGCATCAGATCCACCCAACACGGTGTGGCCTGACCGTGGGGCCCACCTTGATGTATGTACCGTGTATCCATGCTGTCCGTCCATTTTGCCGGCTCCTTTAAGGCTACGAACCCAAAAATTAAGCAGATCTAAATCTTAGCGACCATACCATAGGAAACGGTGCTGATTGAACGCCCACCATTAAAAACTTCCTAGGGCCCACCATAGTGTTTGTTTGCCATGTTGACAATGATATACCTGGATAAAGGGAGAAAGCAAATATCAGCTTTATCCAAAACTTTTGTAGCCCTCGAGAAGTTTTTAATGGTAAGCATTCATCACCACTGTTTCCTGAGGTGTGGTCCCCCTGAGATTTGGATCTGCCTTGTTTTTAGTGTCATGCCTGAAATGATTTGGAAAATTGGATGGACGGTGTGGATTAAACACATACATTATAGTGTGGCCCACAGTGCACAGGAGGTACCTGGTTGACAATAACTTGATCGATGAGGTAACATGAAACTTTATTAAAAAAATTAGCCGGTCTAGGTGTGCCAAGATTGGCTTGACTTGTCCATGCTCTCCTCGAGTTTGAGCTCGAGCTCAAGCAGCGGCCTCAACCTTACCATTGGAGCTCGGCTTGTTTGCCAAACCTTTTGAGTTGAGCTCGAGGCGAGCTAGTGAATTGAGTTGAATTGAGTTGAGGCAAGCTTACCTCGAATCGAGTCGAGTCTGCTCCTAACTTGACCCAACCCAACACTCAACCCAGCAACCCGACCCGACCCAACCCAACCCGACCCAACCCAACCGACACCCGATTCAACCCAGCCACCTGACCCAACTCCCGGATCAAATATTCAATTATATATATAAGATAAAGCTAGAGGTACCTTGTTGTTGGTGGAGAGAGAGAGAGAGAGAGAGAGAGAGAGAGAGAGAGAGAGAGAGAGAGACTATGGAGCTTGGGTGGCGAGTTAGGTGAGGAAGGAAAATGGTAAGAAAGAGACGGACAAGTAAGATGTGGTTTACGTTTTAACTTTATATATAATAATAATAATAATAATAATATATTCGAGTTGAGATCCACTATTATCCAACAGGGCTCATTTTCAATGGAGGTGGGTTATATGAAAGCTTGACTTGCCTCAAGTTGTTGTTCAAGCCAAGCTAGATTGAGCCGAGCTGAACGAGCTTTTAAAGCTAGCTTGGCTCGTGTACAACCTTAAAAAAATTGTAATGGGATGTAAATACCATATTAATAAGGTACTATTTTATAAAATTCCCTTACTATTAAAGTTTAAAACCGAATGGACCTAGCCAGACAGACTTTAACCAAATCGATCACATGGACCTGACTTGAATCCAGCTAGACCTGATTTTTAACCAGGTCCAAAAGGGGAGACACGAACCAAACCCAGTTTCTCCACGGGTCCAAAAAAATAAGACCAAGAACTGTATGAGTTGGTCAATGTCCTGGCCTGAAATTATAGCCGAATTCATTACTGATAGTTATTTTGGGTAGGATATGACCTGTCCAAAGGGTGCACTCCACCAGTAGACAGGCATATCCAATCATAAGGTGGCCCCACCAATTCAAATTTCTTATGGGTTTTGCACATTATCATCTACGGTGCGGCCCACCTGATGAATGGATCAGCCTGATCTTTTAGCCGTTGAATCCTTTTATTTTATCTTTATTTATTTATTTTAGCAAAAGGCTGGAGCACACCATCTATAATTTTATTAAATAACTGTAGAAGACAAAAAAAAGGATTTTTATGGCAAAATTCCTCGAGGAATTAAAATTTAACAAATAGTGCCTCAGGAATTGATATTACGGGCAAGACTTTTTAAGAGGAGAAATTACATTATTGCTATCCTTCGCCTTTTCTTTACAATAAAGTGGAAAATGGAAAGTTATGGGGCCCAACTTAGTATGTCTCACGTCCAACCCATCCAACAGATGCATACTGACATAATTATTAGAGGAAACAAAAATATGGCGGCCCAATCATAAGGTGGGCTGATCCATTTAAAAATATTCTATTCAAAATAATCCCATTTCAAGTTTAGCCCATCTCATGATCTAATTGACCTTATGTTTTGTTGGTGTTATTACCATGGTGTGGTGTATACGATGGATGTTGTCCACATTACCATGTGGGCCCCATAATTCTTTCAGTTTCACAACCTTCTGAAAGGAAAAAATAATTAAATATGGGCATCTTTGTAATTTCCTCTAAAAAAACACGTCCATGTAATTTAACAATCACGGAGGCATTATTTGGTAAAATATAGATTCCTCGGGAATTTTGCTTTCCACCTCTCCCCATACCGTAAACAGGGGAAGGCTCGTCTATTCTCTTGGCTCGCTTGTTTCCTAATAACTTACATCAATAGATAGGAATTCTTCATTCTGTCTAATCAAAGAAAAGAATAAGGCATTACATAATTTATACAGAACCTCCAACGCTCCTCATCATCAAAGGAATTTTGCCGTAAAAATTCCAGTGCAATAATGGGGGAGAGGAAAACCTTACCTCAAAGCAAAACTTTCAAACAGATCAGGAAATATTGCAAAACAAACGCAAAAACCGAACTAATACGAGCAACAGCCTCTAGCGATCATCATACATGCACCACGTGGGGCCCACCAAATGTCTTTTTTTTTTTTTTTAAATTAAAAAAAACGATTAAAAATACATTTGGTTTTCTCAACCTCTGAAAAGCACCTTTTTGGACTTAAAAATTACTCAAGGCACATTTTTGGACTTTTAAATTAATGGAGAATTTTGCCGTAAAAAGAAAAAAAAAACGATTATTTTAAATATTTACTACAAAAAATGTTTCTAATTTATGGTGCGTTGGGTTGCACCAAACATCATGAAATTTCATGATATGTAAACAATCAATCATGAAAGTTTGATAATATTTCAGTGTCCATCCAATCTGGCTGGACATGGAGTCGAGCAGAGTTTTAGGAAATTTGAATTGTGAAGTCCATAACATCTATTAGCAACAACTGGTTGCTTACAAACGGCTAACCATTCCTTTAACAGGACATGGCGGTGGGGGCCACCAACACATCATCAACGACAGTGGAGTTCACTATAGCCAAGATGCTGCAGCATCCGGAGGTATTGTGAAAGTCACAACAGGAACTAGAGCAAGTGGTGGGCACAAACAACATGGTAGAAGAGTCCCATTTGCCCAGGCTGTCTTACCTGGACACTGTCTTGAAAGAAACCCTACGTCTACACCCAGCAGTCCCGCTCTTGCTTGCCCGAAAGCCGAGCCAACATGTGCCGTCGGCAGTTACATGGTCCCCAAAGGGACCCAAGTCATGGTCAATGCATGGGCAATACATAGGGACCCTGAGGCCTGGGCGGAACCCTTAGCAGTCCAGCCTGAGAGGTTCTTGAACCCTAGTAGCAAATGGGATTACAGTGGCATTGATTTCAGTTACATCCCATTCGAATCCAGAAGGAGGATGTGAGTGGGGATGATGATGCAGATATTGGTTTCGCTCCTGCATTCATTTGAGTGGCGATTGCCAGACAGGATGGAGCTTGATCTTTAAGAGAAATTTGGAATCGTTCTAAAGAAGGCGACACCACTGATTGCTGTCCCCACTCCAAGATTATCCAATCCAAAGGTCTATTGTTAAGAAATAATAATAATAATAATAATAATAATAATAATAGTCTCTCATCACTGTTAATAAATAATAAAAACACTCCCCAATAAAGGCACAGACGTACTACCAGCACATCGTTCAATACTTGCTGTGTCTCCTTGGAGATATTTTAGTTACTTTTTTCTGTTTCCAAAATTTCACAATGCACTAAAACTATATATCTAAATATTAAAATATCTAGTTGAGTTGATTAAGCAGTCAGTCGAGTTAATCAGAACAAGCTAGACATCAAGTCGAGTTGAATTTTCGAAATACGCTGCGGAATGTCGAGTTTAGGAAAATTGTTGAAGTCTAGAACAGAGTGTGCCGAGGAATCAAATGCTTCAGGGGAAGTGGAATTCCTTTGGAGAAGAGTAATGACAGGAATTGTGTGTCAACAGAAGTGTATGTTTTTTGGAACATTGATAATTTATTTGATAAAGGCAAAAGCCAAAACAATACAGAGATGGCAACTAAGCAGATTACAACTCACTCCAACACACTGGAAATTGAATTATAACTTTAGACAATGCTGCCCATTCCATTACATGAGATTTAGTCCTATTAAATACCTCCAAAACTTGCCCCTTGGGGTTCCTAAAACATTGCTCATTCCTTTCTAGCCACGGAAACCATATCCCCGCCAATAAGCTAAGACGCTACACTCTCCTCCCCACGTTTCCTTTTCCTCCACCATGCCACGACAAAAAGAAGCATTTGATGGACCCCGGCAACACACATGCTACTCCAAACAACTTGAAGAAGCAATCCCTCAAACCACTGGCAAAAGAATAATGAATAAAGAGGTGATCCACTGATTCCTCATCCTGGTAGCACATTAAACAGATACTCGGGAGAATCATCTTTCTCTTTTGAAGAGTATTTATAGTTAGCACCTTATTTCTTCCCACTAGCCAAGCAAGAGCCGCTAACTTTAGAAGGGCTTTGTAGCTCCCCACGAACGAGGATGAGCTGATCTCATTGGGTGAACCGGAAGCACTTAAAAGGTTGTAGAGGGACTTCACTGAAAATTTACAGGACTTATCTTTCAACCATTTCATCGAATCTGCTTCAGATAACATTGGACGAATTTTAGATAACAACTCGAGAAGACTTAATGAGTTCTTTGTTCTCTTCATCCTCTAGATTTCTTCTACATGGAGGAGCTCACAATACTGATTCTCCTTCGACGAAAAAACATCTATCTACCCTCAAATTTGCCTCAGCCGCTACCCTCACCAATCGTGGAAAGAGTTCTCTAAAAAAAATAAATAAATAAAAAAATCTCCCACCCATACATCATTCCAAAATCTAATTTGCTTCCCATCTCCCAAATGGAATCCCACCCTTGCCAAACTATACTTTTCACTGACACCACCGATTTCCAAATAAATGATGATCTGCATAGAGATGACGACCTAATCCATCCACCCCATATTTCCTACCTATCACCTCCCTCCACTGAGATCCATCTTCCACCCCAAATCTCCACACCCATTTACCTAGTAAAGCTAGATTTATAGTTTCCAAGCATCTCAATCGGCTCCCCCCTTGATCCCAAGGTTTGCATACGTCTTCCCACTTCATGAGATGAAATTTATGATATCTTCCGCTCCCTTCCATAAAAATATCCCGCCTAATCTTTTCCAATTTTTCCAACACTGACTTTGGACATTTGAAAAGTGACATGTAGTATACCGGAAGATTCAACATTGCCACCATTATCAATGTAATTCTTCCACCCAAGGATAAATGCCGAGATCTCCATTGAGACGGCTTTCTTACAAATCTTTTGATCACTTTATCCCATAACTGTTCCACCAGTCTTCCAATGCATAAAGGAAGACCAAGGTAGGTGGATGGGAAAGATCCCTCCCTATATCCAAAAATCCTAGCATAAACCCCCAACTCCTTTGAAAATCCCCCACCTCCTCCCTACTGAAGTGTATATTTCCTGTCTCAGGAGGATAAGCATAGTTTTAAGGCCTGGACAAGTCTGATGTGACTCGTCTGAGTCGGCTCGAGCTCGGTTAGATCTGGTCCTGTTCAATACCATGAGTCACCCTCCCAAGTCATTCCTAACTTAAGGGCAAGCCAGGACAAGTTGGTTTGAGTCAGCGTGTCTTTTAACCATGAGGATAAGAGGCCCTGGAAGGTGACTTCTAGCTGCTTTCATTGCTTAATAATAAAATTCAGCTCTCAATGAAAAGAAAGTCCCCTTTGAGATTGTTTGTTCTGACTCTTCCCCAGTTGTGGTAGGGCTCTTCCAAAGGTGGAGGCTTTTTGTTGGACAGCAGTGGCTATCAAGATCCATAACTTGGAATCTTTGATGCCTGGGAAAACACTAGCAGCATATATTACCAACTGTTTGCTTCAAATGTAACAGATGGAGAAACAGTTCCTCGCATATTAGCAATGTAGAACATTTCGACATCCGTATTGAACCCTTGCAGGATGGTATGGGAATTTCAGAACTCTGTTGCTGGGATCTCAAAAGAAAGGATTTTCAACAATTTGAGAAATTCTGTTTGGGAGTGGTGGTTGAGAGAATTAAACTATCAATCATCAAATTGTTTCCCTTAGGAACTGTAATGCAGTGGTCAAGAGTAGGCTGGTTAAAAGCGAGGACAGCAGATTGGGAGCATCCACCTCTCTGATAGTCCGTTAGTTAAGCTCTGGATGGGGTGGGTGGCTCAAATGAAGCAGAAGTGAAAGCCCTTAGAGAAGGCCTATGGATTTTTCTCGTCTAGGCATAGTCGCTTTGGGAAGTTTAACAGAAGAAAGTGACTCAAAGAATGCTATTGGTTGCAGTGTGACAGGTATCACCGTGATTTTGAAAATGTTGCGATAATATTGCGAGGAATATGCTAAAAAGATTTTATTGCAACATTTTCAAAATCTTGGCAGATAATAAAAGATTATTGCAACATTTTCAAAATCTTGGCAGAGAATAAAAGATCATGAAAAATACTAAAAACATTAATGAATTTGTTATCTAATATATTTTTAAAAAAATTAAATTTATTTATTAATTTACAATAAATATTCTTAAGTATTTTAATTTTCAGTGAGATTTTTCCAATAATATCATCCTGAGAAAAAACTCAAAATTTGAAAAATTCCCTGAGAAATTTCCAGGCCGAGAGAAATTGCCAAGAACAAGATTTGTCACTATGATTGGTTGGGCTCCAAAGCCATATATGGAAATTTCGTAACCTTTTCAATAAAACTCATGATTTCTCTTCTAGATTAAAACATTTCAGTTCACTACATGAGTAGAAATATGAATGACACTTGATGCATTTGATTTCATCGTTTGAAGGTTTGCTAAGGTGTTTTGATGGATAACATTGTTGAGCACTCACCTCTCTCACAAAAAAAAAGAAAAAAAAAGAAGAAGAAGAAGAAGAAAAAGAGGAAGAAAGAAGGAAAAAATTGTTGGGACTCTTCCCCTTACCTTGATGTCATGTGTGGTTTGTCTTTTATCAAATTATTGTTATTCATCAACCAAAGAAAAAAAAAGGACAAATGAGAAAATAAAAAATAAAAAAAATCATGCAAGTCTTCATATAATCAGTTGGCTGCGAGATAAACTCATCAACAACAGTTCATGACCAGAACTCTTTGTAATTTTTCAAAGAAAAATTGAATACAAGATGTCTAAATGTGGATCCGATTTCAACATCTCCAACTAGCATGCAATTGCCAGAGGAACTCTACGCAGCCTGCCTAATTAACCAAAATTTTGGGTATGCCTGTAGGGAATGCTGTAGAGGGTTCCAACAGAGCTTGAAATTTTTGATTCTAGGTTCAGTTCAGCATCCAAAATGTGACATGCCAAATACTTCTATATGACTACAACATTTATATGATACAATCTCAGAGCCAATTGGGAGTATTGGTCTTACCTGAAATCATATTGGAAGATGGATTATCCGGAACCTTTGCTAAAGAACGATACTGTAGTTTGACGCTTTCTGCATTATCCAATGTCTTTACAACATACCTGTGAAACAACAGAAAACTTATACCTGGAATTTTTTATTTATTTATTTTATTTTTTAAAAACACCTAAGAAAGAAGGTGAGGAAATACTAGTCTTGGAAAATGCAGGCAAGGCATGTTAACACAAAAATATAAACTGAGCTTAAAACATGAGACCATTTGGTAATAGAACCTTATACGTGCATGTGCAGATAAAAGTGGAAACGTGCACTGCAACTTCTTGAATAATTGATGCGTACTAATAAGTCAAATCAACAGACAACATTCTCATCAAAGAATGGTCCGATGCACCATTGAATACATGATCAAAATACAAAAGAAAAAAAAAAGAAAAAAAAAGAGAAGAATAGATTCTTGGATATCTCATTTATTTATTTATTTTGCTTTTAAATAAAATCTGACTGATACGGGTGATGGGGACATCACGCGCACACGCGCACTCACGCTGCCCCTCCTACGCACGTACGTACGTAGGAGGACCCCACCATTGATCTCGCTCGATGACGACGTCCAGGGAGGGCCTCGTAGCTAGAAGTCAAGTTTTGGTTTAGAAAAGTGGCCCGATAGTCAAGAAAAGCCTACCATGGGATCTCATGATCGTGGCCCACTCGTCGGATTGGTTTTATATTTTAGGTTTTGCTTATTGTTATTATTTAGAACATCGTGAACGCTTTAGATTTCCTTGTTTGGTTTTTATTTTAGTTTACTTCATCGCCAAGTAATAGGTATCGCACATGGTGCGAGTTTTTGGGTATAAGGTTCTCCCTATAAATAGGCACCCCTTGTAGTTCTTTTCATTCATTGAAGTTAATAAAAAAATTCCTGCTTTATTTTTCTGCTCTCTTCGTGAGTTGTGGAAGAATTCAAAAGTGGGTGCGAAGCCCTCCCTTTTCGAAGGGCTAACTACCGCGATGCGAAGCCACATCGATCCCAATTCACCCCCATCTTCCATCATCTTTTTTTCCATCTTCCTCCACCATCCGTACTTCGAATTTGTCCTTTTGTTGCATCAGATTTTTTCATTACAGCAGGTTTCCAAATTTCGGCCCGCAGGCGAACTGAAACTTCGGCGGAGCACCACGCACAATTCGTACATCGGATCGATCTGAGATTTGGGAGTTTTAGAGTTCATCCCTGGCCAACCAGGGCCAAGGTGGCCTTTTCTGAATAGTGGGCCCCACACACGTGTGGCCGGGATCACACGCACGTCCGTCTGGGCCATTGTTGTTGTCCACACGCGGGATCATCTTTTGGCTCAGGTTTTTATCCTCTCATAGCCGTTTTTCATGAATCCTAACCCTAGATTACATGATCCCTAATTGATTTGCCCCTTTTTATCACCTTAGGGTTCCTTGAATTGAAATTAGGGAATCCCTTGGATTAGGGACTGATTTTTATGCATGAGTAGTTGATTTTATTTCCCTTTGACATCGTTTGGTTTATAATTTTTATTGGTCCAGTCCTAGCCTGTGTCGGCTTGGACCCGCATAGATTCCCCTTTTTAATTGAATGTTTGGATTTTCATGTGGGACGTGGAATTTGTATGATTGTTTCTGAATTGGTAGGATCTAAGCCTGAAATCTTGCATATCATATTTAATTTTCCATGTCCTGCATCAAATTTGGTATCAAAGCCTAGGGTTCTTGTAGGGGAATTCATTACATGTTTAGGGTTTGGTTGTTTATGTCCATTACGCATCAATTCTCATCATATATGGCTGTTTAGAGGTCCATAAACCCTGAAATAAGCTGCTGAAATTTTCTGTTATCCTCTTATTTGAATTATTTTAGAAATTAACTTAGTTTTCTATTTCTAAGTTTAGAAGCTTTCCTTTTCTGTTTTTTTATAAACTAATTTTTTAGAAACTTTCTTAATTTGTTTTTAGAAACTAATTTCCTTTCCTTTTTCTTTTTTAGAAACTAATTTACTTTCCCTTTTCTTTTTTAGAAACTAACTTACTTTCTATTTTTAGCAACTTTCCTTTTTTCTTTTTCTTTAAAAACTAGGTTGTTTTTTAAGAAACTTTTCTAATTTGTTTTTTTTTTAGAAGCTTTCCTAATTTATTTCTCTAGAAACTTTCCTTTTTCGTTTTTTAGAAACTAGGTCGATTCTTTAAAAAAATAAAAATAAATAAATAATAAATAAAAATCTCTTATATTTTGACAACTATATTGCTGAATTTTGGTTGGCACCCTACACTAAACATGGAACAATTGCAAGATTTACTAAACAAGTTGTCCCAGAAGTTGGAGTTTATGATTAAGCGCTTGGAAATGGACCAATGCTTTGAGCAGCTTGATGAACGCATTGCCCGACTAAATACCATCGCCAGGACAAACTCCACCATTGGGGTAGATGTCCAATCTCAGGCATGTGGCCTGAAGGATAGACCAATGAATGAAGTTGGCCAAGGAATCAGTTATGGGCGTGCACCCATGTACCCACCCCATGAGGGACATCAAGACCACTATTTTGAAGGGTACAACATGTGCAGCCTTGTGACTGGAGAGAGCGCACCAGATGTTAGTGTAGAGTTACCCACTGAGGTCATTCCGGTAGTGGATGAGTTTCGTGATATTTGCCCTGATGATCTACCGGATGAGTCCCCTAGGAGGGATATAGAGCACACCAGAACATGGGACACCGTAATACCTACAACCGAGTTTACGTTGAATAATTTTGTCGATAGGTCCACAGGTCTAAGTCCTCGTGAAGTCGTTACTGATTATAAACCTAGGAAACTTATTGATCTTGTCCCTATGTCACTGTCCAATAGGCCGTCAGAGTCTGCAGAGTCTTTTGCGCATCACATTCATTCATGGCATCAAGAAATCAGGCAGAAGATCATGACTAATAATGAACATTGTACATTTTCTACAGACCAATATAAATGTTTCAAAGGATTCAATATTAGGAACTCTGTGATGGTTTGCATCAGGCCCGAGCAGAATCCTTCGAGGGCCGTTCGTAAGTTACACGCGTGTAGCGCTGGACTCGTCAAAATTATAAAACGAAACGGTCTCAATGTGTATGAGGTAGATCTTCCACCTTCCATGGGAATTAGTTTCATGTCCGATGTGGAGGATTTAGTTACTTTTCAGGGGACCACTGATACTTTGTCTGTCCCTTCGCCCACTCATCCTAATTCCCCATATTTATCCCTTGAACCATGGCCCCTTCCCAACCCATTTTCCCAGCCTCTACCTCCCATATCTACTTTTCCTAACCTTTCTTCCCAGCCTCTATCTCCCATACCTACCCTTCCTGACCCATTTTTCCAGCCTCTACATCCCATACCTACCCGTCCCGACCCATTTTTTCAGCCTCTACCTCCCATATCTACCCTTCCTAACCCATTTTTCCAGCCTCTACATCCCATACCTACCCGTCCCGACCCATTTTTTCAGCCTCTACGTCCCATACCTACCCGTCCTGACCCATGTTCCCAGCCTCTACCTCCCATACCTACCAGTCCCGACCCATCTTCCCAGCCTCTACCTCCCATACTTATCATTCCCTACTTATTTTCCCAGCCTCTATTTCCCATACCTAACCTTCACACACCCAAAAAGGAAATAGAGGATATCCTGAACCATCAGACAGTTTCAACGTCGGACGGCGGGTTTCAGAAGTACGTGGTTAAATGGAAGTCATGTCCAGCTTCAGACAGCACATGGCTCACTGAAGAGGAGCTTCAGAGACTTGATCCTGACATCTTGGAGCAGTTCAGGAGTTTTATTTCGCCAGTGGCGAAATCTTTGTAGCCGGGGAGAATTGATGGGGACATCACGCGCACGCGCACTCACGCCGCCCCCCCTACGCACGTACGTACGTAGGAGGACCCCAGCATCGATCTCGCTCGATGACGACGTCCAGGGAGGGCCTCGTAGCTAGAAGTCAAGTTTTGGTTTAGAAAAGTGACCCGATAGTCAAGAAAAGCCTACCGTGGGATCTCATGATCGTGGGCCACTGGTCGGATTAGTTTTATAATTTAGGTTTTGCTTATTGTTATTATTTAGAACATCGTGAACGCTTTAGATTTCCTTGTTTGGTTTTTATTTTAGTTTACTTCATCGTCAAGTAATAGGTATCGCACATGGTGCGAGTTTTTGGGTATAAGGTTCTCCCTATAAATAGGCACCCTTTGTAGTTCTTTTCATTCATTGAAGTTAATAAAAAATTCCTGCTTTATTTTTCTGCTCTCTTCGTGAGTTGTGGAAGAATTCAAAAGTGGGTGCGAAGCCCTCCCTTTTCGAAGGGCTAACTACCGCGGTGCGAAGCCACATCGATCCCAATTCACCCCCATCTTCCATCATCTTTTTTTCCATCTTCCTCCACCATCCGTACTTCGAATTTGTCCTTTTGTTGCATCAGATTTCTTCATTACAGCAGGTTTTTAGATTTCGGCCTGCAGGTGAGCTGAAACTTCGGCGGAGCATCACGCACAAACCGTACATCGGATCGATCTGAGATTTGGGGATTTTAGAGTCCATCCCTGGCCGATCAGGGCCAAGGTAGCCTTTTTCTGAATAGTGGGCCCCACACACGTGTGGCCGGGATCACACGCACGTCCATCTGGGCCATTGTTGTTGTCCACACGCGAGATCATCTTTTGGCTCAAGTTTTTATCCTCTCATATCCGTTTTTCATGAATCCTAACCCTAGATTACATGATCCCTAATTGATTTGCCCCTTTTTATCACCTTAGGGTTCCTTGAATTGAAATTAGGGAATCCCTTGGATTAGGGACTGATTTTTATGCATGAGTAGTTGATTTTATTTTCCTTTGACATCGTTTGGTTTATGATTTTTATTAGTCCAGTCCTAGCCTGTGTCGGCTTGCACCCGCATAGATTCCCCTTTTAAAATTGAATGTTTGGATTTTCATGTGGGACGTGGAATTTGTGTGATTGTTTCTGAATTGGTAGGATCTAAGCCTAAAATCTTGCATATCATATTTAATTTTCCATGTTCTGCATCAACGGGTTAATAAGACCTCAATACCAATACGCGACGCCGTATCATATCATTTTTTCGCCTGACCGATACGCCGACCGATACCGACATTCAAAACCATGGCCTAGATCCTTTACATCTTGGCATTACCACTTTTGACACCACCGCCATGCTTCCAAAAACCCTACGTAAGTTAACCTCTGTTCACCCCTTCGGGAACCCTTCCACGTAGAGGATGAGAGGGCAGGTAGAGGGTATCGCTTGGCTTCAATCTTCCACCGACCTGAATCCACTCACTCCCACATGTGTTTCCTTCCAACTCCTCTCTCGAACTCCTTCCCTCGGACCATCAGCCACTCCTTTTCCCCATTCCATACTTCTTTACTAGGTCTTCTCTCCCAATGTGATGGTTCCCCGACCTGAATATCCATGGGTCCATCGTAAGAGCATCCATGAGATATATCTCGCTTCTCGTCCCTTCAAGAGTCCTTGCTGATGAATATCATCTCTCAAATCTCCCTTTTTTCCACATCTTCCTCTGAAACTTACTCCCTAAATCGGGACAGGACGTCCCGATTTCTCCCTCGATTTGAAACAGTCCCTCACGGAAGATCTCCCCCTCAATGTCACATTGTCTTAATTTCTCCCATCCGGTCTAAGTCAAGCACTCGCACGCCCTCCAGCATGGATAAAAAACTAGGGCATCTAAATGCTCAGGTGGATAGTTTGTACAATATGTAGGGTTTTTGTTTGAACAATAAGCTAGGGCTTCCAACATGTACAAGTGCGATCCTTGGTTCAAGGACCCAACTGTCGATAAGGTGAGTAAGACCCTTGATAGTTCATGGATCAAAACTCCAGCAGACAGAAAAATCATAGCCATCAAATCTTTGGTTTTTTCTTGGTTGAGTTTGGACTGTTAATATATTTTCTTCCTTGACACTATTTGCAGGCCACCAATTGAAAGGTAAGGATTTTCCAATATTGAGGGTTTTTGGAACACAGACCATCTGCAGTGGCGCCCGTCATACCAGCAGTTTAGATCATTGAGCAATGTGCCCCACTTGCATAGAATGAAAACCCAAGCGCACTGTATGAACTCTAGGGCAGATCACTGTATAATACTTCATAAGAAAATTAGGATAACTGGACTCCTGAGGTCCAAAGTGAGAACAAACTAAACATAGTATTGAAGCAATGTAAAAATATCAGCATAGTAGCATCACTGTCGAAACTGTATGTGCATTATGATAAGCTGTCCTTGTACCCAAACCCCATAAGAAGACAGAACAACTCGATTGTCCAGGGAAAAAAAACATACCATCCATTTAAGCACTGTGTTGTTACAACAGCCTCACGTCCAACAAACCGCTCTGGTGTCCTCTTGTTCCCCTGAGAGAATTTCTTCAGGATAACAGTTCTAAAATTTTGACAGTAAATAAGTAGAATAAGCAAAACCCAGAGACTTTGAAATACCTTTATAATAACCCGGTCGGTGACAGCAAATGGAAACTGAACACCTTTACCCCTTGAAAAATCCATGGGAAATGGATCACCATAACTACACTTGTCCTGCATGAACCAGGAATGAAGCTTACTTCAAAAGGAAATTGGCATATATGAGACCATATCAATGCTGCCATCATGGTTTACAAAGAAGAAATACCTGTTCAAACCTGTCTCTTCTTCTTTTCGATGCTTTGGAAGAGTGTAACTCTTCTTCCCGACGGAACGCCTGAACTGCAGAGCGGAGAGCTGTACAAGTGCCGGAAGAATATATTCTGAATGAGCATGGCATTGAATGAAAGAAGAAATACATAGTATCGGAGATAAAGAAAACTTTGCATCGCATAAAGCAACATGATAACCAATGCTAAACAAAAAACCATATTGAAAGTTGCATGGCTGCATACGCACGTCCTACACGCCATTATGGTTAATGATATTAAATCAGGGACATGAATAGTGGTATGCAGAAATGTGCTAATAGTCTAAGGGCACTGCCATGAAGGATATGATGCTCAGCCCAAGAACTTCTACAGTAAAAATTGGGTTATGAGACTTAGTGGGGCCATGGTTCAGTGGTCCAAACTGTTAATATAATTGGCCCCATTCAAATGACCTAGAGGCTAGAACCAAAAATCTCTAGAATTGGAATAACCTGACCCTTGTGATGAATATTTGAAAGGCAGAAGCGTAAACTAGAAAATTCCATCTTTTAAAACCTTTAGACCTTGTCCCCATGTATATGTTATCAAGTATCTAAAAATACGTAAAAGGGATAGTTGAAATCAGAACTTTGCTTGTCCACAAGATGATGATGATGGATCAATGCCATTACTTCTCTAATCAAGATGGTCTCTCCTTAATCCATCTCCAATGATGGGACACACACTAAGTCCTCTTGTTACCACACTATATGGTTGTGTTAGAAGACTAGAGATTGAGAACCATCCACATGATGGACCACAATGATGATGATGTAGAGAGATCGGAGAGATATCTCTCCTCTCTTCTTTTCTCTCTCTTTCCTCTCATGATGGGACGCCCAAAGCAAGGGCAAAGGAGAGGGTGCATGGGACTCCAGTACCTATCCCCCATGGAGATATGATCTATTTATAGGAGTGTAGGATTTTCCTAGGAGTACAATATGAAAACAGTGTAGTACCACCTAACCCTATGGACTTTGGTATTGTCCTACAACATCAAAAGTCCATAATCTTGTCTATCCCATACACCCAAATGGACCCAAATTCTTCCACTATCAGTGGCATCCACTCTTGGCCCAAATTCCCATGCATGAACAAGAGGTGTATCACAAAAAAAAAAAGAAAAAGAAAAAGAAAGAAGAAGATCAGACCGTTAGATTTCCATCAAGTTTGATTAAAACACTTTAAATGTGAAATCAAAGGATCCAACAGCTGAAATTAAAGACAACTTTTTGAAAACATATTCAGATGTTGGCTAGTTATTTATAGCTTGATGGAGTATCTAATAGGCAAGATCTAGCTACAAACTAAGTCCTGGGTGACTAGTAGATCATATGTTGGAGTGCATCGGACTTCAAATAAGTCTTAATGCATGTACCCAATTACACTTGTGTGTCAACCACATTTGTGGCATCAAAAAGTATGTTACAACTATTACAGCTAAGATAAAAAAGTCCCTCTCTAACCTCAAGTCCAAGGATAAGTCCAAGCCGATGGACGATCAAACAATCGTACCAAGCATGATGTGCCTCTAAGTAGTTGATTCAATGCGATCTGTCCAGTGCAAACGGAATTCGCACTCCCACGTAGTGAAGGGCATAGCAGTAAGATACCCAACAGTTGAAATCAAGTCATCCCAGGTTGTTTCAACTCACTTCATACAGGATAACTGCAAACTATTTCTAGGTAGCCCAAACGCAATAGTGGTTATGGAGTTTAGGGTACTCAACAACCATGGTATCACAACTCTCCTTAGCCATGGAGGCCATTGTGTCCACTTCATTTTTCCCAAAGGACCTACTAGAGAGACTCCAAAAAGGAATCTACAGTAACCAGGTAACACAAATAAGTCCAAGTCTCCATACAAAGCTAATAGTATTTAAGTGACTAATGCCTTCATTCCATTCATCGTAAAGGGGAAACTAATGACCCAGTGCCAAAAAACATGATCGGATTAGCTCTCAGGGCACACACATCCAACACCTTAAACTGGTGGCAATGGAATACACAATGGTCAACATTCAACCAAAAAAAAGGTGGTCAAAGATTTTATAGCTAGAATCTTCCAATCTGGGGATTTTGGGTGCAAGGGTCATCCGAAGTGGGGACAATCTTATTTGGATCACTGAACGAAGGGCCCCACTTCTACAAGCTGAAAACACGATCATATTGTAGGAACTCTTGGACCAAGCAATGCATACTACCTTGTGCAGCCATAGAGACTAACTGGTGACTTGTCAAAAGTAGCACATTTCTTGGGAGTGTTGAGACATCTTAGTCATGGCTGTTCCATGAAGGCACAAACATTCCCTCAATGAAAATCTGTGATGGAATTTTCAAGTGACATTTGTAGGTTACACAAGAACTTGTGACTAGGCAAGTAAAATACTATATAAACAAGCTTCTTGAAAGCTTACAGGACAGGCATTCTTTTCCACAGGAGTTGGAATGCTTTTTATATACAGCCTTGGGGCTGAAGATGTCAGAATGCTTCCATATCAGCCTTGGGGCCGAAGACATCAGCGTGCTTCTATATACAGACTTGGAGCTAATGATGAACAAATCAGAATGCTTTTATATACAGCCTTGGGACTAGAGAAAAAGAAGAACTCCAGTGTTATCAAAGAGGGAGAAAGTCAATTCAATTGCCATATAGGAACTGCTCCTACGAGAAGTTTCATGAAATTATCAAGAAACCAGCATGAATCTCACAAAGTGCTGCTAGGGGTATGCACGCACTTGAAAAAAATAAAAAAGTCTCTCCCGGTGGTGTACAAAATGAAAGAAATCGGAGGACAACAAAAGGCCAATTGCTGCGCCAAAGCCCTTTAAATCATTCCCATCATCGTCATAACCTTGCCACAGCAATTTGGGTCCAGATTACGCATCCAGTTTCCCCAAATGGCCTCAATCTCAATACTTTCCTAAATTTGTAGAAATCCATCTCAACATCCTCATCTCCAGAATGTTCATCCTCTGGTCATGTTGCCTTTTAATTGCCTACCACTCTGCCCCATATAGCATGGGCGATCTAATAGCTGTCTTGTAAAATTGTCCTCAAGTTTCATTGGCATATGCGGCAATGACATCACACTACAAAGGCACCTCCACCCAGCTCCAATTTTATTGGAATGCTCCTCCTTGATCTCTCCACTGTTCCATTGGCATTCGTCAGATCATATTCCCATATGAAATATACATTTCTAAGCGTACGTTGTGGCCAGGAAGGGAACTCTTGATCAGTTCATTGCTGTACTTATCATGAATTAACAAGAAGAAAGAGTGGGTGGCAATTGTAATCCAAGATTAATTCTCTGATCAAGGTTTGCTTGAACATGTTTTGGGCAAATATTTGCAGTTGTAACTTATACAGTGAATTACCAAGGCTTATAAACCAAACCCTAGACAAGAGAGCTGAGAACTTCATTCTAAGCCCAAGTTTGCACAGAGTTTTCTTCTAGCATAGAGTTCATTACTTGAGGAAAACAAAACAAAGACACTGAAAGCATGGGAGCTGTCGGATTATATATGGCCTAACATAGGTGGGGAAAAGGAAAAAAAGAAAGGCTCTCTTTAGAAAATATAACAGATATATCTCAGAGCGACTTGTTCTAGAGTTGAAAATATAAGGGACTCCTAGAGTACCCGAAATACATGATTATAAGGTATATCATCAGTTCAAGGCACCAAAGAACCATGTATGTGTACACTGCGGAAAACTGACTGTGTCATTTGGTGTAGGCTTGAGTTAGATATTCGCTTCTAGGGCCTATTACTGATTCCCAAGACATGGATAGAACTTTATGTTAACCACTTCAACAATAGATTAAATTATTTAACTAATCCAAGATAAAAGAATTAGGGCACAAGACAACCATCAAATCATCCATATCCCAACAGGTTCAACAACCGTGATTATTCAACTTTTTTAAGTTTAAACAAAAAAAACTTAAAAAAAGCTTCAAAAGCACTAGCATAATTGGTTGCTCTCTGGAAATTTGAAAAAAGAGAGAAATAATTCCCTCCTATCAAAGTAAATAAAAAATGAAGTGAATTAGAATTGTAATCAAACACATCTGGAGTTTTTTGGAACCATTTGAATCAATATGGAGCATACGGACATCAATGGTTATTAACATTGCATTTGGAAAAGAGCCAGCTTATAGCACTTCAGACTGGATCCAGGCTTGAACGATCAAATGCGGTGGCCTCTGGTGCAATCAGGCCTCTTCTCAGTCAGATCAATGTACAAGAAGCTGGCTAACCCTCAGTCTCCTGTGTTTGCTTATCCTACAGGTCCTGTCTGGCACTATGGTGCTTCCCCAAAGGTTGCAGCTTTCGTGTGGATTTTGGGTTGTAACCGTATTCTCACGGTAGATAACCTGAAGAAGAGAGGATTGCAGTTGCCAAATATTTGCCTTCTCTGTTTTAAGGCTGAAGAGACCATGAATCATCTTTCATTCACTGTCCTTTCTCTATGGATATATGGTGGAGCATCTTCAGATTGTCGGGGTTATCCTGGGTCATGCCTAGAGATATCACAGATCTTTTCTGTATTTGGCATAATGATCATGGTGGGGTCCTTGGAAAAAGGAAGTAGGGCATTATCTTTCTTGCTGTTTTTTGGGTGATATGGGCAGAGAGAAACAATCGCTGCTTCAGAAATCAGTCCTCCTCAGTCTCGGGAGTGCTTTCCAAAGTTCTATCTTTGTTTAGAGATTGGGCCCCTTAGTGGGCCTCTGGTTAGCTGTTGCGGCTCTGCCTAGTTGTTGGGTTTGTATCTTGCAGATGTGGGGCTGTTGTTGTGGTTTTTTTTTTTTTTTTTTTTCAGTTTTGGTGCAATGTTCTTTTTTTGTTTCTTTGTTTTTCCTTTCTAATAATATTCTTATCTTTCAAAAAAAAAAAAACATTGCATGAACATGTCTGTAGATTGTTCTTTTTCTTCATAGGTAAACTGGGCTTGAACCCGAGATCTCAATGTTGAAACGCACCGTCTACCATTTAGCTACAGGCTTGAACCATGGTTTTAATCCAGTCAATGTGCTTCCATCTTGGGCTAAAGGGTGCCAACTTAAAAAATAATTCCAGTAATACATGTTAAATAGATTTTAGATTCATGCCTCTGCTGAATAAATTTACCCAGCATACCAACAAATTGGTAAATCTGATTCAAAGTCTGCAACTTGATTGAGAGTGACTTAAGAACAACCAAATTGAATACAAACATCTAATCATATGTACAGATTGTGCTCATCATGATAGATTTTTGTAAAGGATAGCACATGAACATACGTGGAAGGAGATCATATTGCTCTGCTACATTTAAAAAAGAAAAAGAAGAAAATTTGATGGGTTAGAGTTTATAATGGGCAAGTGGAAAGCAAGCAATTACAATAACTACATGAGTAATTATGGAAACTATACCCAGGTTTGGCGCCACAAAGTCTTCTGTCATTAACTGCCCACAAGTACAGCAAGCTTTCTGCACACAGATTGAAGAAGATGAAGAAACCATCAAGCAATGGGATTCTCCCAAAGTCACAAAGACGGGCATAAAGCGTTAATGGTGCACGTGCACCAGAAAATGTTGGATTCATTAAAAAAGGAATTGAGGGAATGCTCCAAAACATCATAATTAGATATCAACAATTTTGGATATTTTTGGCAGCATCACTCATAAGGTATCCATGGCCAAAGTAGACAAATGCAATTCATGCATGCACAAATTCCTAAACTCCCACAAATTGTAGGCCCCAATGCATTTGTTGAGGTATACTGGCATTGCTGGGTATCAGTTTTTCAAAGAACTGATACACACAACTGTATAGGCTGATACTTTAAGCAAAACCAGTAAATAAATTTAAACTTCTAAAATAAAAAAATAGGATGTAAATTCATTAATCAAACCAAAAGCTTAAACCAATGCTTGCATGTTCATGTGCTCGCAAGGAAGAATGTGATAGAAGCTTTAACAACCACTGACATAGAATGACAGAAAAGAATGTTGTTTCTCAATGGAAATTATATAATAGTTAAGATGGACAAATGAAAAAGAAAGGAAAAAAAAAGCAAGAAAGAGATAAACATAAGTGCATAGGCCAAGAACCCACCATTCTTAGAACGTGTTGCAGTCCACCACTTCCAAAAGAATGTCCACAAGATAGAATAATTGCATCATCCATGAGAGTGCCCCTACATAACCACAAATCGACACAATAAATAACCAGAAGCTTACAGGTACAAAATTAACACTTAAATGTGAACAACAAAGAAGTCAGCCAGTTAATATGCACAGCTATATGCTAAAGAATCATATTAATGCTCCTTGAGGGGAGAAGAGACTTAATGTTCCTAGGACTGTCCAGATTCAAATCTGTATGGAAAACTAAGAAGAGACACAATGTCCAACATACACTAATAGGGATGCATGCTAATCAGACTGGCATGGCAAATTAGCAACTGGGACGAAGACCCAACATGATCGACAAAGCATCATCAAAATATGATAATTCTACATCAATTTACCATGCAAGGGAGGAGAATTTCGGAGAACAAGCTTTCAACATGTTCCACAACCCTGCACCATCAAAGATAATTGTTTTTCCTCAACCATCCGATTAATTAACTATTTCATCATTAGTCACAGCCAACCAAGAACGGCATGGAGGGCGAAACTTGTCAAGATTTAGGACCATACAAAAGGTTCAAACTATTCCATTGGAAGTAATTCCAAAGCACCTATATTGGTCCACAAGTACCCTACATTTGTGCAATTTGCATTTTGAAAAGCAATATTTCTAAATTATTTCAGTTTTAGGCTTATATCTATGTGAATGTGCTATCATGTGCGGAAACACAACAACCAATTGGCTAAGGCCCCAGCCACACCTTCAAACAAACTTCTAGGAGGTTAGCCTTTAAAATTTCACAATTATGAGGAATGCCGGTAATATCTTACCAGTTAACAAACGTCCACATCCAATTGTAAACGACTGCACAGAAGCGCCTCCATAACACACGTTGTAGATGTATTATAACTACCTTAAATACTCATTACTCATCACTCTAAAATTTCACATTTAACTATAAAGTCAACTCACTTTGCAAAACTATGTTGGTATAATAAGTCGGGCAAGAACCATGCTTTTGTGCAGTTTCAATCTAAAAATGACTTCACTCAGTGTTTTCTAGTGCCTGCATTTTATCTCTAATCATTTAAATAGGCCAATATCATTTGTAGATATTCATCTTGAGTACAAGCTTTCAGCACACAAAGGCAGTCCTTAATTTTTGCTTTCTGAAGTCATTAGCTTTGTCATATCAGTAGGCTTTCCAGCGAACACTTCGACAATTCCGGTGAGATGCAACTGCTCTATTGTCTTTTGATTTAAAATGGTAGAAAATCATGCAATAAACTTGAGGAAGAACAATAGTCACTCTTCACTTCAGTGAAGCTGTGGGTTTTCTTTGTACTATCTAAAAGAAACAAAAAAAAAAAAAAAAGAAGATTATTGCGCTGATTTCCTGTCTTTGGACTTCTTTTTCGATTCTCACCTTTTTTTGCCTCTTTTAGAGTGTGTTTGCACTACTGGACTGAACTGCAATTATCTCTGCACTGGTGATGTAAAGTTGAGTCTAGTGGATCATACTAATTATAAATATATGAAATACGCTATTTGGAAACTAGATTATTCTGAATTTAGGAAGTTTTTTTTTTTTTTTTTTAAAGTTCTTTGTTATGTGCACTACCTTGAAGCGAAAACCAGAAACAGATACTGATACCAACACGTGTTCATGAACGAGGATATTCCTCAGTTTCTCAAAATTCAAGATACAGATGCCAATATCCAATTGATAAGATGCTATTTATTCTTAATTTTATGATCTTTGGCTAAAACATTTGAGCCATTCTATTCGTTTTAGTTTTACCAAACAAGTCTGGATTTCTAGTCTCTCTAACAGGCTACATTTAACAAAACCATCAACCTTGACAAGTTTTTATAGTAACACTTGTTGACACCATTGTTATAAACTCTGCCTGGTGCAAAGCTTCAACCAGTCCTAAGCCGGGCAAAGGAGGAAAGTTCATGTCAGGTGAGCTGTAACGCCCCGAACTTTTCAATACTTGAGTATTGAAAGTTCTTGAGTGTTGCCAAGAAATTTAATTTAATATATACATGTGTATGTTACCAATTTAGTCTATTCTAACCTTACATCTATTCTCTAACCTGAATCTGATTGTTGGGAATAATCTCCATCCATATATCAAGTCATCCGACCATTGATTTTTAAGATAAGGTTATCATATATCCAAGTATTCCTACTTGTCAATCATAACCAACCGTTCAATCAACTATCCACCACTAGGTAAAGATATTTGACCGTCCACTTTGGGTTCGGACCACCCGATCATAGTAAACTAACTACTTGATATCTACATCCGCTCATACATATATCAAATTGAGATTCCGATCCGTTCATCTTGTTTATCACTTATAAATATGCTTAACTCACTATTAGAACTACAATCGGAGAAATTTACACATGTGAACAAGTCACTTGAATCTAATGATATATATGTTTCACCTCTTGATAAGTCCAAAAATCTACCTATGTTCATCCGTTTACAAAATTTTACAAAATTGACCGTTCACCCACTTACATACATGATTAGAGTACTAACCATCAAGTTTTACTACTTTTAACATGTCATTTGACCATCCATTATATTGTTTGATATATGTACCTTCCCTTAATTAATTTAGAGAACAACTCTTTATTCATAATAATTTAGATATAAGTTCTTTTTATAAGAATTGCTTAAAAGTGTGCCTATAACCATGCAAAACTATTAAAATTTTCAAAACTCTCAGATCAGCAATAATTACGAAAATGTCATTAACCTAAACCCTCGAATTCTATATTACATGGTTCCCATGATCCGTTTCATGTGAAATTTTATACCATACCTATTTATCATAAATTAACCATACATGTCAAATTTCAGCCCTTGGATCATCATAAAAGTGACCCAATTTACAAATCAACCCCTTAATAGTGTCCATTGACTGAGGAAAGCTCGTGCGTAGTCGTAGGATATTTTCCTTCATATGAACAACTTGGATTGTCCATTATATGGACTAAGTGTGAAATATAAAGACCCCATTTTGGTAGGCTTTTACTTAGGCACAAAGTTATCTTTTTAAGGCTTACCAACTCTTTATAAATCTGGATCTTCCAATTTAGCCACTTCCTACCATCCATCGCAACTCAAATTTGGACCACACTTTGGCCTCATATGACTACGAGGTTATACAAAATTTTGGACCCCGATCTATGATCCTACACTGTTGAATGTTGACTCATATTCCTTCCTTTTGGTGCGACATATAAAATTTCAGATTTAAGCATTTTCCGCCATCGATTAACCACCAAATTTTGCCCAATCATTTGCCTATCCTGATTACACATTTCCTCCAAAATTTAGCCATGATCATTAAGCGTGGACCGCTAATTGAGATCAAGTCCGTTTTAGAACCCGCTTGGAGACCTTTAAAGATAATCCTCCGATCAAATCCATATTTGGGCCCATAAGCCAACACAATGTACCAAAGCTGACGAAGGGAGTGAATTTCCCTAGAATTCAACACAGTGGACCCCACATACTCCTCACAATTGAACTGGAAGGTATAAGCTTCTGCACGCTGTTACAGCGCTCGAAAGAGTCGAGCGCCGAGAAATACGTTCGTGAGAGAAATTCTCCGCAAAGAATTCCCGAATTTGGGAATCCAGAGTTGATCTGAACCTTCCAAACTCTAATGGAGTGATTTCCGACTCCAACGAGGAACTTCAGGAAGACTTGAAGGACCCCACCACATTGGAAATGCCAGGATTATCGGGGCTCTTGCGATGGGTTGCGGAAAATCATCCGCAACATGATTCTATGCAAACCACCGCCCAAAGGATCTGGAACCTTTGATTTGTGGGACCCGCAACTTCTCTGAGACCCATCAGAACCCTCTAGTAGTGGCGGCTAGAAGAAATATATCCTCACAACCAATCCGCCATTAAAACTGGGGTCATCTTCTTCGTTCAACGGCTGATTCTAACTCGCATGCTGCTGCACCTCAAAGAGATCTAAATCGACTGAAGGATGGCCCACCCAAAACCGACTTAACTTCCGCTAGTAGGAGGGGAGAGTCCTACGAAAGCTAAGCCCACGTACTCACGAACGAGCGTTGTTCGTTCTCACACGACGCTGTATCTAGAGTCGAAAACTCCCCCCCTCGTTAGGATATGTTTAAAAACCTATAAATCCGCCATTAAAACTGGGGTCATCTTCTTCGTTCAACGGCTGATTCTAACTCGCATGCTGCTGCACCTCAAAGAGATCTAAATCGACTAAAGGATGGCCCACCCAAAACCGACTTAACTTCCGCTAGTAGGAGGGGAGAGTCCTACGAAAGCTAAGCCCACGTACTCATGAACGAGCGTTGTTCGTTCTCACACGACGCTGTATCTAGAGTCGAAAACTCCCTCCCTCGTTAGGATATGTTTAAAAACCTATAAAAGGCCAGCTTATAGAGGGAGGAAGTCATCCAACGACTACCTTCTAAATACCAAAAGAAGAAGAAGAAGAGAAGAAGAAGAAGTTCAGGCACTGTAAGGAGCTAGCTCGTTTAAGAGCAGACAAATTTGAAATCTGGTTCGTCCAGACTCACTGTCTGACCTTCGAGAAGGAGAAGGAGAAGGAGAAGGAGAAGAAGAAAATAAAAACATTATTGCACACGCAATCTGCTGGATTTGGATCATTGGGGTGAGACTCGGGAGCTGAATAAGGTAAGATACCCATCTTGATAATGAAATAGTTTGCACTTTCAAATTAAATCACTAAATTACATTAGTCTATACCTAACATCGACATAAACCAAGTCCTAGCTTAATCTTAACCGTTCAAACCAGGTGGTTTAGGATAAAACTTGCATCCAGATATATAACCTTAGTAATGGACGATCAAGCAGTTAAAGGTGAGGGTTTTTCCTTTAAATTTTGCGATAATTTGATTTGATTATCTTATTCTTACATGCTTTGAGTTTTATTATTGTGAATCGTCCCCCTATGAATGACTGTTCCACAATTTAAATCATCACATTATTACCTTGTCACGCAAGTATCGTGTTGGAAATCTCACTCCTAGCGATTTATATATCATCGTGGACGTAATGCATTTCGAGTAGCGACCCTCTTGGTCGACACATAATTCTGTGGATTTTGGATAGTGGTGCACAAATCGATGTAAGTAATTCGCAATGCGTGTTACATCATTTCCGAGATTGGATGTCGCAAATAGTTGCTCCATGAACAAATCGTGTCACGTAATCCATCTGATCTGTGTGTTGTGTTGCTTTTTGAGATGTTCACATAAATCCACGTTAACGTTGGACACACCGACGAATCTCCATTGTATGGGATGCGGGGCGAGCCAGGTATTTTTGAATTGTTTTCCATATTGTGATGATCGCTGAGTGTGATGGACCACACATACTTTACTAGGCATGCATTGCATGTAGAATGTTTGTGCATATCGATGCCACTGGTATTTGTGGAGTATGGGATGTATCAAGACCCTTCTATTATTTTTATGAATCACTTGAATCATTATAAAATTTAAAGGACAACCACCACTATGAGTAGGGCGTTGACCCTCTCCAACAATACAGATGTTGCAGGTAAATTACAGGTTGATGGTACGGACGATGACTGTTCTATGGAAGATGGTTCGAATAGAGAAGAAGAATAGTGTACGATTAGTTTTATTTATTTTTCGCTGCAAACTTTGATAATGTAATAAGCTCCCATTGAGAGGGCATTTGATGATTTGTTGAACTCTTTTTACTTTAATGGAATAATAAATACAGTCAATTTTATTATCTTGAATGGTGACCTTCATGAATGTAACTACATGTGATTTAAATGGAAAAAAAAAAGGTGCGATTTAAAAGCATCCAATTTTTACATTATTAACACTCGGAATTCTCGGGCACAAGTATGTACTCGGGCCGCGAAAAATCGGGGCATTATATGGGCAGCCAGTTGCCAAACTTTTGCCAAGCAATTACGGAAGCTGATCCCAAATAGCTGGGAAAGGTTGTGATGATGATGATTTATATACATATATATATATATATATATATATATATATACTTTAAATTTTTTTTTGAAGAATAACAAAACTTTTTATAGAAAAAGCCGCCGAAGCAAAAGCCAAGGCAGAAAAACCATACAACCCAAAGAGAGACAAAAGATTACAAATGTCCATGTCTCTCAAGCCGGACACCCAACCCACCATTTTAACCATCACCTTCCTCACCTTGAAAGCTATGGCTATTCAATTCCCCCCAAATACACCATAACATAACTATGAAAACTAGACGCCACATCACCATTCCTTCCACCATGAAAGGCCCACAAAAGATCTTCAACCAACTCTGACATCACCCAAGAGATGTTGAAGATTGCGAGAAAGCCTCCCACGCCCTTCGAGTAAAAGGGCAATGGATGAAAAAGGTGATCATTTATCTCGGCATCATTCATAGACACGACACAAATGTTGGGGAGAATTATGGATCCCTTTCGGAGATTATCAATGGTGCGCACCCTCTTCCTACTTGCCAACCAGATGAAGGCTGCTACATTGGGCGTAACGAGCATGCACCAGTCTCTCCTCGGATGACGGCAGCTACATCATTTTCTAAAATGATCGAACCAAGAAACATCATGATTTGTGAGCTTTCTAAACCATCGAATTCCTTTCAGCTGAGGAAGGATGATGACACTGCATACGAACCAGAAGCCTAACAAAATCACCCATTTCCTTATCCAAAAGCTTCCTTCGGCATGGAGAAGACCACGCCACAGAATCTCCACATATGTAATAACAAAGAGCTACTGTAATGTTCTTTTCCATAAACAAATGGGCTAGTCTTGGAAAGTCTTGTAGCGATCTTCCTCCACACCACACATCCTCCCAAAAGCAAATGCGCCTCCTATCTCCAAGCAAGAAAGACAGGTCCTCGTTGTTTGAAGAAACCCTCCACTTCAATCGGTCTTTTTTCACAAAAAGCAAACACCCCCTCTAAAATCTTAGGGGCCACTGAAATGACTGCTTTCCACAGCCCATAAGCTCTATATCTCGAAGATTCCCTCACCCTCACCCCCACCCCTCATACCATACCTCATACTTGGAAGCAATAACCTCTCTCCACATTCTCTCTTCTTTAGTGACAGACCTCCATAGCCATTTACCTAGCAATGCCAGGTTCATGGTGCCCAGAACCCTTATACACGCTCCCCCTTTGGCAGCCATTTACTTATGGTGATGATGATGAATTTCCACAACACCATATGTTAAATAAAGTGATCGGGACATAAGAAAATTGTTAGGATTTCAAAACGCGGGTCACTAGCATGATAAAGGAGGGTTGATATCAGGTAGGCAGTCGATCACTGAACTTTTTTGTGAAGCAATCATGAGATTCCCACCACACATCTTTGATCGGTAAAACAGGATCCACAAAACCCACCCAAGATAGCTGAGACAAGTCTATGATGATCATCATATATCCATCTCAGATTATGGCTTTTCCAGCCATAATCATGGGAATTGTGTGGCATGTATATTCCTGATAAGTATTGGTCTGGCGTATCTCACACAAGACATGTTCTGCTGCAGATCTAATCTACAAATGACTACCGCAGTACCTGCATTCCAAGCAAATTATCTGACATCATATACCCATGTTCATGTGGAGTTTCCAGCCATAATCATGTAAGTTGTCTAATACCATATATGTGTATATTGCAGATAATTATTCAGTTGGGATAAAAATTAGGGAGTTATGGCTGACATACATGATGGGGTCTGAGAGAATAGCCCGAAGAGACTCTCCCGATTCGATTGACAAAGCCATGTCCTTCCTCCCACTAAAACCACATCCGTTCTCCCCTCCTATTTCCTTTTGAGAGAGGCCCGACCCATCCTGCCCCTGCAGCATCTGTGTGTAGTATATATCAGGCTCCGTTAATGTAATTGCATTCTCATAATGACCCATCCGACCATGTTGGTGCTGATGTTCACTTAAACTCCCTCTAATGTTACTTGTTGAGTGCACAATGCCACCGCCATCCTTCACAAAAATTCCTCTGCCCAGTCCTAATTTTGATGAAAAATACCAACTAAGCCTTCAAAACTAACCAAAATCCAATATTTGAAAACATAAGACAGAGATTGTAGAATGTTCAGAGAGAACTAACAGTTTTTTCAATTGTGCCAGCACTTCTATACAGCTGGGCAAATATTTCCTGGATCTTATCATTCATCTCGCGGGCCCCAACATGTATGGGTGATAGAAAATAAAAATAAAATCTCACTAACTGAAGAATACCAACATAACCCTAATGTATATAGGCCATTGACCATAGTTTAGTTTCAACCATCCATCTCTGGGCAACAATCAGATAGCTCAGATTATCTGGCGTGGTAGTTTTACAGCATCTCCCATGCAAAGTGGGGCCCACCAGATGAACAGTACGTAACAGTGAAAGCTGGCTCAACATGTATAGAATGGTAGCTGAACTAAAATTCTGCTAGTTGGATGAGATTTCCGCACCAAAAGAAGAATGCTGTTTGTGTAAATTTGCTTTCTCATTGCGAATTTTCTCCGAGCTACTCTGTACACTACCGCTGCTGTTGTTATTCTTATTTCCATCATCTGCAGCAACCAAACCTTCAACTTCTCCATCCCCTTCATCGACATCGTCATCTTCTTCCTCATCCTCATCTTCCTCGTCCACCTCATCGCCTTCTGATCCATCACCACTCGGTGTCCCAGTGCTCCCCTCTGCGTTCCAGTCCTGGTTCTCCGGCCGGTCCCGTGGTTCATAAACACTCCTCCGCAATTCTGCACCTTGTGCCCGGAAGTAGCGCTCACGCGCATCCACATCAAACAGTTTCTCGTCCATGAATCCACCTGCTGCTTCCGCCCTTGGCTTCCGTCCAGGATCACCCACACGCCGGTGTGGCGTGCTAGTGCCACCGCAGGAGTACTGTAAGCTCTCGTCTTGGAAGACCATCTGAGAATTCAAGCCATTCTCACCCCTCTGCTGTGGTGGAACCAAATCCATTGATTCAGAGACCATTTTGCAACCCTAGTTTGTGGAATTCCCCATAGAAATTGACAAATGAGGGCTTCATTTAAAGCTAGAAAGATCAGTATAATGAATTTACTGAAAAACTCAGAGACAGGAATTCAAGGAGGAAAAAGGGTTACCTTGAGGAAATCACCAACAGGGGGCTTGAAATAGAGCTTTGAAATACTGTCAGAATGCTTTTAAAGAAAAAGTTTTCTAAAAAGAAAAGTGACAAGGATTTGAGGAAATTGAGAGGGTCCGTTTGGAATGAACCCTAAAATTCCATGAAAATCAATGACAGAGGGCTCGACTCAGAGCTGCAAAGATCGAAGTACACATTCAATAGAGATTGGAGGTGATTCCACAGACCATGGAAATTGATGGTACAGAGCTATCTATATTAAAGGATTAAAATACAGGAAAAAAGGATTTTACCAGAGAAATATAAGAAAGTGATATGGATTTGGGAAGTTGGGCGGGCTTTTCTCTGCCGTGAGCTCTATTTTACAAATTCTTCATAGAAATCAAATAAAAATGATGCGAAGTTTAGGAAATTTGACGTTTACTGTAACACAAACCCTTATTTGGGTAATTTTCCATGCAAGTTAACGGAAGAAAGCTTGATTTATAGTTCAAAAGACCGAGAAAACCTAATTTCAGGAGAAATCCGAGAAAAGGATGGGAATTCAGGAGAATTCTAGGTTTCTCTGTGACGAACACTGATGTGGGGATTTTCCTACGGAAAATTATGGGAGGGAGCTCGATTTATAGCTTGAAGGATCGAGAAAACGTATTCTCAAGAGAAATCCAAGAAAATGAAGGCAATTTGAGGAGATTTCAGCGTTTCTCTGTCCCGAACTCTAATTCGGGAATATTTCTACGGAAATCGATAGGCGGGAGCTCGATTTATAGCTCGAAAGATAAAGAGAAGGGATTTTCGGGAGAAATCGGAGACAACGACGGGAATTTCAGGACACTTTAGGGTTTTTTTTTTTTTTCTCTGTCATGAGCCTAATTTGGGGGTTTTCTCTACTGAAACTGGAGGTGGAGATAGCGGGAAAAGGGATTTATAGATGGAATTGGGAGTTTGGATGGAAGAAATCGAATGAAATTGACAGGATTCTACGGGTTTTCTAGCATATGAGATTTTTAGGAGGGAATAGACAAAAGAAAGGGACCGGCTTTTAAGGTTTTTGATGACTCCGGTGCTAGTTCACCACTGTTTTGAAAATGGTGTCGACTAAATCTGCCGTACGCGTGGCATTTTATACCTGAATCGGGCCGTTCAATTTGTGTGGCCCGTTGTGGATTGAGCATGACCGGAAAACATTCTGATTGGATGATCTCGATCAGCTTACTTGCTCCTTGATTGACTCTAGGCGGTCTTTCTGCGACTAAGAACTTAAAGGATTGGAACTGGTTAGCGTGTAATCTGGATGAATGACTGGCATTCTTATAGCTATTTATTTTAAACACACTTACGTGGATCAATGGTATACCACCACGTGTAAGTGTCACGGATTGAATGATGGACAAAATTCTTACATGCGCCGTTTTATCATGGTTTTCTTTCGAATTGATGTCTGTAGATCAAATAATCTAGAAGACGTCATTTGGTGTGTTATATATGA
Organism: Magnolia sinica; assembly: GCF_029962835.1. Taxonomy (NCBI): domain Eukaryota; kingdom Viridiplantae; phylum Streptophyta; class Magnoliopsida; order Magnoliales; family Magnoliaceae; genus Magnolia; species Magnolia sinica. Next base: position 87,073,080 of record NC_080580.1, read on the forward strand.
ACTTTAAAATGAGTTAGAATTGTACACATTACACATCAGAAAGACCATTAAAAATTATATTACACCAAAAAAATATTCTCTAAAAATGTAAAGGTCTCATTAGTGCATGATTTAGAATTTCACCAAATGACATCTCTATCTAGTATTAAATATTAAAGCCTTACTAAATACCGTTCTTTATAAATACTGAAGTTGATTGACATAAAAACCACAGCAACTTTTCAATATGAAAGTCTTGAGATGTAAAGATCCTGCCGACGCATGGGAGAGTGTATTTCTTTGTTACACATGGCCTCACGGGATAGGACACCCTAATGTGAAAGAATTAAAGAGACATATATAGTTGAACCGTTTAGGTTTTTCTTGACACGAAAGACAATGCAAGGCCATCGTCTCTAGAGACTAATAAAAAGAGCATGGGAGAAAGACCTCCACACCTCATGTTATAATTATAATCAAGCACAATTTTATTTTTCCATCCACCATGGATGTTTATTTTTATTTTTTTAATTCAACCACATTGTTGCTCACAACATGGTGCTAATAGTTAGTTCTTAGTTTGTCTCTACATTATTCATCCATGACATCTTGTTAGATTGCTCAGTGTCTAACGATGGTTATAGGGCTTTCCTGCTATGTGCTAGATGATTTCGCCAGCCATCTTGCTGCAAAGTTTGATCCACACCAGACGACAAATGAATAGTCAAATCACAACCATTTTGCCACATGCTTAGTTCCAACTAAGACCACGAACAGGTTGTCACCTCACCGGCCATCTCGCTATGAAGCCTGGTTTCGATCAAGCAACGAACAGAACGTTGAAGATCCACCCTGATCAGTTGTCTCGCCATGATAGTTGGTTCTGATAAAGTAATGAACAGATCTCCATCTCGCATCACAAACATCCCACTACGAAGCTTAATCCCGATTGGGCAATGAAGGGATCATCGTCCCTCAAACCGACCGTGAACATCATTATTGCAAACATCATTAGTAGAAGAACATTTTCAACTTATATTTTCTTTCTCTATATTCTATTGCTAAACTGTAGTTGTGAATCACGTTGAAAGAACAAGTCTTTAAAGCTATAAGCTCACGTCTATTGTTACAAGGCAAAGAGAACTCATTCGAAAAGATTGGCCTAATTTCATTCCACAAATCACTTAAATGGAGTGCGATATTGGTGGGTGAGAGGACTCTGAATCTTGTGTCCAGTCTTCAATTTGTCTGTCTTAGTGAAGGGGACACCAACAATTCAATAAGCCCTTGAGTCAGGTAGACTCTGGTATGCCCTCACATCTTATTCACACACATGTGCATCTAATCTAGGCCATGTGTATCTAATCTAAGCCATCACTCACACGTGCGGTGCAATCTGATTAAATCGAGAGCAACACTCTTTTTAACACATCCAATAGGATGCGCATGCAACCAAAAGTTCAGTAGTTCAACAATATAGTTAAAAGATCTAAACTCATGAATAAGCATAAATATAAGGAAGGCATGTATAAAAGGATATGTCTTTAGAAGAAAATCATCTCCCACCACTTGCCTGGAAAACATATACGCTCACCTAGAGTATGTGAGAATGCAAACCGAGTAATGCTCAAGTTCATAGAATTTCTTGATAGTTTACTACTTATTAATAGTCTGAGTGAAATAAGGCAGCCATATGAAGAATGTCGAAGCTTTAATCAAGGCTTGATAGATAAAATTAAGATCGTCGTTTCTTAAATAAATTGAGAAACGATAATTACTTCGCAAGTATTGAATAGCCCGAGGGGCAACCTCTCTTGTCGTTGACACATCAAAAGGGGAAAAAATCGGACGGATGAATAGTGTCGTCGTTCGGATGAATAGTGGTTGGTGAATAGTGTTAGATGAATAGTATAGACGACTGGATGTGAACAGTGCTGACGACCGGATGAATAGTAAAATAAAGTGAATGAACAGTGTTAGTCAATAAATAGTTTTTGCTGATGAATAGTATCAATTGGTGAATAATACCATTGAATAGTATCGATGAATAAAGTCGATGAATAATATCAACGGGTGAATAGTGCCATTGAATAAAATCAGTGAATAATGGTTGTGAATAGTCCCATAGTGAATAGTAAAAGAAAAGAAAAAATGACAAAAAAATTATTAATTAACGTCTCTTCATGTTCTCCAAGAACATTTTCCGAATGCAAAGAAACGTGGGGGCATCATTTATATCTGTTTTTTGCACACTTGTGTTGGTCAATGAGATGTTGTCATTTGTCGGCATCACGTGCTAAATGATGGGCAAAATCCTACTCATGGCCTCCATCATTGTTATATCCAATTTGGTGTGCCCAGATTAAACGATCCAAAAGATGCCATGTGACAGCCATGCCATATGTGGTGTAAATCAAATTCAAGAGAATGGGTTAGAGACATGCATATGAGATAAAACATTAAATGTTAGATTTTGTCAATAAGTACTCTCTGGAAAAAAAACAAGACTCTCGTTAAAGCAAAGCAAGACTCACTTTCTCAACATTAAATGCCAAAATCTCATCAAATGAGATTTCTATCTAGCATTAAATGCTAGAACCTTCCACGACTCTCATATAATACAAGGTCACTGCATCTCATAAGCTTATAAAAAGGAGCACGCAATGAAGACCTTCAGGCCTCATGTCAGGCTCGTATCCTAGTCTGTACTGTTCCTTAAAATTTCACGGTCATCTCGGTCGAATTCTGGCGACCCGCGACCTATAATCGGCATTTGCGCGCGATCCTGAGTCGTACCCTGTCAACCCGAGTCGGCTCGACCTGAGACTTATACCCTTGCGACTGCGCCGTCGCCGCGGTTCCAATGCTGCGACTCGCGTGCCAATGCGATATTCGGGCTAGGAGTTGTGGGCCCGCATTTATTTCGAGGAAAACACCGCGCATTACAAATCCTAAGAGAATCTCTACAACCCATCACATCAATCATCAAGTATACATCCTATCACAAGTACAAGCAACCCATTTCTCTCTCATTCCTAAAGTCAACTCTCACTCTCTCCACCCATCCCTTTCTTACACTCACCCATCACCCATCACTCTTACATCACCTCTCTCTCTCTCTTTCTCAAACCATTTCTCAAGCAACCCCATGAGAGTCAACGTCGAAGCTATTCCAAAGAGCCAAGTGTGACCCATTTTCTACCCCAAGATCTTTCATCCTAGCCCTTCAATCATCATCATCTTTCATCAAAGAGGGAGCCTAAGAGCTTAGCATCCCAATGAGCCTAGAAGATTTGCAATCGGTGGGTGATCTAGGATTTTTACCTTCCCACATGTGGTGGGACCCATTTGATGTATGCATTGTGAGAAAAGGAGGGCCCATAGTAGCAGGGTCCCTCCTCTCCATCACGTCTCTCTCTCTCTCTCTCTCTCTCTCTCTCTCTCTTTCTCCCTTGTATGATGGCCCACCTATGATGTGTGTATTTTATCCATGCCATCCAACAAGTAGGCCACCTTGATCCTGATTTGGGGCCTGCATGACCAGTCGCTCACACAGGCTCGAATGAAGGGGAAAAACAAATATCGGCTTGATTCAAATCTGGTGGCCCACCCACGTGGCGCCACCGTGATGCATGTGATTTTATCTACATCGTCCAACCTCCTGGATGGTGTGACCCACCTCGATGTATGTGCCTTTCATCCAGGCCGTCCGTCCAAGACGTTGGATGTTGGGTTGAATTCATATATATAAGATATATATATATATATAATATAATATAATATAATATAATATACATATGTATATCTGGTGGGCTCCACATGGGACCCACCTAACATGGAGGTGGATTGGCTAGACCACCACACACCAACTATACAACTACTATGATGACGTCACCAAATTCTGTGGGACCCACCGTTGATGTATATATTTTAAATCCAGACCGTCCAGCGGTCTGGACGTGATCGTGGACCACCACGACATATATATGTATTGTATCCCACCGTCCATCTGGATGGTGACGACTCATGCAAATATACACCTGCTGTATTGAAGCTGATCCAATCTCGAGGTTTGCGTTATATCTTGACCGTCCATTTATCTGGACGTGGACCCCACTTGTTGTATTGATGTCAGCAGTGGGTCTGACCGTACGTGAGGTGTGTGTTATATCTTAATCGTCCATCAAGTAAATGTGCTGGATTGACGTCCAGCAGCCTTGGGACGACCCTGGTGCATGTGTTTTATATACACCGTAGATAAAAATGAAGCAGATTCAAATCTCTGGTGGGCCACACACATGGGACCCACCTCCGATGTATTTATCATCCACGCCATCCATCTGTCAGGACCATCATGATGTATGTGTTCTTCCAGCCGTCCATCTGCAGCGGTGCAGATCAGTATTACCATGATGTACGTGTGAATCCACGCCGTCTATCTATGATAGCCACATATGATGTACGTGTTTCATATCCAGGTCGTCCAAGGCCTGGACGTTGCACCATCATCATTTACTATATTATAATACATATATATATATATATATATATATATATATATATAATATCATATGTGGTGGGCCCCACATGGAACCCACCTGATGAGATAGAGTATTGGCTGGAATACCTGTATATAGCTGCTGTATTGACTTCAACAAGTTCTGTGGGTCCCACTTGTATTACATTAGCAAATTCTGTGGGGACCACGGTAATGTATTTGTTATATCTACACCCTCCACGTGGCCCACTTAGATGATGTGTTGTACATCCACGTCGTCCAACTGTGGGGCCCCTTGTGGTATATGTGTTATATTCCAACCGTTCATCTGCATGGACGTTCTGCTAGGTGGGGCCACCTTGATGCATGTATTCTATATCACACTGTCCATCTCTGGATGGTGTTGCTGGGCCACCATGATGTATGTGTTTTGTCAACACCGTCCATCTAAAGCCGGTGGGTCCCACACTTGTGGACCCACCTAGAAGCTGATTGGATGGTACCGCTCTCAGCAATATAGCTGCTGTATTGAAGTTAGTAAGTTCTGTGGGTCCCGCATTGATGTATTATATCCATACCATTTGTTTTGGGACGTATGGACCCCACCGCTGATGTATGGGTCTTATCCACATCGTCCAAATGGCTGGATGGTGACCCACCTCTGATGTATTTGTTATCCACACCGTCTAATGTTGGGACGGTGGGTCCCACCTTTGATGTATGTTCTATATGAACATAATCCAAGCCACTGGTAGGCCCATTGCGATATATATATATATGAGGCCCATCTGTTGTGTGTAAAGCCCACTGTGTATGTGTGTAAGTGTGGGACTCGTCGTGATGTATGTATTAATGACCCATGTGATGCGGCTCAATATGATGTATATGAGGCCCATGTGAGGTATTTGTGGCCTACTTGGCGAGGCCCAATATGATATATATGAGGCCCATTTGATGAGGCTCATGTGATGTATTTGTGGCCTATTTGGCAAGGCCTGATGTGATGTATATTAGGCTCGTGTGAGCGGCCCATTGCGATGTAAGAGGCTCATGAGATGTGGCCCATTATGATATATTTGTGGTCCAGGTATGAGGCTCATTGTGATGTATTTGAGGCCCAGATATCAGGCCCAACGTGATGTTTATATGGCCCATGAATGAGGCCCATTGTGATGTATTTGAGGCCCAGATATCAGGCCTAACGTGATGTTTATATGGCCCATGAATGAGGCCCATCGTAATGTATATTAGGCCCTTTGTGTGAGGCCCATTATGTTGTGTATATTAGGCTCTTGTGTGAGGCCATAGGCTCAGTATACGTTTTGCCTCTATGTGGGCTACTCCTTAGGAGCAATGTTGGTTAAATGTCCACATTGATGAGCAATGATGGTTAAATGTCCACATTGTGACCTTCCCTTAGGCCTTGTTAGGCCCATTCTCATAGATACTGATTATCAGGCCGATTATCGATGCTGATTATCGATGCCGATTATCGATGATGATTATCGGTGCCGATTATCAATGCTGTATTGGTGCCGATTATCGATGCTAATTATCGATATCGATTATCGATGCTGGTTATCAAGGCTGATGCTGATCATCGATGCCGATTATCGAGGCTGATTATCGATGTTGATTATCGATGCTGGTTATCGATACCGATCATGAGTATGTGATAGCATGACATCATGATATATGCCCATAAGCATCATTTGTATGTTTGTTATGAGATGTGGTTGACCATTGCATATGCCATAGGGCAGGTTGTTCATGGGACTCCCTGATAGGCAGAGTTGTCCCACATGAGCACACGGTATGCGCAGAATTGATGCATGATTGGACTATGTGACTCATGCATCTTGTATTTTGTGATATGACTACTGTACGTCGTAGCGACATCAGGGCCGTAACCTCCATAGGCATATCGTGGATGGCCAGATGGGACACCGAAAATCTTTTTCTACATGGGGTGCCATAGATGTCCCTAGGTGAAAGTCCTTAAACCTTCGTGGCCTGGAGACGCTCTAATGTCTGGACAGAGTGGATACATGAATGCCTGAGTGCCGAATACCAGTAGGCCGCGTCTTCCACTATGTTGTGGTCGGTTAGAAGGGGGTGCGGCCTTACCCGCCCTAGGGTAGGGGGCATAACTAGGCTGAGTTTGACCAGCTCGTAAATGAGTCTGCTATCAACATGCCGGGTAAATATTGGCTGACTACTGACCAGACGGATAGTGAGGTCTCTTTCACTTACATGGTTGCGTGTCCAGTTGGTAGCGATCGTGTGTAGAGTGTATTAGACCCCGGTGATGATGCCAGAGATGTACAGTACTGATATGTGGACTTATTGAGCAGGAGTTGCATACTCAACATTTTTCCATTCATTCATTCATTCACTATCTACTCGTCTTGGTGGTGCACAACTAATTATTGTGTACCTTCACAATAGCCAGGATTTCGGTTGGGGCGCACGTCTAACTTGAGATCAGGAGTTTACCACATCGAGTCTGACTATCCAAATTTAGGTATGAGACTGGTTTAGATAGAAGTCTCTTGTGATGGACCCCATAGTCTGCAATACCACGTACTATCATCCCGACTTCACACTCCAGCTAGGTCATTTCATTCGCATCGCATATTGCATTACTCTGATATTGTACGATTTATGAATTGCCAGTATTTCCGCTTACTCTGATATCTATATGCTTGACACTTACCTTATGCACACACTTGCACCACCCTCTAAGCTTTCTATAAGCTTATGTACGATAGATGCGTGCAGGTGGCATTAGGTCGCAGCAGCATTGAGCTTGGAGCGTGCAACCATTTTCTAGAGCTTTGATTTTCGATATATGTATTTCCCTCTTAGCACTGTATTCAGATGCTTATATTAGTGGATATGTGATGATGATGTTGCCTTTGTGATTTAGGTCAACTTGTGGTTATGCTTATTACGAGATATATGTACGTTGAAAAATCCTCATTGTAGGATCCTAAGATCGAAATCTAGCGTATATGCGCTGGGAGCCGAGAATGGGGTACTATAGAGGCTGTTGGCACCGAATTCGGCAATCGAAAATTCTGTGAGTCCGGTTTTCGAGTTTGGGGCGTGACACCTCACACCATTACAATTAAGTACAACTTTATTTTCTTGTCCACAATGGACGCTTATTTATTTATTTATTTAAGTTTAGTTCTATAATTGCTCATAGCATGGGGCTCATAATTCTTAGTTTATCTCTTTACCCTTCATTGATGATGTCCCGCTGGATCGTAGGGAAGATCACTCAGTGTCAAACAGAAGATTATGGGGCTTTCCTACTACATGCTAGGTGATTCCACCAACCATCTCACTACGAAGTTTGGTCCACACCAAATGATGAATAGATAGTCAAATCATGATCGTCTCACCACTGTTTAATTCCGATCATGACCGCGAACAGGCTGTCACCTCACTATCCATCACTCCATGAAGCTCGGTTTCGATCGAGCAACAAACAGAATATCAAAAATATGTCCTCCATTGGCCGTCTTGTCACGATGTTTGGTTTTGATAGAGTAATGAACAGATGTCCATCCCACACATCATGATCGTTCCGCAATGAAGCTCAGTCCCAATTGGGCAACAAATAGATTGTCATCCCTCAAGTTAATCGTGGGTGCAATTATTATAAACATCATTAGTAGAATAATGCTTTCGGCTTATATCTTCTTTATCTACTTCTACTGTTGAACTATAGTAGCGAAACACCTTGAAAGAACAAGTTCTTAAGGCCATAGGCTCACGTCTATTGTCATATGGAAAAAAGAACTCATTCGGAGGGATTATCCTCATTTCCTTCTACAAATCGCATGAATGGAGCGCAATATCAGCGACTGAGAGGACTTTGGACCCTATGTCTAGTCTCCAATTTATCTGTCTTGGTAAAATGGATGCCAACAGTGCAATTAACCCTTAAGTTAAGCAGACTCTAGCACATCCACGCATCTTACTCACACATACGTGTATTTAATCTAAGCCCTCGCTCACATGTGTGGCCTAATCCAATTGAATTGAGAGTAACAATTAGGTGGGAAATAAAGTAGTAACAAATGTTAGGCCCATTATTTCGGTGCGGCTTGGATATTGAAACTTCCATCAGGAACTTGCTACTGGACGGTGCTCTGTGGCCTCACCAAGATGCATGTGTTTCATCCACTCCATCTATCCATTTTGCTAGCTCTGTCTAGGTGGACCACATCAACTTTCAGGTGGACCACATCACAGAAAACAGTGGTAATTGATTGCCCACCATTAAAAACTTCGTAGGGCCACTTAAAAAGTTTTGGATGAGTAAATATTTGTGTTTTCTCTTCATTCATGTCCATCCACCCTTATCAATGGGTTGGATGGCAAATAAACATTACAGTGTACCTAGCAAAATTTTTAATTGTTGGCGTTTAATCACCACCGTTTTCCCATCATGTGTTCCACATGAGAATTGGATTTACCTCATTTTTAGGCACGATGTCTGATAAAATACGTACATCATGGTGGGGACCCACAGTCCTACTGAAGGCTGCCTTCAAAATCTGTAACTATTAAAATTAGTTGAACTCACAATATAGAAAACTCCACTCTTAAAGCACTACAAGTTGTGGCACTCATGGTTGCATTAGAACACTCACACAACACAACCCATTAATCACCCTCCTTCATTAGGTTCATTAACTCATTTCATAGGCCAACATGCAAACATCTAACCACTTGATGTCTCAACCATCTCACGCAATGATATCCTATCTTGGTAGTCTTTTGTGGGTCTTTACTCATGGCTTGACTCACAAGAGTTTCAACACAGAGTTTATGGGTTCCATTCTCATTGCTGTGTGTGTGTGGGTGTGAAGGTGTGTGTTAAAAAAAAAAAAACGCCCAGTCCTTTGTTAGTATATTTTCAATCTTCTTCTTTAATACTTAGAAAAAGTGAGCCATAGTCCTAATATATGATATCATTAGAAATGCTTATACTCCAAGTCAAGTGGAGCATGCGTGAAGAAATCAGATGCTTATATCAGCATGGAAAAAGAGGTGATAATGGATATGGGTACTTGAATCTGCCCGTGTACAGGATTAGGTGAGAGCCTGAACTCGCTCAAGATGGTGCGGCCCTTACCGTGGGGCCTGCATTGATGTATGTATTATGTATCCACACCTTCCATACGTTTTTTCAAATAAATTTAGGGCATTATCTCAAAAAATGAAGTAGATGCAATTATCAGGTGGACCATACCATAAGAAACATTTGTAATTGACGGTATCGCTATCAAAAACTTCTTAGGGCACACCTTAATATTTAGGTGGTGTTTATTTACCATCCAATTGGTTGATAAGATCAAATAAGACTGGATGAAGGGAAAAAAACAAATTTCACTTTGATCTAAAACTTTTGTGGCCCATTAATAGACAATCGTCACTGTTTCTTATAATATGGTCCACTTGATAATTGGATCTGCTTCGTTTTTGTGTTAATTCCCTAAAATGATCTGGAAAAACGGATGGACGGCATAGATACATAATACATACATCAAGGTTGGTCCCATGGTAACCCCACATTGAGGGCCCCACCGACTTGGGTGAGGCCACCTAATCCGCTCCCGTCTAAATATGGGTTCAGATAGATGTTTGGGTGGGGTTACTGACAGCAATTTGAGTCCATTTAATAATGGAGTAAGCTAAGTGGGACGCAGATTAGCTACCGAACCCACTTGATCAGCAAGTCTGGCTACTAAAGTGATGTCACCATGTTCTTTGGGCCGTTGTATCCACACCATTCATCTACCTGGAGAGATCATTTTAGGTCATGAGCCAAAGAATGAGGCAGATCCAAAGCTCAAGTGGACCCCACCACAGAAAACAGTTGGGATAGTGAAGCCCACATTGAAACCTTCCTGGGATCCACCATTATGTTTATTTGAGATCCAATTTATTTATAAGTTAACATAGACATGGAATAAGGGAAAACACAAATATCATCTTGATAAAAAAACATCTATGGCCCAAAGAAGATTTTAATGGTATGCGTCTGGTCTTCAATGTTTTTTTCTTTTTGGTGGTGGTGGAATCCACTTTAGATTTGGATCTACCTCATTCTTTGGCTCATGCCCTAAAATGATCTCTCCAAATAAATGGACGGTGTGGATATAACATATACATCATAGTGTGCTTGACAGAACGTGGTGACCTCACTTCCCTAGCCACGGTTCATTAGCTAATCTGCATCCAGGCTGGGTGTGGGTGTACTTGCGGGACGGGAGCGAATTAGCTATTGAACTCGACAGTAGCAAGTCTCGCAACTGAAGTGATGTCAGGTGGACCATACCATAAGAAACATGTGTAATTGACGGTATCGCTATCAGAAACTTCTTAGGGCACACCTTAATGTTTAGGTGGTGTTTATTTACCATCAATGGTTTGATAAGGTCAAATAAGACTGGATGAAGGGAAAAAAACAAATTTCAGTTTGATCTAAAACTTTTGTGGCCCATTAATAGTCAATCATCACTGTTTCTTATAATATGATGCACTTGATAATTGGATCTGCTTCGTTTTTGTGTTAATGTCCTAAAATGATCTAGAAAAATGGATGGACAACATGGATACATAATACATACAACAAGGTGGGTCCCATGGTAACCCCACGGTGAGGGCCCCACCGACTTGGGTGAGGCCACCTAATCCGCTCCTGTCTAAATATGGGTTCAGATAGATGTTTGGGTGGGGATACTGACAACAATTTGAGTCCATTTAATAATGGAGTAAGCTATGTGGGACACGGATTAACTACTGAACCCACTTGAACAAGTTTGGCTACTAAAGTGATGTCACCACGTTCTTTGGGCCGTTGTATCCACACCATTCATCTACTTGGAGAGATCATTTTAGGTCATGAGCCAAAGAATGAGGCAAATCCAAAGTTCAAGTGGACCCCACCATAGAAAAAAGTTGGGACAGTGACACCCATCGTTGAAACCTTCCTAGGATCCACCATTATGTTTATTTGAGATCCAATTTATTTATAAGTTAACCTAGACATGGAATAAGGGAAAACACAAATATCATCTTGATAAAAAACATCTGTGGCCCAAAGAAGATTTTAATGGTATGCGTCTGGTCTTCAATGTTTTTTTTTTTTTTTTTGGTTTTTTTGTTTTTTTTTGTTTTTTTTTTGTGGTGGTGGAATCCACTTTAGATTTGGATCTACCTCATTCTTTGGCTCATGCCTCTCTAAATAAATGGATGGTGTGGATATAACACATACATCATAGTGTGCCTAATAGAACGTGGTGACCTCACTTCCTTGGCCACGGTTGTGGGATCCGGGTCTTTTGCAACATCGCTCGAGTGCACACGTGTTCCAACTCACACCATTGATAGACTATACACTGCACCCTAGTGCACTTAGAAAACTCACCAAAATGATTTGTTCTGGATGACCTTGACACTTCTATCATGTGAATAGCGTCGTCGTTGTGGTCGTAATGATACAAACCGTGTGTCAATCCGATGCCCCGTTAGTGAGATATGACCCATCGAATGTATGACCCAAATTATGTATCCAGTAACACAAGCAATCTTTATTATGCTAGGTCCATTGGACTTGAGCCCATGTGGGCCTAAATCTCACTTTTAGAATATGAAAATTACCAATAAATAGGAAATTGCTACATGACAAAATAAGAACCTAGCATTATAAGACAAAATTGGATTCTATCCCAAAACTCATCATTAGCTCTCCCCCAATGCCTTAGAAACTAATCGTGGCTTATGTCCACCTCATCCGCATCTAATGCATGTCTTGATTTGTGCCATATCACTTCAAACAACCAATTGTAACACTCTACTTCATCATCCACCATGCATCACCTACAACCCATAACCCTTATCCATTCATTAGCCAATGCATGTCTAGATTTCTTCCACCTTGGCCAATGCATGCTTAGCACCATCCATCTCATCCATTCACTACCTATACCATACATCACATTCCACCTCACTTTTAGCACCCCATGAACTTGCCACATCATTTTGCTACCTCAACCCCCAATTCCCTATATAAGAGTAGGAGCTCTCTTGCACTTATTCTTTTCCTATACTTAGAAAAATTCTTCGATTTTAAGAGAGAGTGAGAGAGAGTGGGGCCAAGGTGTGGCCTACCATTGATCAAAAGGGAGTGAACCACACATCATCATCCAACCATCCATCCATTGAAGTGAGTCTACACCCTTCCTTTCATCTTCCTCATCCTCCTCTTTCTTCTCCTTTTTATTTTTTTGATATGTGTGGGCCCCATTGTGTGGAGTTCTTGTGTGCATGTATTTACATCTATGGTGGTCAGCAAAGTGGCCCATGTCAGTATGATCCACCATAATGAACATCATATCTACACCCTTCATTTGTAATCTTGTTTTTGTTTCTAGACAGAAAGTTCTAAAAATCATATAAAATCAACTATGTTAAGATCGAAGTTAAAACTGGGAATATTATGATCACAATATAAACTAACTCTGGATCAAATTTCATAGCCATCTAGCAGTCCAATTATCCGTAACATTAAGTTTACTTGACTGCTATCTAGCAGCACATGCGGGATTCCGATTTGCCTAAATGGACCCATTTTTAACTCTTTTAGTGAATGTATTAAAAATATATGTTCCGTTGGATTCGTAGAAAATCGAACCAACTTTCAAATGGTATATAATAAACCTCAATCGGAATTCGGACGGCCGAGATCTTGGCCTTATATAAAAGATGTATTTGGGAGCTTCTTATGACCATTCTTGTTTAGGCCATATCCGTGATTCCAACGGTCAGATGTATTTGATATTTGCTCTTAACTTACTTGAGATAGTTAATAATCATATATATATATATATATATATATATATATATATATATATATATATATATATATATATATATATATATATATATAGTCCCTATAGTCAGATTCTTTCATGATAAATTAAAAAAATTTTGGACTGATAGATACTTCTGTAAGGACAAATCTTGAATTTCTATGTGTAGTCCAGATGGATCCAAAACTCTGTATGGTTGGAAACCTATAAACAGCTTGAATGACTTGTTCCCAAACCATCCATTGGATCAGATCTTCCAACAGAGAATCTGATCATAGAGATTTCATCAATATATATTTCATGTGCTACTTGATGAATATGTTGGATCTATGTTATACATAACAATTATCCTCTCATTGACTCACTTGGGTGTAGGATCACATGTGATTTATGTATTTTATTAGTTCATCCAATCTGGGAACCCACGTATATTTTTGTGTCTCTTATCTATAGTTTACAAGTATGTGGGCCTCACTTGCCATTAGATCTATTTCATTACCTTTACACTTTCTGTTTGTCGAAAATTTTCTAAGTACTTAATTGTATTGCATGTAGGCCTCTTTGACACCTTATAGTGGGCCCCACACTCTGTAGTTAAGGGTCCCACTTTAGGGGTTATTTAATCCTTATATAATTGAGCTCGGATGTCCCACCTTTTTGTCAGGAATGATCCCTAAGTGTTTGGAAATTGGGCCCTCAGTTGTGACAGACTCTATTTCTTAAAATTGTCTGATTATTTGTGTTTTGTACCAACTTTGGGCCTCTGTAGTGGACCACACGCTGGAGGTTTGAGTAGGCCACCACTTGGAACCTCTAACCTACATTAATGAATAGATAAATAATATTTTAATTGGGCTAAATCAGACCCCACATGATCAGGGAGTGGATCCCAAAATGTGGCCAGACATGGTTGTGCAGAAAAATTATATGCAGAAAATCAAAGTGCATATGTTTGGCCATATACCAAATATTATGTGTGCACAATCAGTTGGTCCCAACTTATAATTTTTGAAGTGCATATATAGTACAACCAAGGGCACTTGATGGCACATTGAAATGTGGTCCCTTGTGATCATGGGAAATACTTAAAATTGGGCCAAAACTAATTCTGTACTATATTTCCTGCACAGTTTTTCGAAATACCCATGTTTGGGCCATCACCATAAATTGTACTACCCAACCAATGAGGCTTGCCTTATAATTTGTAAAGCCCATACATAGAGCTACCAAGTGGTTATTCTCTTTCACCATATTTAAGCCCCACGTGATCCTGAATCTGACTCTAAAATGGCCCAGAACCAACATTGCACAAAAATTTGTTTGATGTAAAATTTATGTGGGGCCACGTTAGTGGGGTCCACCACCTTCCCAAAGCATTTCATGCAGTATCTAAACTCTGAAAAATAACTCTCAGGTGTTGTTGGGCTCAAAACCTTAAGGGGACCATCTAGTATAGGCTATCTTGTATGGGCCTTACCTTCCATGTGATGAGGCCCAATGAGATGTATGTGAGGCCCTTGTGTGAGGCCTACTATGATGTATATGAGGCCCAATATGATGTATGTGAGGCCCTTGTATGAGGCCCATTGTGATGTGTATAAGGCCTATGTGGTGAGGCCCATTGCGATGTATATAAGTCCCCTGTGATGAGACCCATTGTAATGTATATGAGGCCTACAGGATGAGGCTGATTGTGAAGTATATAAGGCCTATGTGATGAGGCCCATTGTGATGTATATGAGGCGTTTGGGATGAGGCCCATTGTGATGTGACGAGGCCCATGTGATGAGACCCATTGTGATGTATGTGAGGCCCATGTGATGAGTCCCATTATGATATATGAGACTCTTGTGCAAGGCCTAATTATGATGTTAATCCCACCATGATGTATATGATAATGTTTATGATGCCCATCCATTTTTCTAGCTAGTTTAAGGGCCATGAGCCCCATTGTGAGATTGTCTCTATAACGAGCCGCGTTCTAGGAGACAATGGTGGTTAAATGTCCACATTGTTAACTCCCTAGGGCCCATTGCTAAGCCCATTCCCCATTGTAAGTTAGAATCTAAGGCTGTCCGCACTTTAGGAGCAATGATGGTTAAATGTCCACGTTGCAAACTCTCTAGAGCCCATTGTTAAGCCCATTTCTATTTTTCCCTTATTAGGCCTTCATTGAGAATAATGCTTTCCACCATACCCTGTAGTACTACTCAAATCTTGGAACTCATCTTGTCGCCATGATATATAGGCCCGTTATAATATGTAGGCCCATTGTGATATGTAGGACCATTGTGATAAGTAGGCTCATTGTGATACGTAGGACCGTTATGATATGTAGGCCCATTGTGATTGTATGAGGCCCATTGTGCGAGGCCCATTGTGATTGTGTGAGGCCCATTGTGATTGTATGAGGCCCATTATGTTTGTGTGAGGCCCATTGTGATTGTGTGAGGCCCATTATGATTGTAGGAGGCCTATTGTTATGGTATGAGGCCTATTGTGTTTGTATGAAGCCCATTGTGCGAGGCCTGTTATGATTGTATGAGGCCCATTGTGATTATAGGAGGCCCATTATGATGGTATGAGGCCCATTGTGATTGTATGATGCCCATTGTGCGAGGCCTGTTGTGATTGTATAAGGCCCATTGTGACTGGATGAGGCCTATTGCGATGTGTGAGGCCCATTGTGATTGTGTGAGGCCGATCATTGTTATGATTGATAATCATGCATGGCATACACCATGATTCATGTCCATACGCATCATTTGCATGCTTGTTATGAGGAGTGATTGACCATAACATATATCATTGGGCTGGTTGTTTTTGGGACTTCCTGAGAAATGGAGTTGTCCCACATGAGCACGCGGTACGCACAAGACTGATGTATGACTGGATTGTATGACTTCTGCATCTTGCATTTGTGTGATATGATTTCTGGTCGCCCTAGCAACATCAGGGCTGAGGCCTCCATAGGCATATCGTAGATGGCAGGATTGGACATTGGAAATGTTTTGGTTCTACATGGGGCGCCATAGATGTCTCTGGGTGAAAGTCCTTAAACCCTTATGGTACCAAGATGATGCTCCAACGTTGAGACCGAGTGGATGTATGAGCACACGAGTGCCGAATACCATTAGGCCGCGCCTCCCACTGTGTCGTGGTCAGTTGGAAGGGGGTGTGGCCTTACTTGCCTGAGGGTAGGGGCAATGCTAGGCTAAGTCTGACCAGCTCATAAATGGGTCCGCTATCGACATGCTAATAGATATTGATAGACTATTGGCTAGGTGGATAGTGATGTCTCTTACGCTTACTTAGACCGCGCGCTTGGAGGAGGGGCAGTGCGACCTGGAACGTATTAAACCCCGGTGATTATCCAGAGAGGAACTGTACTGATATGTGGATTCAAATGAGGACTGACATGACTTGTGATTGCAACTTGCATATGACATTGGCCACGTAGGCCTTGCATCGTATAGCCTTGGTATGGCTAACAGCATTGTACTAAACCCCGATGATGATCCCAAAGATGTACGATACTGATATATGGACTTACTGAACAGGAGTTGCGTACTCAGCATTTGACTCATTCATTCATTCATTTACTATCCACTTGGGCTGGTGGTGCGCAATCAGATCATTATGTGTACCTTCGCAATGGCCAGGATTTCGGTTAGGGTGCGCGACCAACCTGAGATCAAGAGTTTACCACATTAAGTCTAGCTATCCAAATTTAGGTATATGACTGATTTGGATAGAAATCCCTTGTGATGAACCCCACAGCTTGCGATACCATATACTATCATCCCGACTACACACTCCACCCTTGTCATTTCTTTTGCATTGCATACTACATTACATCCTCTACATATGACATATTGTGACGCCCTATCACTGTGGTCACATATGGGCGGACACACATAGGCGGATGCTGATATGGGTGGGGCCTAACGGGCCTGGGCGAGCTACCAATGGTTGGTAGGCTACTGTGCTGGCAGACTACTGTGCACACGGTGTAGGTAGGACCTTGTCCCACATATTCGTGGATTCATTAGGATTTGCATATTGCATTGCATCCTCAGCATATGACATTTGGTTTATTATGTCCTTGAACTTGAACGATTACACGTCAGCCTTACCATTGCCTTTCCATCATATGTCATATAGTAGAAAATGAAATTTGATTATCTTGTTCATGATGATTGACTATTTTAATGATTCATGGTCGCTTGTTGAGTGACATGCCTATTATTGATGTCATGTTCATGATAACCTGTATAGTTATACGACATGCTTGATTGATAACCTACTAACCTATGATAACATGCCTATGGTTGTTTTGGATGTCTTTACGGGGTCACCCTGATAAGACGTGTTTTACTCCCTGCATGCAGTAGACTCAAGAGCTGTGGTTTGCTCATACGTATGACTTACACTTTTCAGGATGGATACAAGAGCTATTGGAGTTTGCTATTGTTTCCTTCATTACTGTTGAGCTGGTGCACCATATCATATGTGACATGTCGAACAGGTTCGTCTCTTCGATATGCGTTTGTACCATGTATAAAATATGTAATCGCCTAAACAGATTAATCATTCAAAAAAATATTCACATTGAAAAATCCTCCTTGTAGGATCCAATGATCGAAATTTGGCATATGGGTGTTGGGAGCCGAGAATGGGATACTACGGAGAATGTCAGCGCCAGATTTAGCGATCAAAAATTTTTTAAGCCCGGTTTTCAAGTTTGGAGCGTGACAACGGTTTAGTAGCTAATCTGCGTCCAAGCCAGGTGTGGGTTTACTTGCGGGACGAGAGTAGATTAGCTACTGAACTCGACAGTAGCAAGTCTCCCTACTGAAGTGATGTCACCATGTTATATGAGTCCCACCATGATTTATGTGTTATATCTACACGGTCCATCCATTTGGAAAGATCATTTTAGAGCATTATTTAAATAATGAGAAATATCCAAAGCTCAAGTGGACATCACAGAAAACAGTAGGGATTGACCATTAAAAACTTCTTTGCATTACAAAAGTTTTTGATTAAGCTAATATATTTGTTTTCCCTTATTCCATGTCTTTGTTAACTTATAAATAGGTTGGATCTCAAATAAAGATCACGGTGGGGCCTGAGAAGGTTTTAATGGTGGCCGTCACTGTCCTCACTTTTTTCTATGGTGAGGTCCCCTTGAACTTTGGATCTGCCTCATTCTTTGGATCATGTGCTAAAATGATCTCTCCAATTGGATGGATGGTATGGGTATAACACATATATCATGGTGGGGCCCAAAGAACGTGGTGACGTCATAGCCAGACTCGCCACTGTCCGGTTCAGTAGGGACACAGGACGTGGATTAGATATCACTGGTAGCGAAAACGTTGCTGAAGTGATGTCACCAAGCTATGGGCCCACTATGATGCATGTTTGTATCCACACCATCCATCCATTTGGAGAGATCATTCTCAGGCATGAACCAAAGAATGAGGAAGATTCAAAGCTTAAGTAGACCCATCACAGAAAAAAGTGGAGATTAAACACCTAACATTAAAAACTTTCCGGGAGCCAAGAAGTTTTGGATTAAGCTGATATTTATGTTTTCCCTTCTTCTATGTCTGTGTTAACTTATGAACAGGTTAGATCTCGAATAAACATCATGGTGGTTAAGGGTGCACACGGGTCGATTCGGTCAGGTTCTAGGGTGAAATCGGAACTGAACCGTTCCTAATAGTTCTAGGATATTTGGAACCAGAACCGGACTGTTAGCACGCTAGAACTGAACCAGAACTAGACCGTTGAAACCAGTTCGGTTACGGATTGTTCCACGGTTCTGGACTTTTTATAATCCAACCTAATTGCATGTTTTATTTTATAATCTAGCCCATGTCCATTCGTGTTGTGATCCATTTGATGAATGGTTTAGATATTGTATACGGTGTGCAAAAATACATTTATGCAAACAATCAAATGGTGCATTGTAAACCATAAATCACAAGTCAAATATGGAAACAATCAAAGGTTTCTTGGTTCGGTTCCAAGTTCGGTTCTAGGTTCGGTTCCACAGTTCAATTCCGCAGTTCGGATCCACGGTTTAGTTCTACGGATCAATTCACAGTTTAGTTCATGGTTCGGTTCGATTCTACATACCCTCAAACTGAGAACCAAACCGATGTTAGTTCTTCGATTTTTGGAACTGGAACCGGAATCGGTGCACTTTAGAACCCGACCAAACCGGACCGTTTGGTCGGTTCCGGTCCGGTTCCACGGTTCTACTGGTTAGATGTGCACCTCTAATGGTGGGCCCATTTTAATTAGTAATGAATGATAATTGTCACTTTTTATTTACAAATCTATGTAAGTTTATATTATAAAACCATGAAACTGGATGTGCATGTACAAATAATGAGTACCATGTGCATCCTAATTAATCATGAGATGGATAAAAAAAAATCATTATTAAATTTTAGCTATTTAATTTTTAACTTAAAATATAGTGTTGCTATTCTCTATGATTCTACAAATGGAGAATGGGTTCCATCCCCACTCTGAAAAACAAAACTTTCTACAATTAAGATAATGAATTTGATAAAATAAATTATGTTTAATACATCAGAGTGGGCCCACTAAGTTTAAAGGTCACACAAAACCCCATTCGCTAAAGATAATTAAAGTTATTCATTTCAATATACAATGATTACAATAAACCCACTTTACAATTCAGATCAAAGGAGAGAGAAAAGAGATTTGGACATCTAGAGGTGAGAGAACGGTGACCCAACCAAACATCTTGGAAAAAGGATACAGAGGCACCATTTCCCTGTAGCCAAAATGGCTTTAGTTGTTAGATGGACAACGAAAGAATGACTCTTTTTAATGAATTACAAATAGAACTTAGAGTGCATAAAGCAGTAGTTCCAATGACTTTGGTAGTCAATTTGAACTCTATAATGCCACATGTATAAATACAAGTGCATGAGTATACCATCATGGAGCTAAAGTATGTCTTCATCACCATTTTATAAAAGGTGGTAATTCTCCAACCACACACATGACATATTTGTATGGAATTTCCAATCCAATTCTAAACAGAGCATAATCCAAAAGTTGCATTAATAAGATAGTTGTAACATTAATCTCTTTCATGGCTCATTAGGTAACTTGGATTTGGAAGCCTTATGTATTTTAATAGTGAATAATCACTTCTATTAGTCAACCCTACCTATCCCATCCATAGCTTAGGAAAAATATGTATAAAATAAATAAAGTCACGTTATGAATTGGGTGGTTCATTTGATCAATGTAATTTTCATATGGTATCTCATGAAATGTGTATGGGCATAATCAACAATTTATACCAACTATCTTACCAAAATAAAAGAACGTCTAAAAGATCTTCTTTCTTGTCATCCATTAGTTTGGTATATTATGGCCCACCTGAGGAGTGTAGCAACGGTATTATTATGCCAGAACATATAAAAAGTATAGCCCATCGAATAAAAAGTTCGGATTGTGTGTAACTCCATATACCTTGAAATGCTCGCTACTCTAATTGAATCACATCACAACTCTCCTTCATGCTTGTTCTCCTCTTTCTCTTTACTTCAGTCCACTTCAAGCCATTAATCTGTGGGTCCCACTATACAAGGACATGTCCCTCATGTGACCTACCTGAAAAGGCCGAGCTATTAAGTCCTAGAGAGGGGGTGAATAGGACTGTGCCAAATTAAAAAATTAACAGCGGAATTTAAACAAATATAAATACTGATAGTAATAACCAATCTCACAATGCTGAAATTAAATACAACCTCAAGAGTACAAGTATTGAGAGCTTGATACAGATGTTGTTCTAAGGACAACCTTACACCAAAAACCAAAGGTTTATGGTAGGACAACCTGATTCCTAGAACGGTCTATGTACGTATTAAAAACTCAAACTGATACAGAGGAATAAAAAAAATAAATGGCAAAGGAAATAACTAAGCTATTACAATATTTCCACACTTGTATAAAAGAAATTACAACATTCTCCACAAATGCAAAAAAACAAAATTACAAACATCCACAAAAAGAAATAATCAATCAACCACAAGACCAGAATTTATAGTGGTTTGCTTGTGTGTACACTAACTGTTTAGAAAAACAGCCATACAACTACTCCACTCCTAATATCCTCACACAGTGGATATTAGCGTTCACTATAAAAATAGGTTTTTCAAGGTTCACCTAAAACCCTCACAATTGTGTCTTTCAAGTGGGCTTACATAATTCAAAAACCTCACACTCTGAGTTTTTTGGATCACCTCAGACAAACCAAAACAAAGAGATTTTTCTGGCACAATCTTAATGAAATCAAAATAATGAATTTACAAAACTGTAAAATACTTATTGGATATTCTCCTTTTGATATAGCCCAGTAGAACCAAATCGGAGTAAAAGTTCAACGTAAAAGTTCAATGTTCACACTCTCTTATGAAATGGTTCTAGGTTCTAAATAGATTTTATATTAAAACACCTTGGGCTAGCTTGATTTGCTTTTGATTCTAAGAAATGGGAATACTTCAATCCCTCTTTCAAATAAAATTAGAATGCAGAATACAAAATCAAATACAAAGAAAGCTAATTATAGAGAATATAAAATGAGCACTAAATAGCTTAAGAATATTACTAACTTATCTCTCAGAGTAGCATATTGATTTAGCTCGAATTGAATATTAAACTCTGAAATTCGTGCTCTATTTATAATTGCAGAAATCGCACTCTCAACTGGTCCTGTGGTCGGCACGACTGGTCGTAGGACCAACAAACTTTTGAAAGTTTGAGTGTGATAAGATAAGGCCATTCCACGACTGGTCATAGGGTCTGCTTGACCGGTCAAGTAGCCTCCACGACCGGTCGAGTCTTGTCCACGACTGGTGGTGTGGAACCCAATTTAGTTACTGGACTTTGAGTCGAGCCTGCAGGACTGGTCGAGAACAGGTCAAGCACTGTTCACACGACCGGTCGAGCGGTCTCCAGGACTGGTCGAGGCTTTAACAAAAATTTTTGAAAATCAGTAACAAACTTAGAACTGGTCGAGGAATTCTTGGACTGGTCGAGTCAGTACTAGGATTAGTCGAACTTAGTCTAAGACTAGTCGAGAAACAGTCAATGCACTTATAAAGTGACCCAATTTAAATTATGTATTCAAAATAACTTACCCTATGGTCAATCTAGGGTCATTCATTCCTTATAAGTAATGTATGAACATTGAATCTTCTTTTGCTTTAGTTGATAGTCGTTCTTTGAAGTTCATGAAGCTTGATATCTTGTCATATGATGAATCTTGAGCTTGAGACTTCTGAAGCCTGAATTTGTAATATATTGAAGCTTGAGTTGGTGGATCAAAGTAAAGAAACTTTGTCTTAACTTAGACAAAGCTTTGAAAACTTGAACTTTGAAGCTTGAAAGATTGAAATCACACTTGGTGTTGTACTTGAACCTGAACATGTAACTTTGCATTTGAAGTTCTTGAACTAAAGACCTTTGTCCTTTTACATGAGATGCATTGTCTTGAATATGTAGATGCGCTACACCAGACACAGATTCCAAGAGGTTTTGGCACTGCAAAATTTGACAATAATAGGAGCTAGAAACCATAACACTCACACTACCCTACTGCACATACAGTTGAGCTTGGGTTTAGTCTTAGAAAAACATCTCATGACGGGCTCAGTTCTACTTGTTTTAAGCCCATCATGGGTCTGAGCTTGGCTTGGAACTAGGTTCTACCTAGCAAGTAGGCTTGGAGAGGCCTTAGCTTAGCCTTGGCCCAACTAGTTTAAAGCTCTACGTGTGAGTGGCCATCATGCATATAATATTTTTTTAAAAGAAAATTAAAAAAACATGACTCACCTTTTATGACTTTTCAATTGCATGATTGTAACAAAATTTTACAAAAACTTCATGATTAAGTTTAAAAAGTGCCTAGCAAATCTTCAAACTTGCATTCATGGTTGTAAATTAGAAATTAAATTTATTATCGTGACATATATGAGTTTGGTAATGATTATTTTTCAATATTTTAGTTTAGTTTAATTTTGTACATCTATATTTGTTTTAAAATATCTTATTAATTAATTTTTATCTAAAATAAAAACTATTGAATTATTATTTTATTCATTTTTTATTTTTTAATTATCATTATTTAACTTCTGCTTCTGTTCTTTATTTGTCAATTAGGATTTGAAATAACTAAGATATTGGAAGAAACTAAAGAAATTATCACAGGTAAAATTTAATTTATATTTGTTTTTTTTTTTAAAATAATAATTTAAGATTGCATACAATGAATAACAAATAGTGTTTGAATGAAATTGCCCACATATGTCAATTAAGTAGTCAATGGGTTACTTTCCACTGTGACCTAACATTAATGAAATTCTCTTATTCATTATGTAGACCATCCATTGTTTGATCATGATTCTGAAATTGGGTTGATTCAACACTTAGGTGGGCCACCCAGCCCGTAAAAATATAATTAAAACATAAATGCTATGGTCTACTTGAGTTTTGGAATACCAAGATTTCTAGGCAATTATTTCTTCAAAATGATTAGATGAATGGATTAGATGGTGTATAAACACCACTGCTTGGCACTTCCTCGGCCAAGTTAACCCCGTAGTTATGTGAGTCACCATGCTTTCATTCTATGGGACTAGAATCATATGTTAGTTTAGTACCATTTAAAAAATGGTCATGTGATGTAGAGCGGGTTGCGGACACATGTCCAAGATGGACTAGAGAAGGCTCAATCAAAGGTAGAAGTCATCAAGACCGTCAGAACCTTAAGACTGTTACAATAGTTGGGGGTGTCCCTGCTTTAAATACCGTTGGCTTCCCTGTTGGAGTTTTACTGCTTGTTGGTGTGTTGGGTTCTAGCATTTGAGAGTAGGAAGATGACACGGAGGAAAGCAAGGGCTCCCGCACGGATGCTACCGAATTTCAATTTTCCGCGATGACCCGTACACCACGGGTCTCGATCCCACAACAACTGGAGTAGCCATGTGTCCCAATCCCACAACGCCAGCTAGAGCTTCCTGACACGGGGGCCGACGATCCCATCCATGGATGACACGGGGCCGATGATACCACGCCAGCTAGAGCTTCTCGACACGGGGAGGCCGAGGATCGCATCCATAGATGACACGGGGCCGACGATCCCATCCATGGATGACACAGGGCCGACGATACCACGCCAGCTAGAGCTTCCTGACACAGGTAGGCCGACAATCGCTTCCATAGATGACACGGGGCCGACGATCCCATCCACGGATGACACGGGGCCGATGATCCCATCCATGGATGACAGGGCCATCCCAAGGCCCAACCCATTAATCATCAATTTCTTTACGATGGTCCACCAAGCCGAGATGAGGTAGAACAAGATGCCAAGAAGACTCTGCCAATCCGGATTAAGATCAAGAAGTCGGATGGTGATCAGATTTTTATTTCAATTGATTGATTTAATTTTATTTTTTTTATTTGTGGTCTATGATTGTACGGAATGAAAATACATTTGTGTGAATTGAAAGGTGATTTCTTGGTCCTCATTTTGCTACAGCTACGTGTGCCACATGTGAATGGCGGGCCTCACCATGAAGATCACTCGCCACTGAAAGCAGGTGATCCACTCATCAGGCAGGCCTCGGCTGCTCGAAATCAATGGATGGCTGATGTTCTGACTCTGGGTATGGGTGTGGGCATCTTCTAAGAGACGGTGATCTTCATGAATCATGCTTTGTCAGTAGAACTGTACATCGAGCCGAGTCGAGTCGAGGTGGGTCAAGCTTGGCTTGGCTCGTCCATGCTCTCATCGAGTTCAAGCTCGAGCTTGGCCTCGAGCTTACCATTGAAGCTTGACTTGTTTGCCAAACCTTTGAGTTGAGTTCGAGGCAAGCTAGTGGATCGAGTCGAGGCGAGCTTACCCCGAATCAAGTCGAGTTGAGTCTGCTCCCAATCTGACCCAACCCAACTCAGCACCCAACCCGCACCTGACTCAACCCAGCAACCTGACCCAAGGGTAAAAAAGGAAGGAGAAAGAGAGGAGAGTCGGTGCTGACAGAGAGAGAAAGAGAGGAGAGCTTGGGCAAGTATAGGCCGTATGGCTGAGACAAGCTGAGTCAAGCTTGAGCGAGTGGTAGATAGATAGAGAGAGGAGCTCGAGCGCGACGAGTTAGGTAAGGAAGGGAAAGGGTAAAAAAGGGACAGATAGTTAAGGTATGATTTAAGTTTTTTTTAATTTAATTTTAATTTTAATTTTAAATTTTAAATATAATATAATGTAATATAATATAATATAATATATATTTGAACCGAGCCGAGCTCGAGCTCGACATACGGCTCGAGCTTCGAGCCAAGTCGGGTTCGAGTCAAGTCCAATCAAGCTTTACCATGTTTGAACTTAGCTTGTTTTCAAAACGGGCTAGGCCATATGAAGCCTGGCTCACCTTGAATTGTTGTTCGAGTCGAGTCAAGTCGAGCTAAATCGAGCCAAGCCGAGCGAGCTTGTCGAACCAGCTTGGCTTTGTACAGCCCTGTTCATCAGTTATTAATACTGTCAAGAGACTCACTGAAAATATTAAAAGAGGGAGAGGATTCGGTGCTGACCGTTCCTTCTATGAATAAGGTATTATGCAACTGAAAGTAGACCGCTGCCTGTATAGTTTGGATTGGCCATTTGTAGGTTCTTGATCGGATTCTTTGATAGTGAGACCCCTCTTGATTTCTTTTATCACAGGCCAAGATATGCTGGGGCCCACCTAATGGATGGTCTGTATAAATCAAGAGCGGGCTGCTTGTACATTAAGTGTGGATGGGGATTGCCAGCGACCCCCACAGCAGTAAGTTCCTGCTGTCGGAAGCTAGGTGGGGCTCACCGTTATGTTTGTGAGAAATCTGCCCTGTCATGGCCCAAAAATGAGGTAGTTAAAAAATGGGGGGTTGCCCACTGTTTAAACCTTCCTGGGTCCACCTTGAAGTTTTTGTGCAATCCAAACCGTTCATAAGGTCATTCCCACTGAAAATACAAATATTATATAGCCTGATGCATCACTTCTGTGGCCTAACAGGTTTCAACGATGGGTGTTCATCTCCCACTTTCCTGTTGTGTGGTCCACCTTGAGTTTTAGATCCATTTTTGGTCTCATGTCCTAACATGAGCTAGCAAAATGGATGGACCGGAGATGACGAGTTTTAGATCCATTTTTGGTCTCACCACCTACCTCGATGGTGCGGTTTAATTGGTTGGGCTGTTTTTTTTTTTTTTTTGAAGGTTTTCCAGCTCATTGGCCCCACCACGTTATCTCACCACCTGCATCCGTTAATTACGGAGCACTGCAGTTGGATTCCACTTAAAGGTGGCAGATGAGCTGGGTTGGGTCAGTCTTAGCCGTTGGTCCCCTGGGTTCCACCCCTGGTTGCATACAGGCTCCTCTGGTCCCTTGATTCACGCTGGTTTGGGCCCACACATTGGCTGGCCCAGTTATGTCGACGTCACTCTTCAATCTTAACACCACACTAGCTTTTCCACAAATTTTCCTTTCACAACTAGTTTCAGACTGAGCGACGTGTTTTGGGAAACTTCAAAGTAATGGCTGTTGCAGTGGGCCATTAGATTAACGGCGTGAATTATATGTGTGACTGTTGATAGTAAAGTAAAAAAAGGGGCGGGCGGGAAAGGAAGAAAGTTAACAGAGTTGATTATCAAGCGAAAAAGGAATTCTTCCAATCAGATGGTTAGATCTTCCAGTCTATTTCAGGGAACCACCCATCTGCAGGAAATCCCACTGGAAATCCCACTAAATGAACGCTCAGGATCTATCCTACATTAGTACCATGTCTTAAGATTTCATATAGAAAACAACCTTGTCTAACACCCTATTCTTTCTCATTCAATAAACCTAATTGCATGATGATTGAAGATCATCAATCCATGAAAAACCCACAGATTTAAAGGAAAGAGAAAAACACTTTCTTTCACATGCAATACATGCACTAGCTCTCAACAAGCCTCTGCATGCATTCATGAACTCAAGCCAATCACAAGACCTGTGGCCGGAAATCCAACGGTGGAATGTTTCATGGGGTCTGTACGTTCGAATCCTTGGACTTGTTATCTTCCGATGATGGCCGGTTCTCCGAGTCAGAGAGCCGGATCTCCTCAATCATCCTCACGACCTCGTCCATCTTGGGACGTAAGTCCGGTACCTTGGCCACACAGGCCATGGCTATCTGCAGCATCTGCACCATCTCCTCCTCAATGTTTTGGAACCTCATCAGCTCAACGTTGAACACCTCGGTGGTCCACTCCTCACGGACGACCGACTGGACCCACCGGGGTAGGTTGACAATGTCATTGTGGCGGGGGGACTGTAGTGGGGCCTTGCCTGTAAGCATCTCAAGGAGGAGGACACCGAAGCTGTAGATGTCGGATTTCTGAGTGGGCTTTCGGTTATCGATTGTGTCTGGGGCCCTGTAGCCGGTGCTGCGGGAAGTGGCGGCGGGGTAGCTCCTGAGAGGGGTGAGGCCGAAGTCGGAGACATGGCCGTCGAGGTTGGGGGTGAGGAGGATGTTGGAGGACTTGATGTTGTCGTGGGCGAACTTGCCTCCGCCTTCAGAATGGATGTGGGTTAGGCCGCTGGCGGTTCCTAGAGAGATATTCCCTCTTGAATCCTAGTCTAGTTGAGTGTAGTAAGAGAGTAGAGCTGGGCATCGGACCGAGTCGGATCGGATTCGGTCCAACTCGACTTGATTCGAAATTTGCAGAGTGTGACCCGAACTCGATCAGAACCGGTACGGGATTCGGGTCATCGGACTCGAACAGATCCGAACTCTGTTGACTTAGAACCGATTCGCGTCCGACCCGGTTAGGAAACCCGAGTCGGATCGGATTGGGAAAGGTTCAGATCATTCATTTTTTCAACGGACGAGAATCATTATTCTCATTGTTTCCTATGGTGCGATGTACTTAAAATTTAGTATCAACCCCTAAAATGATATGGAAAAACTGATGGACGGTGTGGATGAACCAAAAAATTCAAGACGACCCCCACACAAGCTCACACCAGCTTCCTGAAGAAGCTCTACTTATATAGCTCCCTAAAGAAGCACGTCTCATAGCTTCCTAAAGAAGCTTCAAGTTCAAGTACATTGCTATCAATCAGGTGTACTAACAAGCTAACAAAAGAAAAATAAAAAATAAAAAAACGTACTGCTTAGCTGACTCCAGCTATAAGCAGCTCTAGGTACGTGTCATGCGAAGACGAGCACTGACGCTCCTTGAGCTCCGAGTTGTACGAACGGGTGGGCTGTGGATTAGGCTACTGAAGTGACGTCACCAAGTTCTGTGAGCCCACTATGATGTATGTGTTGTATACACACCGTCCATCCATTTTGAGATATCATTTTAGAATATGAACCATAGAATGAAGCAGATAAAAATTTGTAGTGGACCCCACCACATAAAACAGTGGGGAGAGTGATTCCCACCGTTGAAACTATCCTACGGCCCACCATAATGTTTATTTGAAATCCAACCTGCTGGAAAGTTAAAAAGGACATAAAAGAAGGGAAAACACAAATATCAGGTTGATCTAACACTCCTGTGGCTTTTAGAAGTTTTTAATGGTGGGCATCACTGCCCCATTGTTTTCTCTGCTGGGGTCCACTGGAGCTTTGGATTTAACTCATTCTTTGGATCTTGCCCTAAAATGATTTCTCTAAATGGATGGACGGCGTGGATACAAAACATACATCATGGTGGGGCCATGTACTTTTGATCTCATTTGAGCCGTTCGTACAACTCGGAGCTCGAGGCGTGTACGCGCTCGTCTTCGCATGACACGTACAGCCTGTCACCTGTGCAGTTGGCGTGAGGGACGCGGATTAGCTACTGACAGGTTGGAAGCGGATTGCGTATTGAGTAACCTCTGTGGGGTCCACCGTTATTTATGTATTTTATCCACTCTGTTCATCCATATTAATAGATAATTTAGGACTTGAGCCCAAAACGGAAGCATATAAAAATCTCAAGTGGACCACACCACAGGAAATAGTGTGATTGAACCTCTACCATTGAAAATTTCTTGGAGGCCACGGAAGTGTTGGATCAAGTTGATGTTTGTGGTTTCTCTTTATCCATGTTTTTGTAATCTTACCAACGTGTTGAATGACAAATAAACATTACTGTGGGCCTTCAGAAGGTTTCAACGGTGGAAATCATTATTCCACACTTTTTCTTGTGGTATGGTCCACTTGAGCTTTGGATTTACTTCAAATTTAGGATCAACCCTTAAAATTAGCAGGAAAAATTGATGGACGGTGTGGATAAACCACATACATTCACAGTGGGCCCAATTGAGTTTTCTTAGTACGATAAAAGCGTACAGGTGTAACTCAGTACGCAATCCGATTTCTAATAATTACATATACAGCAGGTCTTAAGTCCAGTGGGTTGGACTGTAAGTTACGGTACAACTAGTAGATTACTTTCAACCTTTCATGTTTGTACATCATCCAAACCATCTAATAGGTTGGCACCAACATGATGATCACCTTATAAGTAAATATTCCATATCGAATCATCAGGTGGACCACATTTATATTTTTCTATTTATCAATGGCTACACATTGTTCTCATGTGTGGCCCACCTGAGGAGCGGATAGTGTTGATTTCTGCACTAGATGAACCCTATGATGATTCTAACTTCCAACCTAGTAGATCTGATTATCTAACTTAGGTTAGGGTTTGGAATCGTTCAGTTATGGACTTAGGGAAAAGAAATTTTTTTAAAAAAACAAAAAAACATACCTGTCTTCTTTGAATCAGGGACAGCCAGACTCGTTGCTGTGGGGTTAGAAGAAGAGAGGATCGAGGGACGGCTGGACTTGTTGCTCTGGGGTTAGAAGAAGAGGGGATCGTTTAACGGGTAGGGTCAGAAAGAAAGAGGGTAAAAATTTGTTCGATGGGTAGGGTAAAAAAGAAAGAGCGGTAAAAGTATGAGGGTAAAAAACTTAAAAGTTATATATACAGGACGTACCCATTCCGGATCGGGTAGAATCGGTTCGGGTCGAATCCATTCGGTTCGGGTTTCGGGTCGGGTCGGTCCGGATGGACCACGATCCGGTATCGATTCGAAAGACAGTCGGATCTGATTGATCCTACTCGATCCGCACCGATCCAGGCCGTCGGTTCGGTTCTGATCAGGTTGGATCGGGTCGGATCCACCGGATCGGGTCAAGAATGCCCAGCTCTAGTAAGAGACGTATCAGAACCCTTACATTACTTTTATGAATCTCTTGAATTATTATTAATCTTAAAGGATAACTATCAATATGAGTAAGGCATTGACCCTCTCCAACCATACAGATGATGCATGTGATGCACATATTGAAGATCTAGAGGGCCATCTCCCTATGGAAGAATATACTGAAAGAATAAGAAGATAGTTTTATGATTTCATTTTATATTTCCGTTGCAAACTTGATAATGTAATAAGCTTCTATTGAGAGGGCATTTGAAAATTTGTTGAATTCTTTTACTTTAATGAAATAATAGATACAGTCGATTTTATTTTCGTGAATATTTACCTTCATGAATGTAACTGGATGTGATTTAAATGGAAAAAAATATATATGGTGCGATTTTTAAAGCATCTAATTCATTCAATTATTAACATCTGGTTTTTTCAGGCACGAATATAAACTTTGGCCGTGAAAATTTGAGATGTTACAACTATTCTGCACTTGTCATGTGGAGCCCGGTGGAATGTTAGTCAAGAGAAAATGGCGGTGTATCTTGTTAGCGGTGCTTTAGGCAGTCTAAGCAAAGAGATAATCATGTTTTTAGGAACCGGAGCCTCTCCTCCACAGCTATCTTTTCTAAGGTTCTCGTTCTGTTTAGGGATTGGGGTGCCGTGAGTTGGGTGCCTTTCTGGGGTGTGGCTAGGGATGTAGCCTTCGTTTTTTTTAAAAAAAAAATTAAAATTTTTTTATTTTAAATATTTATTTTGCTTTTTTTTATTTTTTGTTTGTTTATTTGTTTTTTGTATTTTCTTTTTCTTTTTTTTCTTTTTCCTTCCCTCCTTTTTTCTCTTTGCAGGGCTTTTGCTCCTTTCTGCCCTTTAATAAAGTCGCTTATCAACCCCCCTCCCCGCATAAATAAATAAATAAATAAATATATATAAACATATATGTAGCCACCCTAGTGTGTTCTTGGGAGGAAAAACAAAATTTCACCTTTACTCCTGTTTATTCTTCTTCTTGATAAACGATGTTCCTTGATCTTCAATTTTTTTTACCCAAGTGAATGATCTATGCCTAGATGTAAGGAATATCAACAGGTAGAGAAGTTGATGGTCCTTAAATCATGTTTTGATAATCTTTTGTTCTCTCTGCCATTTGTTAGATTTATACCGTTGACTTATACGAGAACCAAAGAAGCCATCAGTACCGCCATGTCTCACTGCTAGAGCGGTGCAAATTGGATCCGATCCGATGGATCCGACTTGATCCTAACTGAATTGATGGCTCGGATCGGGGCGGATCGAGTTACACAGTTTAGATCCGAGTGATTTTCAGATTAGGATCCATTCGAACTGATTCCATCCGAATGGACCCGATCCGATCCGATCCGGAGCCTTAGGAGGATTTTAACAGAGGATATCCAATCATTATTGTTTTCCTATGGTGTGGTCCACCTGAGACTTCCATCCCTATAATATTTTTTTATCAAGCCTTAAAATGATACGTAAAAATGAATGAACGGCATCAATGAAATACATACATCATGGTATGGCCCACAGATAGGGTGTAGCCAACCGTCAGCATACCACTCAAGCTACAGCTGGAGCCTAGGTCATAGGGAAGGATTGCATACTGAGTTACTCTTACTTATTACACTTCCATCGTAGGGAGTAAACTCACTTGGGCCTACCATGAATGTATGGGGTTATCCACGCCGTCCATCCGTTTTCGAGATCATTTTAGTGGTAGAGTCTAAAATAAAAGTATTTCCAAAGCTCAAGTAGACCACACTATAAGAAACAATGCGAGTAGTAACTTTCACCGTTGAAACCTTGCTAGGGCCCACAGTGATTTTTATTTGTCATCCAACCTGTTCATAAGATTACGCAGACATGGATGAAGGTAAAAAACAAATATCAACTTGATCCAAAACTTCTGTGGGCCCCAAGAAATTTTCAACGGTAGAATTTCAATTCACATTATTTCTCGTGATGAGGTACACTTGAGATTTGGATATATCTCATTTTTGGCACATAACCATTAAATTATCTTTTAAAATGGATGAACGGAGTAGATAAAATATGAAAATCACGATGGACCCCACAGAGTTTACTCAGTACACCTAGCGTACTGAGTTACATGGTACGCAGTAACATAGTCCACTTCCGTAGCTATGATAGCTGGGGCTAGGTAGTGGCGTGCGAAGACGAAAATGACGCTGCTTGAGCTCCGAGTTGTACGAACGGTTCAAAGGAGATCAAAGTTATATGGGCCCCACAGTGATGTATTTATTATATCTACACTGTTCATATATTTTTAGAGATAATTGTAGAGCATTATCCAAAAAATGAATAATAACTAAAGATCATGTGAACCACACCACAAATAGCAACAGAGAATGATTTTCACCGTCAAACATTTCGTGTGGTCCACTTGATAGTTATATCTGTCTTATTTTTCGTCTTAAGCGTTATGACGAGCTCGCCAAATAGATGGATGGTTTGGATATAACACATACCCTATTATCAGACCCAGAGAACTTGCTAATGTCGTTGCAGCAAGTTACTTGCGCTGAAAAGCATTCACTTCAATTTCGTGCTGTGCACGTAACATATGTTCGGCTAAAAGCATGGTACAATATAGAAAGTTCTTTTAGAGTCATGTGCAGCCCACCTTAATGTATATATTTTATCTAAGCCGTTCATCCATTTTAACCTATCATTTTAGGCGTGAGCACAAAAATAAGGTATATTAAATGTTGAAGTGGACCACACCACATGAAACAGTTACATTAAATTCATACTATACGAATACTATTGAACCCGATCCGACTCGGTTTCCCTGACCGAGTCGGACTCGGTTTGGGTCAGGACAACAATGTAGCGGGTCGATTCGAGTCGGGTGACCCGGACTCGGATTGGGTTCGGATCAGGCCATTGAGAACTCGGATCGGGTTCGGATCAAGCCATTTAAAATTCGGATCAGGTCGAGTTGGACCCAATCCGATCTGATCCGGACCAATGCCGAGCTCTGTCACTGCCACTTACAAGAAGAGCTAATCACGGCTGTTTTCTTAGTCCCCCTCCCCAACCCCCCAAAGAAAAATCTATGATGTGGTCATACCATAGATGACTAGGCAATTTCAGAAGCTCACTACAAAAGAGCTATTCTTATGTAACTCGGTCTCCAAGGAAAACAACGTGCTAGATTTTCTAACTACTAACAATGGTCTTTGGACTTACTATAATGAGAAAGTTGGATACAAGGAAAAAAACAAAAACAAAAATAAAAAAGATGATATGCATGAATCTCGAAGGGAAACAAGCATCAATTCGTTAGTGA
Organism: Magnolia sinica; assembly: GCF_029962835.1. Lineage (NCBI taxonomy): Eukaryota > Viridiplantae > Streptophyta > Magnoliopsida > Magnoliales > Magnoliaceae > Magnolia > Magnolia sinica. Next base: position 87,107,073 of record NC_080580.1, read on the forward strand.
AAGTCAAGGTCTCACACCATTACAATTAAGTACAACTTTATTTTCTCGTCTACAATGGACGCTTATTTATTCATTTAAGTTTAGTTCCGTAATTGCTCATAGCATGGGGCCCATAGTTCTTAGTTTATCTCTCTACCCTTCATTGACGATATTCCGCTGGATCACAGGGAAGATCACTCAGTGTCGAACAAAAGATTATGAGGCTTTCCTACTATGTGCTAGGTGATTTCACCAACCATCTAACTACGAAGTTTGGTCCACACCAAATGACGAACAGATAGTCGAATCATGACCGTCTAACCACGTGTTTAATTCTGATCAAGACTGCAAACACGCTATCACCTCACTATCCATCACTCCACGAAGCTCGGTTTCAATCGAGCAACAAACATAATGTCAAAAATATGCCCTCCATTGGCCGTCTTGTCACGATGTTTGGTTTTGATAGAGTAATGAACAGATGTCCATTCCACACATCATGACCGTCTCGCTATGAAACTCAGTTCCAATTGGGCAACAAATAGATTGTCATCCCTCAAGTTAATTGTAGGTTCAATTATTATAAACATCATTAGTAGAATAATGCTTTGGGCTTATATCTTCTTTATCTACTTCTATTGTTGAACTGTGGTAGCGAAACACCTTGAAAGAACAAGTTCTTAAGGCCATACAATCACGTCTATTGTTATAAGGAAAAAAGAACTCATTCAGAGAGATTAGCCTCATTTCCTTCTACAAATCTCATGAACGGAGCGCCATATCAATGACTGAGAGGACTTTGGACCCTATGTCTAGTCTCCAATTTATCTGTCTTGGTAAAATGGATACCAACAATGCAATTAACCCTTAAGTCAAGCAACTCTAGCACTCCCACGCATCTTACTCTCACACACGTGCATTTAATCTAAGCCCTCCCTCACATGTGTGGCCTAATCCGATTGAATTGAGAGCAGCAATTAGGTGGGAAATAAACTGGTAACAAATGTTAGGCCCATTATTTCGGTGCGGATTGGATATTGAAACTTCCATCAAGAACTTGCCACTGGACGGTGCTCTGTGGCCTCACCAAGATGCATGTGTTTCATCCACTCCATCTATCCATTTTGTTAGCTCTGTCCAAGTGGACCACATCAACTTTCAGGTGGATCACATCACAGAAAACAGTGGCAATTGATTGCCCACCATTAAAAACTTCATAGGGCCACTTAAAAAGTTTTGGATGAGTAAGTATTTGTGTTTTCTCTTCATTCATGTCCATGCACCCTTATCAATAGGTTGGATGGCAAATAAACATTACAGTGAACCTAACAAAAAAGTTAATTGTTGGCGTTTAATCACCACCATTTTCCCATGATGTGCTCCACATGAGGATTGGATTTACCTCATTTTTAGGCACGACGTCTGATAAAATACATACATCATGGTGGGGACCCACAGCCCTACTGAAGGCTGCCTTCAAAATCTGTAACTATTAAAATTAGTGGAACTCACAGTATAGAAAACTCCACTCTTAAAGCACTACAAGTTGTGGCACTCATGGTTGCATTAGAACACTCACACAACACAACCCATTAATCACCCTCCTTCATTAGGTTCATTAACTCATTTCATAGGCCAACATGCAAACATCTAACCACTTGATGTCTCAACCATCTCACGCAATGATATCCTATCTTGGTAGTCTTTCGTGGGTCTTTACTCATGGCTCGACTCGCAAGAGTTTCAACACAGGGTTATGGGTTCCATTCTCACTGCTGTGTGTGTGGGTGTGAGGGTGCGTTAAAAAAAAAAAAAAAAGCCTAGTCTTTTGTTAGTATATTTTCAATCTTCTTCTTTAATACTTATAAAAATTAGTGAGCCATAGTTCTCATATAAGATATCATCACAAATGCTTATACTAAGTCAAGTGGAGCATGCATGAAGAAATGCTTGTATCAGCATGGAAAAAGAGGTGATAATGGATATGGGTACTTGAATCTGCCCGTGTACAGGATTAGGTGAGAACCCATACTCGCTCAAGATGGTGCGGCCCTTACGGCGGGGCCTGCATTGATGTATGTATTATGTCTCCACACCTTCCATACGTTTTTTCAGATAAACTTAGGACATTATCTCAAAAAATGAAGTCGATGCAATTATCCGGTGGACCATACCATAAGAGACATTTGTAATTGACGGTATCGCTATCAAAAACTTCTTAGGGCACACCTTAATGTTTAGGTGGTATTCAGTTTGATCTAAAACTTTTGTGGCCCATTTATTAATAGTCAATCGTTTCTGTTTCTTATAATATGATCCAATTGACAATTGCATCTGCTTCGTTTTTGTGTTAATGCCTTAAAATGATCTGAAAAACGGATGGACGGCATAGATACATAATACATATATCAAGGTGGGTCCCATGGTAACCCCACGGTGAGGGCCCCACCGACTTGGGTGAGGCCGCTTAATCCGCTCCTGTCTAAATATGGGTTATAGATGTTTAGGTGGGGATACTGACAGCAATTTGAGTCCATTTAATAATGGAGTAAGCTTAGTGGGACGCGGATTAGCTACTGAACCCACTTTAGCAAGTCTGGCTACTAAAGTGATGTCACCATGTTCTTTGGGCCGTTGTATCCACACCATTCATTTACTTGGAGAGATTATTTTAGGTCATGAGCCAAAGAATGAGGCAGATCCAAAGTTCAAGTAGACCCCACCACAGAAAACAGTTGGGACTGTGACACCCACCGTTGAAGACCTTCCTAGGATCCACCATTATGTTTATTCGAGATCCAATTTATTTATAAGTTAACACAGACATGGAATAAGAGAAAACACAAATATCATCGTGGTAAAAAAACATATGTGGCCAAAAGAAGATTTTAATGGTATGCGTTTGGAATCTAATGTTTTTTTTTTCTTGGTGGTGGAATCCACTTTAAATTTGGATCTAGCTCATTCTTTAGCTCATGCCCTAAAATGATCTCTCCAAATAAATGGACGGTGTGGATATAGCACATACATCATAGTGTGCCTCACAGAACGTGGTGACCTCACACATACATCATAGTGTGCCTCACAGACATCATAGTATGCCTCACAGAACGTGGTGACCTCACTTCCCTAGCCACGGTTCAGTAGCTAATCTGCGTCCAGGCCAGGTGTGGGTCTAACTGCGGGACGGGAACTCGACAGTAGCAAGTCTCCCTACTCAAGTAACGTCACCATGTTATGTGAGTCCCACCATGATTTATGTGTTATATCTACACGGTCCATCCATTTGGAAATATCATTTTAGAGCATTATTTAAATAATGAGAAATATCCAAAGCTCAGACCCATCACAGAAAACAGTAGAGATTGACCATTAAAAACTTCTTTGGGCTACAGAAGTTTTTGATCAATCTAATATATTTGTTTTCCATTATTCCATGTCTTTGTTAACTTATAAACAGGTTGGATATCAAATAAAAATCACGGTGGGGCCTGAGAAGATTTCAACGGTGGCCGTCACTGTCCCCACTTTTTTCTGTGGTGGGGTCCACTTGAACTTTGGATCTGCCTCATTCTTTGGATCATGCCCTAAAATGATCTCTCCAATTTGATGGATGGTACGGACATAACACATATATCATGGTGGGGCCCAAAGAACATGGTGACTTAATAGCCAGACTCGACTCGCCCCTGTCCCGTTTAGTTTAGTAGGGACGCGGGATGTGGATTAGCTACGGACATCGCCAGTAGCGAAGCCCCTACTGAATTCACGTCACCAAGCTATGGGCCCACTATGATGCATGTTTGTATCCACACCATCCATCCATTTAGAGAGATCATTTGCTGGCATGAACCAAAGAATGAGGAAGATTCAAAGCTTAAGTAGACCCATCATAGAAAAAAGTGGAGATTAAACACCTAGCATTAAAAACTTTTTGGGAGCCAAGAAGTTTTGGATTTAGCTGATATTTGTGTTTTCCCTTCTTCTATGTCTGTGTTAACTTATGAACAAGCTAAATCTCAACTAAACATCATGAGGGGTAGGAGTGCACACGGGTCGGTTCGGTTCGGTTCTGGGGTGAAACTAGAACCGAACCGTTCCTAACGGTTCTAGGATATTCAGAACCGCAACTGGACCATTAGCACCTTAGAACAAAACTAGAACTAGACCATTGAAACCGGTTCGGTTCCACAGTTCTGGGCTTTTTATAATCTAGCCCAATTGCATGTTTTATCTTATAATCTAGCCTATGTCCATTCGTGTTGTGATCCATTTGATGAATGGTTTAGTTATTGTATAAGGTGTGCAAAAATACATTTATGGAAACAATCAAATAATGCATTGTAAACCATAAATCATGAGCCAAATATGGAAACAATCAAAAGTTTCCTAGTTTGGTTCTAAGTTCGGTTCCAAGTTTGGTTGCATGGTTCGGTTCCACGGTTCAGATCCACGGATCGGTTCTACAAATCAGTTCACGGTTTGGTTTAGTTCTACATACCCTCAAACTGAAAATCGAACCAATGTAATCAGTTCTTTAATTTTTGGAACCAGAATCGAACCAAACCGAACTGTTTGGTTGGTTGCGGTTCCACGGTTCTACTGGTTCGATGTGCACCCCTAATGGTGGGCCCATTTTAATTAGTAATGAATGATAATTGTCACTTTTTATTTACAAACCTATGTAAGTTTATATTATTAAACCACGAAAGTGGACATGCATGTACAAATAATGAAAACCATGTGCATCCTAATTAATCATGAGATGGATAAAAAAATTGTTATTAAATTTTAGCTATTTAATTTTTAACTTAAAATATAGTGTTGCTATTTCTCTATGATTCTACAAATGGAGAATGGGTTCCATTCCCACTCTGAAAAACAAAGCTGTCTACAATTAAGATAATGAATTTGATAAAATAAATTATGTTTAATACACCAGGGTGGGCCCACGAAGTTTAAAGGTCACACAAAACCCCATTTGTTAAAGATAATTAAAGTTCTTCATTTCAATATCCAATGATTACAATAAACCCACTTTACAATTCAGATCAAAGGAGAGAGAAAAGAGGTTTGGACATCTAAAGGTGAGAGAACGGCGACCCAACCAAACATCTTGAAAAAAGGATATGGAGGCACCATTTCCCGGTAGCCAAAATAGTTTTAGTTGTTAGACAGACAACGAAAGAATGACTCTTTTTAATGAATTACAAATAGAGCTTACAGTGCATAAAGCAGTAGGTCTAATGACTTTGGTAGTCAATTTGAACTCTATAATGCCACATGTATAAATACAAGTGCATGAGTATACCATCATGGAGCTAAAGTATGTCTTCATCACCATTTTATAAAAGGTGGTAATTCTCCAACCACACACATGACATATTTGTATGGAATTTCATACCATCTAAGTTGACAATCCAATTCTAAACAGAGCATAATCCAAAAGTTGCATTAATAAGATAGTTGTAACATTTATCTTTTTCTTTCATGGCTCATTAGGTAACTTCGATTTGGAAGCCTTATGTATTTTAATAGTGAATAATCACTTCTATTAGTCAACCCTACCTATCCCATCCATAGCTTAGGAAAAATATGTATAAAATAAATAAAGTCACATTATGAATTGGGTGGTTCATTTGATCAATGTAATTTTCATATGGTATCTCATGAAATGTGTTATGGGCATAATCAACAATTCATACTTACCAAAATAAAAGAACGTCTAAAATATCTTCTTTCTTGCCATCCATTAGTTGGTACATTATGGCCCACTTGAGGAGTGAAGCAACGGTATTATTATGCCAAAACATATAAAAGGTATAGCCCATCGAATAAAAAGTTTGGATTGTGCACAACTCCATATACTTTGAAATGCTCGCTACTCTAATTGAATCACATCACAACTCTCCTTCATGCTATTTGTTCTCCTCTTTCTCTTTACTTCGGTCCACAACATTGAAATTTTCTTCTTCTGTATATCTGGTAGGCATGGCCCTAGATTTGTGATTCAAGCCATTAATCTGTGGGTCCCACTATACAAGGACATGTCCTCACGTGACCTACCCTACTGCACATACAGTTGAGCTTGGGTTCAGTCCTAGAAAAGCATCTCATGCCAGGCTCAAGTCTACTTGTTTTAAGCCCATCATGGGTCTGAGCTTGGCTTGGAACTAGGTTCTACCTAGCAGGTAGGCTTGGACAGGCCTTAGCTTAGCCTTGGCCCAACTAGTTTAAAGCTCTACTTGTGAGTGGCCATCATGCATAGAATATTTTTTAAAGGAAATTAAAAAAACATGACTCACCTTTTATGACTTTTCAGTTGCATGATTGTAACAAAATTTTACAAAAACTTCATGACTTATTAAAGTTTAAAAAGTGCCTAGAAATTCTTCAAACTTGCATTCGTGGTTGCAAATTAGAAATTAAATTTATTATCATGAGATATATGAGTTTGGTAATGATTATTTTTCAATATTTTTATTTTGTTTAATTATTTGCAATTATATTTGTTTTAAAATATTTTATTAATTTTTATCTAAAATAAAAGTTGTTGAATTATTATTTTATTCATTTTTTATTTTTTAATTATCATTATTTAACTTCTACTTCTGTTCTTTACTTGTCAATTAGGTTTTGAAATAACTAAGATATTGGAAGAAACTAAAGAAATTATCATCGGTAAAATTTAATTTATATTTATTTATTTGTTTTTAAATAATAATTTAAGATTGCATACAATAAATAGCAAATATTGTTTCAATGAAATTGCTCACATATGTCAATTAGGTAGTCAATGGTTACTTTCCACTGTGACCTGACGTTAATGAAATCCTCTTATTCATTAGGTAGATCATCCATTGTTTGATCATGATTCTGAAATTGGGTTGATTCAACACTTAGGTGGGCCACCCAACCCGTAAAACTATAATTAAAACATAAATGCTATGGCTTACTTGAGTTTTGGAATACCAAGATTTCTAGGCAATTATTTCTTCAAAATGATTAGGTGAATGGATTAGAGGGTGTATAAACACCACTGCCTGGGATATGGCACTTGCTTAGCCAAGTTAACCCCGTAGTAATGTCAGTCACCTTGCTTTCATTCTATGGGACTAGAATCATATGTTAGTTTAGTAACATTTAAAAAGTGGCCATGATTCTTCAACTATACACGTAGCATAGTTGCACAGTAATCTAGATGGTCCAAAGGTTTGATGGAGCATAAATGAAAAAAATGATCAGAAAAAATAATTATATAATCAGTCTGATTTTTCCTTTAAATTCTGACCACTGAATATTTTACTTACTTTAGTGCCACATACAGGGATAGTTGCCATTGTTTTAGAAGCAGTACAAACCTAACATGGTAATATGGCAAGTCATTAGCAGGACCATTGCATAAACTTTCTCACTTTCAAGATAAACATAATAATTCCACTCATCATGCAATTTATTTCCATGCTTAGATATTGAATGACAAAGGAAGACTTCCCAATGATCCATGGTATTACATACATCCATGGAATTTAGACGGGCTTGATTTCACTTGAAGGACATCTTCAAAACAGGACACATCTTATGAAATGCTTAGATCTCCCACTAATCCTTGTGATGTCACGTTTGTTTGTTGGCCAAAAGGTGTATGCAGAGAGGAGTGCCTTGAAAATCTTATTCTTCTTTGAAATAGCTAAATTTTGATAAGTATTGATGGTCGAATATTGCATATCAGACCCCGATTACTGCCTGATTTTACGTACACGATAATGCCTAATATTATAATTTAATCGTGTTTTTGTTGCAGGATGTAATAAGGAGCTTTGATTGAAAAAGAGTATTAAAAGCATGGATTTAACGCTCCGAAGTCACCAGAGCAAGGAATGGACTCCAGGGGACCGAGATCGATGGATATACACGCCAGAGATCTGAGAAAATTGAGAAACTGAAGCTCAAGTGGCATGAAAGTTAGTCAGAATGCAAGATCATAGGGTTTCCACCATCCACTCGGCTCGAAACTTCATACATGGCCTGAGGACCATAAATTAACCGTACATGTCAAATTTCAGCCATTAGATCCTCGTGGAAATGGCCCAACAGAGAGATCAGAGGGCGCTAGCCATTAAAGAGCATCTTGGCAATCCATAAGCGATTAAGGCTCAAACTTAGACGTTAGAAAGAGCATGAAAAATAACAAATTCTAGTGAAATTTTGTATCATTTGCATGGTGCAATCAGGAGATACTGACGGCAGAAGATATAACAAAAGAGAAGGGCAAATTTGTAAATAGATGTGCCATGCATGACATCAAGCATATGTGAAGCCAATTGTATTTTTAACGGTGAATGTTGTCTATATATTGGTTAAGCATGTGGCCCACCCTGAAGTCGGATCTACTTTAAACTAGAGGTTATGGGCCAACACTATGTACAGGAGCTGATGGAGGGAGTGCATTTATAGGACAGGCATTGCAGTGGACCCCACCTATTTTTTGCACAAAACATCCAAATAGAGACGTTTCGCACGTCACTGGACGGACGTGTTCCCGCTGGGTTTTGACAGTGGGCCCCACCCATCATTCCATTAGATGATCTGACCCGTCCATTTGCTCTGGAGGATGGCCAAGACCCTGGATATGATTCCTTTCTGGTCCCATACAAGCGATCGTGTGAATTTCTTATCCAAACAGAAGACGGACGGTGCAATGAAACGTTCTGTGGGCCACACCGAATCTAACCCAAAACCAGTCAGTTCTAAATAGTTTTTCGAGTAGAATCTAATGGACGGTGTGGATCTTTCACTTGACACCAAGAAGTGGGGCCCACCAACGTCCAGCGTAAGCTCTGTTACGCACGCACCGTCTTCTGCTGTGCGTAAAGGCTACGCACACAAGATGCACCGTTTTCCGTTGCCTATAAGAAGAAAGAGAGAGAGGGCCGTAGGGGATATAGGGGGATCCAAGCTTTGGATGGCCATGTTGGAGGCAGCCGTGGAAGAGATAGAGAGAGTATTATTTTTTAGAGTTGTTTTTTTTCCTTTCCTTTTTATTTCATTCTCTTTTGATCTAGTCCAACCATGTTGGGCTGAACCTCTTAGCTAGGGCTAAGAGATGAAGCCTATAGTGTGATGTGATTGGTTTTACTGTTTCGATTCATGTTACTTGAACTTTCTTGGGTTATAGTTTGATTAATAGGAATGCTTTTAGTTTTCAATGGTTTGTTGTGACTAAAATTATAATAGATCTGCAATGGCTTTGGGTATTCCTCTCTCCTTTTTATGTTTATGACATCAGGAAGCCCTGTTGTTCACCATCGCCTCCTGGGCATGGTCGGATGGCGGTACCCTTCCTAACCTTCATACATTGTTGATTGGTTGGTAATTAGTTTAATTCTGTTGTTTACTTTGTCTCCTGGGCATGGTTTGGTGATGGAATCCATTCTAATTCATATACCTTTCATCTCTTGAAAATTATATCAAAGGAAGTTCAGTTTGATATTCATGGTTACACCCTTTAACTGGATTGAGAGGGGACTCTAAGTCCAGTTGAGTTCCTGAAATAGGCATAAGATCTCCCTGATCTTTATAAGTGGATCCTCTGAATCCCTAGTTTCCTACATCTGAATTCTTTAAATTTTAGATAATTATTTCACCATTATTCATCAAATCCACCTGATTCAGTTTTCATCTTTGTCTAGTTCTAGTTCTATTTAGTTTCAGATAACGTACAGGTTCCAGTCCCTTGGGATTCGATCTCGGTCTTACCAAGTTTATTACTACATCACAACCCTGCACTTGGGGAGTGAACAATAAGATTCACTGATCAAAGGTGTATGCAGAGAGGAGTGCCTTGAAAATCTTATTCTTCTTTGAAATAGCTAAATTTTGATAAGATTCACTGATCGTGACACAAACCCTTAAGGGCTAATTTAACACCTTTTTATTTAGAATGCATTGGACTTAAATCACAAATACATTACAATCAAAGTGATTCATAATCTACAGTTATGTTTGGGAACATGTGATTAGATTCCCATGGAATTCTAATATTGTAACATAATACCATGTGTTATTTTTTAGATAATCTTCATTGTAGGTTCATTGAAATGTATAATTTAGGTAGAAATAAGGTAGTTCCAAGCCTTGGTGTTTTTTTTTTTTTATCATGCTATATCAATATCCATGTAAAGGATTTGGATAGTCTGAATACTTACTGCTAATGAGTCACCATTGTTTTTTAAACAGTGTAGAATGGAAGTAGAATGCTTATGACCTGACTTTGTGGGGTCCACCGCAGTGTATATGTTATATCCATGCCTTCCCTAGTTTTGCCAGCTCATTTTAGGGCATGAGCCCAAAAAATGAGTCATAAATCTATAGGTAAAGCAGATCACCATTGAAACCTTCCTAGGGCCACCATGATTTTTGTTTGCCCCAAAATTTGATCCAAAACTTCGATAGCCCCAAGTTTCAACGGTAGACATCAATTCATGTGTTTCTTGTGATGGAGTCTACTTGAGTGGTAGATCTGTAGGGGATGCAATAAGCCCTAGGACAACTTGCCCGGCGTGGAAGTAACATCAGATGGAATCACACAATGCAATACACACAAATTTTACATGAAAAAATCCTTGTGGGAAAAAACCATACACCAAGAGACAAACAAACTACTATGAACATAAAGTTAGAAGAGATGAAACAACTTACATATATGAAAACCCTAGTTTTCTCCTTATCAAAGCCCTTGACTCAAAAGCTCTCTCAATTTCATTCACATAATCCTATATTAACTTGGTTTATATAATCCTCGTTCATAATTATAAACAAAATAGTGCACTTATGTATTGCGCTCGATCGCACATTCGGTCTACCGTGACATTAACAGAGTTTCTGGGTGATTGGAAATACCACAACATGCTTTGGTCGGCCCAAAAATTCCTCAGTCGATTGAATAACACTGCACCCGATTAAAGTTACTCTATCAATAAGATCTGCCTCATTTTTTGGCCCATGCACTAAAATGAGGTAGCAAAATAAAAAGAAGGTATGGATAAAACACATCCATCATTGTGGGCCTTATAGATCTGGATCGCCAAGGATGTCCACGGGTTGAATTAAAATAGCAGCGGACAATCGCACGTAGTACATACGTCAGCTCTCTATCTCACAACCGCTTGATTGTTGCCTTTTCTCGTTCACCTCATATCTCTATATCTAATGTACATTAATTTTTTTATTTTCATATAAAACTGCAACGATCGAGGATCTTCCATTCAAAATCTCACTGAAACAATGTGTTTCTAAAACCACCGAGTCCAAATCCCCTAAATTTAAACTTCCAAACGCATGGAAAATCCTCCAAATATTCCTAAATAAATCTAAATTCTTAGTCAAAGGAACTCTTAAGGTGATGAATGATCAAAGTAGTTGTTCCGAACCAAGACGTCTGCTCTGTAACTTAACGAGCACATGAAACTATAACCATCTTACCATGTTCAGGAGCTGAACACTTTTTTAAGTGTAACTAGGTGCAGGTTTTGGATCCAGCCGTAGTGTAGCCAAGATTGACAACAGTTCAATAATTTTGGAAGATGACGGACTTGAATCTGAAGAAGATAAAATCGGCACTTGTTTAAGAATTTTGGAATATAATGCAGCTGAAACTGGAGTAGACAAAATTGACAGTAGTTTAAAACTTTTTGAAAGTGATGGATATGACTTGAACCTGAATTCCTATCAGGGATGATTGACTGTTATTGAAGAATGGTGGAAGGTCTGCAGAAGTTGGGTGGTAAGATGAATGTTAGGCTTATGTTGCTGATAAAAACGAGTCATATGGTTTACAGTAAGTGAGAAGTAGTGTGCTGGAAAATGCTGTTGATAAGTTATTTTCTAATTTGTACCAATAGATTTATTATTACTAAGATTATTACTTTATTTGAACCCTATCATGATACTATCGGTGAGCAACATGTGTTTGATGTGGGTTACAAAATGACTACATTTGGAAATTAGCATGATGATCTATTTAATCAACATGTGTGGGAACATTGAGTGTGTAATAGTCCATTTTTCTTTTGTATGGAAAAATCCAATCCATACATCAATAAGATTTCCGTTGAAGAACGAAATTGCCTTCAACCACCACTATGCAAAATTACACCCAGAGATGATCCTATCCATCCAATTACTGGGCTTATTTTGTGTAGATATCTGTATTGCAAGCTGCTGATGAACAATTCTTTAGGAAAATTTTCAATCCATTATTGGCACTTATCAAATGAATGGTTTGTATTGCTGGTTGGGCCTATTTTTTCCACAAACAATCTTGACCATCAATCTTATAATTAATCATGATCTTCTTGTGATTTTTGATACAATAGTGTGGGAATGCCGCTTGTGAGAAATCCACTCCATCCATCAGTTTTCCCAGCTAGGAAGGAGATGCGCACCTTTGAAATCTTCCCGTATCCACCGTGATGCTTATACTTCGTTCATCACTGTGGGCCCCACATACCTTCAACTACTTCCTGCGGATCTGCGTCCCTAGCCAGTGGGACCACGCTGATAGATGGAGTGGACCCCACAGCCGTGTGCAACGCTGGCACATATGATGGGAACCTAAACAAACAGTAAATGAAGTCTCAGGTCCATAAAATCAGACCACAAGTTGCGGTCCACCAAGTGGATAATTTCCAACCATTCATGTGCGTGCCATATCCAATCCATTCAATAGATTCATGGGCCACCATGCAAACATTGCACCAATCCAACTAATATTAGCCATTTACAAACGACCTTTAATATGGATGGTCAAGATTGTTTATATAAATATAGGTCCAATAAATAATCTGATTCATCTATTTGTTAGGGCCCATCACGGATTGCTTATGATTATGAAGAAATCACGTTGAGTCCATAGGTTCTGAAAAAAAGAAACAAAGAAAAAAGAAAAAAAAAAAAGAAAAAGAAAAAAAAAGATGGCTATAGAAAATTGGGCCCAAGCAAGGATGGATTAGATCATTTGAATAGTGAAAATTTTGCTTAGTCCGTGAAATGTGTCTTGAACTTAATGGACAATACAGATTGATTGATTTAACTGTCCACATGGACTCTAAAGGGCTGTATTTGGGTTGGGCTGGCCATTGGGCCTTCAGTCAGGCACGCCTCGGCCCAAAATTGGAATAAAGTGTTCGGCCTATGGCTGGGCTTGGGCTTAAAATTCATTCCCATTTTCAAATTGGGCTAGATTTAGACATAGTACAACAGTCCGTTAAAAGAGCTCATTAGAGCTTGCAAGGATAATTTATAATATGGATCCTTACTCTTGCTTTGGTGGTAGACTCTTAGGAGTTTTAACACCCGGTCAAGGGTTCGAGTATCCATAGGTGGTGAAATCCCACTAAGGTGTGAGTGTGTGTGCATGTGTTTTTTCATTTATTATTTTTATTTCAAAAGGATAATTTATAATACATAAATAGATAAAAGCAAGCCTCTCATCTCCTCTTCCTCCTCTCTTCCTGGGAACGACTCAAGCCTCTCCCCTCTTATCAAAACAGTTTTTGAAAATTAGTGTGTTTTCTTTAGTCCTACATCGTAAAGAATTGGAGAAAAGTTGTAGTTTATAAGTGGTTTAGTGTGTAGTATTCTTATTTGGAGAAATGGAAGATGAGATGCTCAGTTTGCGTGTTTCACACGTGCTCGTCCTATATAGGAAAGAATTGGAGAAAAGTTGTAGTTTATTAGTGGTTGAATGTGTAGTATTCTTATTTAGAGAAATGGAAGATGAGATGCTCAGTTTGCGTGTTCCACACGCGCTCAGGTTCAGACAGTGTGGCTGTAGTAGCCTTAATAGCCAAAACGGTCTAAAAACAGACAGGCCATGATGATACAACATTTGATCATTGATCCAACGATCTTAAATGCTTGAAAAGTAATACCAACTATCAAAAACATTTTACAACTCATATTGATATCCTTAGATTGCTAGATAGCATTGAAGCATTTATGGATAACAACAATATTCAAATTTAAGTGCCACAAATCCAGCCTTCATAGGTGCGAGAGCAATTACAGTACTAAGAGAGAAAACAGTGAGCATGTAAGATTGGGAATGATCACATGTATTTGGATGGTGTCATGGTCTGAGAACACACGAATTCAGGTTGGGCACATTGTGTTTGAAGCCAGGTCGGGTCAGGTTGTGGGTTGAGTCCTCTTGAGGTTGGATCAAGCTTGAGTTTTTTTTTTTTTTTTAGGGGGGGGTTAGCTTGTTAGTACACACCCATGTCAATACACACACTCCATGTTAGCCACCCCCGCTAGGGATCAATACCAAGACTTCAAGTGTTGAAACGAGGTATCTCCACTCAGTCTGCCAGTTGAGCTATGGATCTGGGTGTGGATCAAGCTTGAGTTGCACCACTACTTACATATGTTTCTTCACCACTAGCAACTGTGTGGAACATCTGAGTCATGATGTGGGCTGCTGTACTAGAAAGATACTCCACCCATGGGTGAAAACCAGGGTGGTTCTACTCATCAGGTTGGGAAAACCATCAATGTCATTAAGTGGACAACCAATGGTATATGGTATATTACTTATATGAAAACACTAAAACTTAAACTCGAACTTAACTCGTAGGCTTGAACTCGAACTTTGCTTGAAAGATCCAGCTCAAGCTTGGCTCGAACTGACCCGAGTTGCTTACTGAGCCAAGCTAAGTTGGCCAATCTGTCAGGTTCGAGGACCGAGCCAAGCCGAGTTCAAGCTAGGGTAAGCCAAGCTCAACTCAGTTGGGGTCATGTACAGCTCTACCTTTTCAAGCCCAATATAAATGTGAACACCCAAGTCAAGTCCCAACCCAATCACTTCTTTTACCTCACCCTACCTACCTTAGCATGATACCGGCAGGGTCAGGGTTGTAGTTTTGGCCTGATTCCTGCGGCTCCATGCTCTGTGGGGCCCATTATGATTAATATGTTATATCTACTCTATTTATCCATTTGGCCAGCTCATTTTAGGGCATAAGCCCAAACATGAGGTGGATACTTAGCTCATGTCGACCACAACAAAGGAAGCTTTTTTGGGGAATGAACGCCCTCCATTAAAAGCTTTTTGGGAGCACAAAAGTCTCTGCTGATATTTGTGTTTTTACTTCATCCAGGTGCTAGCCACCTTATGAAGGGTTCGGATGACTGGATCGCAACCCTCCATGGCATTTGTTATCCTCTCCCTCTGCTCCAGTACATAACAGTGATTTTTTTTTATTTTGTTATTTTTCTTTTTCTGTATATCTTGCAAGCAGGCAGGCCCTACATCTATGATCCAAGCCATTACTCCGGTGGGTCCCACTATCCATGGACGTGTCCTTAATTGCCCTACCCTACTACACGAAAAGGCCGAGCTTGGAGGAATAAACATCTTGGGCTAGGCTCGACCTTATTGGTTTTTTTGGCCCATCACAGCTGTGCAAAGGCCTAGGTTCCACCTTTCAAGTTGGGCTTGGACAGAACTTGACCTAGCTTTGGCCAATCCGTTCACATCTTTACTTACAAGTAGTTATGATGCATGTAACATTGATCCAAGGGAACATGAACACAAAAAAGCATGACTCACTTTTCATGACTTTTGAATGACATATTTATAACAAATTCAACTGAACTCCAGGAGTATATAAAATGTCGAAATTTGTAGTGATGGTAAATTAGAAATTGAATTGAATGTTTAAGCCTAAAAGGTGCCTACAAAATATCTAAACTTAAAGATTAAATTGATATATATATATATGTTTTAAAATATATTATTAAATTTTTATCAAAATAAAAATTGTTAAAATTATTTTTTTAACTCCTACTTGGGTTCTTTATTTTTCCATAAGGATATGAAATAACTAAGATATTGGAGAAAACTAAAGAAGCCATCATAGGTTAAATTTAATTTGTATTTAATTTGTATTTGTTTTTTATGATTGCATGCAAGAATTCTCCTAGTGAATAACTATTGTTCTTGTTAAACCATCCATTTTCAGGTCCCAAATTGAAAGGCTTGGGCAGTGTAGGCTCAAACAAATCCTCACCTGCTGTGGCAAAGTAACTCCCAATACAGACCATCAATCCCCCCTATATAAACCACTACACCAAACCCAACCCAAATGAAAACAAGACCACCGTTGGACTCCCATTGGACCCATTCATTGTGTCACACATATGTGATCACATAAGCACATACCATAGTTTAGATCGCTTATGCCATGTACGAAGTATGCCAAGATCATGCAATGGCATAATCATGGCATACTTTGGTATGCCATGACATAATGGCCAATAGTCAAGTTTCTTGTAAATTGCATTAAGTTGTAACTTTTATCTCGTATTATATGCATCAACTCATCAAGATTCAAGTTATCAATAAAATTTCTATATTTGTATTTTTCAATAATTAATTCTTAGTGTAACACTTTGATTATTTAAATTTGTTTTGTTATTATATTATATAATATAATATAACTCTCTCTCTCTCTCTCCAAATATATATATATATATATATATATGACCTAATAGTCAAACTACATTGAAATAGGTAAATAAAACCAATCCAATCAGTAGCAGCAATTATTCAGTCTTTCTTAATTTTTTTGAAAATTTCACATTTTTCCCAATCTTTTATTATATATATTTTTATTTTCAGCAAAAAAAAAAAAAAGAAAAAGAAAAAAAGAAGCCATAAGCCTGTGCGATTGCTTATGCGATTATGCGATGGCATAAGGATCAGCCCAGTCTAATGGCTTATGCGATTTGACAACATTGGTGTCATGCCTATCACCTGTAGCATATAATGATTTTGGTTGCTTCCGAGTTCTCCAACCATGACATTTTACTTTCCAAGACAGCTTTTGATGTTGTGCTTCAGGGGTTGAGTCCCTATGAAAATTGAATACTTCAACCTTCGCATATCTTTGGTTGAACACACACAAAAATAGATCACACCCAATCGCATGAGTATTTGAAAGGCTTGGACAGGCAATTACACATCATAAAACATTCTTCTTCTTCTTTTTTTTCCACAAAATAAATAGAGAAGCTGGTGTCAAAAGGAAAAAGGAAACTGGTAAAAAGACCAAACATCATTAAGAGCATCCATCCATCAGTATGGTTTTCTTGTAGTTACTGAACATGGGGGAAATTCGTAACCATTGGGAGAAGAATCCGGACCGACCTACGGATTGCTCGCTGTCATTGTTTCTTCATACCACTTGGAAAATCCTTCAATGAGGGCTTCTTGCATCCAAGCATGTCGGCAATTGTCCAACGCTTTGGGGATGGTTAACCATCTCCTTTGGCGAGAGCTCTGCTCCGGCCATGAAGGAAGCTCCTCCTTGACGAACAAAGCAAACATGGCAGCTTTACACAATCCGTCCTGGCTGAACTGGTCTTGGTGTGTTTTGCTCTTGAAGTCATAGTACCCCAAGAACCCCTAAAGATGGAAACACCGAAAAGTTAGGGTTCAGTGATCCAAATAAATATAAACTGAATTGAATGCCTAAGCATAAAAGGTGCCTACAAAATTTCCAAACTTAAAAATAAAATTTTTCATATATATATATATATATTTGTTTTAAAATCTGTTATTAATTTTTTATCAAAATAAAAATTGTTAAATTTTTTTTTTTGATAAAAAATGTTAAAAAAAAATAATAAATAATAAATAAAAAAAAACTTCCACTTTTGTTCTTTATTTTTCCAATATGATCTCCAATTTTAGATTTAAAAAAATTTCAAATATATATTTGTTTTAAAATATGTTATTAAATGTTTATCAAAATAAAAATTGTTAAATTATTATTTTTAACTTCTACTTTTGTTTTTAATTTTTCCATTATGATATGAAATAACTAAGATATGAAGGAAACTAAAGAAGTTACCATTGATAAATTTTAATTTGTATTTCATTCTTTCAAAAAGATTGCATGCAAGTATTCTACTGGTGAATAGCTATTGTTCCATGTTTTCAGGTCCCAAATTAAAAGGCTTGGAGTAGACTAAGTGTCATTGCCGGGGGAGGCTCAAACAAGTCCTCATCTATTGTGGCAAAGTTAAAATCTAAGCTTTTGTCAAAATCACAAAACTCCCAATACAGACCATCAAATACCCTATATAAACCACTACAGCAAACCCAACCCAAATGAAAACAAGACCACCGATGTGGTACTGGCCCCCATTGGCCCCATTCATTGTGTCATGCCTATCAATTGTTGCATATAATGACTTTGGTTATTTCAAAGTTCTTTGACACGACATTTTACTCACCAAGACAACTTTTGATGTTGTGCATTAGGTGTCGAGTCCCTATGAAACTCGACCACTTCAACCTTTGCTTATCTTTGGTTGAACACGCACACATGCAAAATAAAAAAGAAAAAAAGATCACACCCAATCACATGAGTATTTGAAAGGCTCGGACACGCAAGCAAATCATTGAACATTCTTTTCTCCACAAAATAAACAGAGAAGCTGGTGTCAAAACGAAACAAAATCACGACTGGTAAAAAGACCAAACATCAGAAGAGCGTCCATCCATCAGTATGTTTTTCTTGTAGTTACTGAACTGGGGGGTCGGGTTGTTTCCTAACCGTTGGGAGAGGAATCCAAACTGTCATACGGACTGCTCGCTGTCATTGTTTCTTCATACCACTTGGAAAATGCTTCAACAAGGGCCTCCTGCATCCAAGCATGCCGGCAATTGTCCACCGCGTCGGGGATGGTTAGCCATCTCCTTTGGCGAGTGCTCTGCTCCGGCCATGAAGGAAGCTCCTCCTTGACAAACAAAGCAAACATGGCAGCTTTACACAAACCGTCCGGGCTAAACTCATCTTGGTGTGTTTTGCTCTTGAAGTCATAGTACCCCAAGAACCCCTGAAGATGGAAACACAGAAAGATAGGGTTCAGTGATCCAAATAAGTAGAGAGAGCTCACGGTTTAGCAATCCAAATGAATAGATGGACTGATCCACAAGTACAGTTTGTTGGTGCTTTCGGCTGTGTAAAAAATTTGGGCTCATGGCTTGGTGAACTCGATTGTTGAGCTAATGGCCCACCCAGAATATCCTAGATGGGAGATCATAACCCACCAATCTTTGGCTCTTTTCATTAAATGTGAACTGTTGATCCCCCTAATCATTCTATTTGTGGGCATCCCAACCAACAGTGGGGCCTATCAGATGTCTGGAATGTTAAAACACGGGCCCCTCATTGAAAATATTGGCAAACTGCATGCCCCTTTAAGTAATTCCTAATGAGTAGCTCTCATCACTCTGAAGTACAGGGAGAAGTAACAAACTATTTGTATACGAAGCTAAACTCAAAGGCATCATAATCTTACACCATCAGTAACACATTTTGTTTTTTTGTTTGTTCAGGTTACATTTGCTAAGCACTAGTTTAGAATTATCTTATTGCAACAAATAACAACAAAAATGTGCCATTGGAAAGAGTACCAATACAAAAGGTTTTGTTTTTCAGGTTATGTTTGCTAAGCACTAGTTTAGAATTTATATTATTGCAACAAGTAACAACAAAAATGTGCCATTAGAAACAGTTCCCATACAAGAGCAGAAAATGATGGTGTGGAACTACGGAACTAATACATGAAACTCTGCAAGATAAATAAGACATGAATCAAGTGGAACTGCCTCTTGTTCTCCTCTCCTAAAGAATTGCGGAAAAAAAAGAAGAAGAAAAAAGATTCCTTATGCTTATGAAGATTTGACTTAAAAATTATATATGCATGCTGCTGTCCAGTCTCAACTGCCGTCCAAGCAATCTGCTTTGCATCTTTTTGCATGTATAGTGGAATATTAGATCATCCGAGATTCATACTAATAAAACGGGATTAGTTCAAACTTGAGCTGCCTTCATGCATGGCTTGACTAACAAGAAGCTATAGCTTATATCTTCTTGTTCAATGATTGTGGATGAGAACCCACAAGGAGGTAGTAGAGATTGAAGAGAATTATAGTGGGGAAAGAAGCATGTTAACAGAGACCATGATTGACATCTCATGCTACAAACATAGTATCATCTCAAGAGTTGAAAATGGTTGCCCTTACCATAAGATAGCAATTTCTAGGCATTAGTGATACACCCATAAATGTATCCACACCACTCCTGGGCAACAACAGGAGACAATATATCTTGCTTCACTAAGACTAATTGACATCTCATAGAAGAAAGTGTGTGCGCACGCGTGCATGCGCAGTGTTTTAAATAGCAGTAGCATGTTGCATAGAGTTCAACCCTCTGTGGAGTGTGGCGTAAGTAGCGTAAGGTACACGATACTTCTATTTTTATACTTAAAAATAGAAAAAATATGATAAATAGTAAGAGAAAAAACAAATATATACATATATAAATGCCTAGAAGATGATTCTTTTTTTTTCCAAGTGTAAGCATGTTCAAACAAGTTACTAATTATCATTTATCAAAAGCCAATCCACATATATAAACCAAATCAAATCAACAACTTTCTAAGCAAACCACGCCTAATTGAAAGCAAAAGTCACAAGTATGGAAAAAAATTAAAATCTAGCAGGTTAAGAGTATTAAGTACAAAATACAAAATATAATTACAATTTATTAAAGAAACATAGCGTACGCTTACGCTATGAATACACTACGACGCTACATACACTACGAGTATACTATGACCCCCATAGGATTTTCACTATTTGCTAACACCATGTAGCATCATAGCTACGCTATGACACCATTCAAAACATTGTGCATGTGTTAAACCAATAACTGGACACATTAAATAAAAAAAAAAAGGAAGGCGAGTTTCTCAAAGTACATAAAATGGTGCAAGGGCCCAACTTCAGATAGAGAAGCAACAGGGGCATTGGCATCGGTAACCCCCAGGAAAACGAAATGTTTAGCTCAACAGATGAGATGCAAATTCCCTGAATAGCTCAATTACTGCCCCCAGGATAAAACCATCTCCCTTAAGCCCAATTCAACACTGTCAGTTCACTCCAACAATAACATTGAGATGAAGAAGGAGAGATTGAATAAGCTTCATTGTCTTCACTTGAAGCCAACACTCAGGCCTGGGTGGACAAATGGCCATAACAGGCCCCTAATATCATTCCCTGAGGATTCAAGAGATGCCCACCAACTCTTGCTTTGCCTCGCTCCCTGGTTCACAAATCGTGAAACTTAAACACCCACCTTCCAACTGATCTAACCCCTTATATCCTCCACACTAAAACAGATTTGCCTTGGACCATATAATCTCTCATCACCTGCTTGGCACCAATCCCACTATAATATCTTTAAATGTTTTGTGATTCAGAGCCCACAGGAATAGGTCATCCTTCATTCCCGCAACAACTTGGACAGAATGTTCCTCATCTTCAGAGCCCACAAGGTCATTAAGTGTGTCTTCTTAGGTTATTCTTGATCACAAAAGAGGTATAAATGTTATGATCCTCTGACCAGTAAGAAATGTATTCGCCGATGTGACCTTCTTTGAAGATATTCCATATTTTTCTAATGAAGAAAAATCTCAACATAATCATCTTATCAGTGAGGGGAAGCCTGTGCAGTCTAACTTGACATCCCTTCCAATATCTAGCCTAGATGATACTTCCACTTCCCCCATCTCAAAGCCCATCCTTGTGTATCGTTAAATCCTCCACTGATCAACAACCCATTATTTCATCTACTCCAGTTGGCACTTCAAGTAAAAACTTTATCTGATGCAGGGGCATTTTTACACAAGGCTCAAGTGGGGTGGCCTGTGGGATGCAAGGACACACTTGGGGTGGGTGGCCCGTGTAAGGCGGGTGGCTTGTGTGAGGCTAGCCCCACCCGTGTGAGGCGGGTGGCTCATGTGAAGTGGAACCCATATGAAGTGGGGTCCATGAGGGAGGTTCGGTCGAGGTTATAACCCATGGGATGTGGGGGGCTATAAGATAAAGGGAGTAATTCGCCATGCTCTATCAATTTGAGCTTTTAGAGCAAGTGGTTAATTGTCCTGCATCAAATTAGTATCAGAGCGGGAAGACTCGTATTCAAGACTCTTCACCAGGGATAATTAATGCATAGGCGTTTTAACACCGGACTCGAGTGGGGTGGCCTGTAGGATGCAGGGGCACAGTCGGCGTGGGTGGCCCGTGTAAGGCAGGTGGCTCATGTGAAGCAGAACCCATGTGAAGTGAGGCCCACGAAGGGGGTTCGGCTGAGGTTCTAGCCCATGGGATGTGGGACCTAGGTTATGAGATAAAAGGATTAATTCCCCATGCTCTATTAGTTCAAGCTTTTAGAGCAAGTGATTAATTGTCCTGCATCACTATCTCTCCCGATGATCCTCCCATTGCCTTGCGCAAACCTTCCCATTCTTGCAAAGAGCATTCCATTAGCAATTTTGTATCATATCACCATCTTTCACCTTCTTTCCAGTCTTTTGCAGCTTCCTTATCCTCCTCAGTTACTCCTCGTAACCAGAAGGAAGCTACAAGTGGTCCTGGTTGGACTAAGGCTATGATGGAAGAGATGCAAGCGCTGGAGAAGAACGGTACACGGGAATTGGTTACCTTACCTGTAGGCCAACAAATAGTTGGATGTCGATGGGTTTATATCATTAAGTATCTTCTTGATGGTTCGATCGATTGCTATAAAACACAGTTAGTTGCAAAGGACTATACTCAAACATATAGTGTGGACTACTTTGAGACATTCTTAAACAACAAGGTTTGGGCGAATGGTCTTCACCATAGGTTTGCTCCCTATAGATGAGGGTTCGATTCCCCTCCTTGGCTTTACCCGATACACGTGGTTGTGGGCAGTGTTCGAGTTGTTGGTATCGCTACAAGTTTCGCTGGCCAGAGATAAAGATATAATATCGTTATCGCCGATAACCGGAAATGTAGGGAAAATTGGGGAAACATGGAGAAAATGGTGGAATTTTTCAATGAAATTTCAGGACATGCCTAAATACACATATTTACATATTCACGAATGAAAAAATTACAAAAAGAATGCATTAAATAATAAGTTTTCATTTAATTGGGGCCAAAAGGCATGCGTTGTCGTAAGAAATCACTCAAATAGGAACTATATAATACAAATACAAGCTTACAATAATTAAGACATGCAAAGTAAATGAATTCAAAAAAATATGCATTTATTTAAATGGTGGTCACTGAATCTCCACAGTTTCCTCTCGTGTGGCCCACTTGAGTTTTGGATACACCTGGTTTTTTGGGTTCATGTCCTGAAATGATTGGGGAAAAAGGATGGCCATGGTGGATTTTTTAGAAACAACATGGTGGACCCCACCTTACATCCCAGCTGAGGACCCAAGTACTTCCTAGGAAAGGAAATCGGATTGCATACTATGTTACTCAATACGCTCTTATCATACTAAGTAAACTCAGTTGGGAATACCTTGAATGTATGTAGTCTATCCATGCCGTCCATCCGTTTTCCCATCTAATTTAAGGGGTTTAGCCCAAAATTGAAGCACATCGAAAGATCAAGTGGATCATGCCACTGGAAACAATGGGGATAATGATTTCCACCGTCGAAACCTTTCTAGGCCCAACAGTGATATTTATTTGTCACCCAACCTATTCATATGATCATACAGACATGGATTAAGTTAAAACACAAATATAAGCTTGACCCAAAACTTCTATGGCCTCCAAGAATTTTTCAACGGTAGATGTTCAATTCAACTGTTTCCAGTGGTGTGGTCCATTTGAACATTGGACATGCCTCATTTTTTGTCTCAATCCCTAAAATTATCTATTAAAATGGATGGACGGAGATGATAAAATACATAAATCATGGCAGACCTCACATAGTTTACTCAATACGCAGTCCCCAATAATTGGATTAGGTGAGACTCCCTATCCACCGAAGTGGGTGGGACCTATGACTATGGGGCTCATAGGGAAGGACAATATAGATGTATGTGGCTTATCCATACCGTTCATCCATTTTTTCCACTGATTTTAAGGGTTTCGCCCAAAATTGAAGCATAAAAAAAGCTTAAGTGGACCACACCACAGTAAACAGTTGGGTTAATGATATCCCCCACTGAAATTTTCCTAAAGCCCACAGTGATGTTTACTATTATCCAACCTGTTAACAAGGTAAAAAAGATACAGATGAAGGGAAAACATAAATCTCAGGTTCATCCAAAACTTCTGTGGACCTGAGAAGTTTTCAACGGTATATGTTCAATTCACACTATTTTTTGCAGTGTAGTCCACGAGCTCTGGATATTCTTGAATTTTGGGACCATGCCCTAAAATGGTATGCAAAAATGGATGCACGGCGTGGATATGACACATACATGATGGTGGGTCCACAGAGTTTACTCAGTCGGCCAAGGGTACTGCCTGGAAACGATTGGCTACTCACCCTGCCACTAGCCAACGTATAGTGGTCAGTGGTCAATGGGCCCCAAAATGATATGTCTCATCCATGCCGTCCATTTATTTTTCCAGATAAGTTTATGGTATGAAACCAAAACTAATGTAGATAAAAATCTCAAGTGGGCCACACAATGTTGATTGAGCTCTCACCATTAAAAACTTAGGGCTACAAAAGTTTTGGATCAAGCTAATATTTGGCTTGATATTTGTTTTTTGACTACATCCAGGTCTTAATGATGTAATCTATAGGTTGGATGTCAAATAAACATTACAGTGGGCCCCAGGAGGTTTTTAATGGTAGAAATTCAATCACTACCGTTTTCCCATGGTGTGGTCCACCTGAGATCGTGATCCACTTATTTTATGAGATTTAATATTAAAATGATGTGTAAAAATGGATGGATGGTATGGATAAAACAAATAGATCATGATGGGCCCACAGAGCATCGATCAACGTCACTAGCCAAACCGCATCCGTACTGCATACGCACCCGAGATGGGCTGGTGACGCTGTCGCTAGTGGTCCCACCATGATGCATATGTTTCATACATTCCATCTGTCCATTTTTTTAGATCATTTTATGATATCGGACCAAAAATGAGGTAGATTAAAATCTCAAGTGGACCATACAATGTTAATTGAACGTCTACCATCAAAAACTTCTTGCGGGCTACAAAAGTTTTGGATCAAACTGATATTTCTTTTTTCCCTTCACCCAGGTATATAAGACCTAATCAATAGCTTGGACATCAAATAAACAGTACAGCGGGCCCTAGGAGATTTTTAATGGTGGACATTTAATCACTATTGTTTTCCCGTGGTGTGGTCCACCCGAGTTTTAGATCTACCTCATTTTTTGGATCAAGCTCTAAAATGATCTTTAAAAATGATTGGACAACATGGATAAAAGTTAAAACAGATACATCATGGTGGGGCCCACAGAGCACCGACCTGGCAGCGTCAAAGCCAAACCCCCATTTAAAACCAAAATCTGACCCCATTTTTGTCTACACCCAAAATTCCCTCTCCCTTGTCCCAAATTTTCAGAAAACCCTCTCTTTCCCAACAATATCTCCTGATTTTCAACCCGAAAATCCCTCCCCCTCATCCCAAAATTTTTAAAAAAAATCTTATGTTTTCCAACAAGATCTCTGATTTTTCATACCTCGATTCTTTCCGGAGAAGTTGCCAGAGGATTTTTCGACGGAAAATAGGATTTTATTTTTATTTATTTATTTATTTATTTATTTTGTGTGTGTGTTATTCTTACCTCTTGAACAACGGTTGCCGATCTGCAATGAACAGCTATGAATCTCTGAAATTCACATCTTCAAACAGATCCGAGCGAAAAACAAGTATTTTCTTTTCTGTTTTTTGTTTGTCTTAGATTTCGACGATTTTATCGCCGAAAACATCGACATTGTATCGGAAAAAGGGTGGTAGTTGGTGGGAACAATGAAATATCGGCGATTTTGTAGAAAATATCGAAAAAACGATATTATCAGCGATATTTCGGCAATATCTAGCAGAGAAACGAAAAATTAGGTTATCTGTTTCAATTACCTAGCGATACCAATATTATCAGCGACAATTCGATATTGTCGCCGATAATTTAAACACTGGTTGTGGGTGATTGCGTGTATCCTCAAGGATTAGTCTCACTTCAAAAAGAGGTGGGGACACCCTGTGTGTTCAAAAAAAAAAAAAAAAAACATATAGTGTGGATTACTTTGAGACATTCTCTCCTGTGGCCAAGTTCAGTTATGTTCGTGTGGTCATCTCTTTGGCAATGAACTTGTCTTGGCCCCTGTTTTAACTCGATGTGAAGAATGCCTTTTTATACAGTGATCTTGCTGAGGAGGTTTATATGGATCAAATCCCCTGGTTTTTCGATGCCTTCTAACTCTCCCCTTGTGTGCCGCCTTAAAAAGTCTATCTACGGTCTTAAACAATCCCCACACGCTTGGCTCAATAAATTTAGTTGGGCTCTTCTAGATTTTGGATTGTTCATAGTCAAGCTGATCATTCGCTATTCATCTGTCAATGGTCCACGAGGATCATGGTGTTGATTGTTTATGTAGATGACATTGTGTTGTCGACAGATGATACTGCGGGAATTGTGGCCATTAAATCCTTTCTCAAGACTCGATTTGCAATCAAAGATCTTGGAGCCCTTCGCTATTTCTTAGGCATTGAAGTTGCCCAATCTAAGTTTGGAATTGCGCATTCTCAATGGAAATCAGTGTTTAAATTATCGACGACAATATCGAATTGTCGCCGATGATATCGGTATCGCTGGCTCAGGGATACCGAAACCCCATTTATTCGTTTCGGTGGCAGGTTTCGCCGATAATCTCGCTGATAATTTCGATATCGTCGATATTTTCGAAATGTTGCCGAAATTTCACTGTTCCCACGATAAAAGGGGATGTAAAATCGTCAAAATAAAAAACAAAAAACACAAGAAAATACCTATTTTTCGCCTGAATCTGTTTGAAGACGCGAATTTTAAGAGCTTCATGGTTGTTGAGTGCAGATCGGCAACCTTTCCGGTAAGATTCAACCCCAAAAAAATCAGTTTTTCTGTCGTCTCGATATCTTGTTGGAAAATAGAGGGTTTTTAAAAAATAAAAATAAAAATTTGGGATGAGGGAGAGGGATTTTCGGGATGAAAATCTGGAGATTTTGGTGGGAAGGAGAGGAATTTTTGAAAATTTGGAATGAGGGAGAGGGATTTTCAGGGTTTCTACGCATTTTGGGGAATCGGATTTCAGATTTTAGGGAAATCAGATTGCGTACTGTGTTACTCAGTACACACGCTCTTATCGTACTGATTAAACTCTGTTGGGCTCACTGTGAACGTATGTGGTTAATCCACACCGTCCATCCGTTTTTCCATCTCATTTAAGGGTTGAGACCAAAATTGAAGTATATACAAAGCTCAATTTGACCGTACCATAGGAAATAGTGGGAATAATGATTTCCACCGTTGAAACTTGATAGGCCCCACAGTGATGTTTATTTGTCATCCAGCCTGTTCATAAGATCACAAAAACATGGATGAAGGGAAAACACAAATATCAGATTGATCCAAAACTTTGGTGGCCCTCAAGAAATTTTAACAGTAGATGTTCAATTCACACTGTTCCAGGTGGTGTGGTCCATTTAAGACTTGGATATTCTTCATTTTTGGGTTCAAGTCCTAAATTTATCTGGTAAAATGGATGGAAGGCGTGTCAGGTGGTGTGGTCCATTTAAGACTTGGATATTCTTCATTTTTGGGTTCAAGTCCTAAATTTATCTGGTAAAATGGATGGAAGGCGTGGATATAATATATAAATCATGGTGGACCCCACAGAGTTTACTCTGTACGCTTAGCGTATTGAGTTACTCACTACCCGATCTGCTTCCGTTTTAAGGGGCACTTAGCATACTGAGCAGTCACACCCACCATTGAAACGTTTATAGGGCCCATCGTGATGTATTTTTGAGATCCAACCTATTCATAAGTTAACATAGAGATAGATGAAGTGAAAACAAAAATATCAGCTTGATTGGAAACTACTATGGCCCCCAAGAAGTTTTGAATGGTGGATGTCACTGTCCCCACTATTTTCAATGGTGGGGTCCTCTTGAACTTTAGATCTATCTCATTCACTTCATCCAAGTCTGCATGACCTTATTGATAGGTTGGGTGGTAAAAAAACATCACGATGGCCCTTAGAAAGGTTTCAACGGTGGGTGTCATTATCACTACAGCTTCCTTTGATGTGGTCCACTGGAGATGTGTATTTACTTAAATTTTTGTATAATATCTTAAAATGATATTAGAAAAGCGATGAATGGTGTGGATAAAATACTTACATCATGGTGGGCCCCACAGAACCTTGCTCGGACGGATCCGTCCAGGCGGGGCTAGGACGCAATCCGCGTCCATTTTTTATAAAAATCGGATTGTGTACTGAGCACGCGGGGACGCAGTTTAGCTAGTGACGCTGATCGCTGCTCCGCGGGCCCATTATGATCTGTCTTTAATTCACACCGTCCATCCATTTTTACACATCATTTTAATATTAAATGTAATAAAATAGGTAGATCAAAATCTCAGGTGGACCACACCATGGGAAAACAGTAGTGATTGAATTTCTACCATTAAAAAGCATTCACGGTGGGTCCAAAAGTGAAGAATATCCAAAGCTCAAATGCACCACACCACATGAAACAGTGTGAATTGAACTTGTACCGTTGAAAAATTCTTAAGTGTCACGGAATTTTTGTACTGAGCTTATATTTATTTTTTCCCCTTCATTCATGTCTTTTTGTTCTTATTAAAGCTTGGATGACAAATAGACATCACTGTAGGGTTTGGATGGGATGTTGTAAATGCACATAAACCAGCAGTGGCAACGTCATGAAGTACACCGAAATTATCATGAGGCCCACTTGATGATTAAGAATGATGTCTCTACCTGTTTTGCATGTCATCGATCTGATGGTTAGGATTATCGGGGCTGTCCATCTAGTGGTAGATCCATATCTCTACCCTACAGGTAGCAGGGAGATGTATTGATCGGGGCCGTCCATCTAGTGGGATATATCATAGATGGATATTTTTGAAAAATATCACAGCAATTAGAAAATCTTGTTTATCACATTTCATCAATTTAATTGGATGAATGTTTGTCTATTAACTATTTTCATCTCACACCATCGCTTGAAGGCCATCTTTCAGATGTATATGATAACTGGATATTTATAAATTTGGATAAACCAACCATCCAAAGTAAGGAAAACTAGATGGACAGACCAAATTGATTCATTTTCCTGCCACTTGTACCAATGTTTCCATAGTAAGATAACCTTGATCTGTAGCTAGCAGATAAAGTACATAAATCACCTTGGGCCTACGGAATTTACTCAATACGCAATCTGCGGACTCTTTCCTCAATTGTAAGTTACATGAAATTTTGATTTGATTTAACATCCTAGCCCTTTAGCATTCTTGTAAGCTTGCATTTGTATTATATAAACTCATTTTGATTACTATTTGAGTGATTTCTTACGACAATGCATGCTTTTTGGCCCCCGTTAAATAAAAACTTATTATTTAATGCATGTTTTTTGCAATTTTTTCATTCCCGAATATGTAAATATGTGTATTTAGGCATGTCCTGAAGTTTCACTGAAAAATTCCACCATTTTCTCCATGTTTCCCCCTTTTTCTTTGCATTTTCGGTTATCGACAATATTATCAGCGATAACGATATTAGATTTTTATCTCCGGCCAGCGAAACTTGTAGCGATACCGACAACTCGATCACTGATGGAAATATGCTCTTGATCTTCTCTTCGAGACTGGGATGCTTCGATGTAAGCTTGCTTCAACACCTATGGATGTTACTCATAAAATTGGTCCCGATTACGGTGAACTCCTCTCTGACCTTATGATGTATTGGCGACTAGTTGAACGACTTATCTCACTATTACTCGGTTGGATCTCTCGTATGCAGTGGGTGTTGTAAGTCAATTCATGCATGCCCCACGTACCGCGCATTTGGGAGCAGTATATCGTATTCTTCGATTTCTTAAATCTTCCCCAGGCAAAGGTTTACCATTGCAGCAACATGGCCACCTTCATTTATCTGGTTATTCTGATGTTAAATGTGCTGGAAGTTCACATGATCGACGATCTATATTTGGGTATTGTACACTTGTTGGTGGCAACCTTATCACCAACAAAGAGTAAGGAGCAATCCGTTGTGGCAAGATCTTCTGATGAGGCTGAGTATCGGGCAATGGCTCATGCGACATGTGAACTTATTTGGCTTCGAACCCTCTTACTGGAACTCGGTTATGATTCCCCAAGTCTCATTCCTTTGCATTGCGATAATCAAGTTGTCATTCATATTGCCACAATCCAGTGTTCCATGAGCACACGAAGCACATTGAGATTGATTGTCACTTCATTCAGGAGGAAGTGGCTAACAAGGAAATTGTGACTCTATTTGTTCGCACTGGGGACCGGCTGGCCGATGTTCGTACCAAGTCTCTTAGCCGGAGGTTGCTCTTCTTCGTATCACTAGCAAGTTGGGCAAGATCAATGTCTATGCTCCAACTTGAGGGGGAGTATAGGAAGAGTAGTGTGTATTTTTGCCCCTTTGTATGCTCCTACGAAGTGTGTTTTATCTATTCGTAGCCTTATAATAAAAGGTGTGTGTGTGTGGGGGGGGGGGGGCGGGGCGGCGGGGCGGCGTGGGGTAATACACCAAGAAGCCTCTCTCAATCTCACACCTCTCTCTTGTTCTTCTCCTTTTTTTCCTTCATTTCCCTCCCTAGATCCTTAAAACCAACTCATATACCCATAGTGTAGGCAAGAAAATTGTTGAACTACATCAGACATGCACTTGGTTAGGAGAGGTAAGAAAGACCACTTAAGAAGCAGCCTTAGTAGAGGAAGAAGGCCAAAGAAGGCAAACCCAACAATGGAGGCGAAAAACCGGATCGAGTTGGGAGTTACGAATGAAGCTGCCTGCACTAGGAGGATGGCCTTGACCTGAGAGTTGGAGCAAAGGATGCAACTAAAGGAATTGTTGGATGTGAGCTACATGCAACGATCCAAAGCACATTATGCATCCCTAGTGTTGTTCCAAAAGAAGCATAGCAGCGGCCTATGGCCATGCATCAACTACAAAATCTTGAATGTGGCAACCATTAAGAATTACCCTTCTTCATTGGGAACGAATTTTACCATTGGTAAGGTTGCTACATCAAGTTATGTGAACTTGATGTGCACCATCAAGTGCAGATGATTGAAGGAGATGAGATGAATATCATGTTTCACATGTTGCCAAATCAAAGCATTTGAGTTTCTAGTCACGCCTTTTGTACCAACCAATGACCATGCCACATTCAGCACCCTCATAAGCAAGTTGTCCCATCCATATTTAATCTGTTTGTGGAAGTCTACCTATAAAACAAAATAAATTAAAAACCCCTAAAAGAACATGTTGATCAAAAGATAGTAAGAATCTAAATAGAATATATGTGAAAAGGAAAAACTGTTGATTCGCTCAACAAGAAATATAATTCCAAGGGCATTGGGTAGAGGATAGCAAGCTAGGATGGATGAAGAAGGTGAGGATTATAACACTAGCTAAGTTAAAGTCCTTAGGCCTCAACAGGTATTAACAAAGATTAATAAAATGGCTATTCATGGGGGAGAAGCTCTACTAACTTACCTTCTCAAAAAGGGATCAGCTATTACCGAAAGTTAATATAAAGGTCACTCATGGGGGGCAGGTCCATTAACATATCTTGTCAAGAGGGGATTTTGTGTAGTTTTAAGAAGCATTCAAAGACTTGAGGGATCTTTTTGATAGTATGGCCAGTCTTCAGACTCTGCGATCATAGGAAGCACATTGAGTTGCATGCAAGAGAGACATCCGATGGCTTATTAAAGTCTTAGCTAAGCAAAAATGAATCATGATACACAGTCCAGACATAGATGATGTCTATAGTGCATTGCCCAATAACTTGGAGGCCTTATCTACTAGGCTCCAAGTTAGGGGTCAAGACAGACAATGTCACCACGAGTGTCTTCTAGATTCAGAGTTGAATAATGGAAAAAAAAAAAAAAAGGATTCAGAAGTTGAATCCAAAATGGGTACAAAAACCAGTAGGACTTCTTGGCAGAGTTAGATACAGAGTTGAAGTTTCCACAGGGGACCAAGTTGCTAAAATGAGATGGATGGCAGAGTTGGCTGCATTGAAGGGCTTCTTGGGGGAATTGGATATGGTGTTGGAGTACTAGCATAGCGGAACTGATTGAACTGCCAACAACCAAGATTGAAGGCGCAGTTAGCCAAATTGAAGCCACGTCAAGGGGAGCATGAATGATCACTGAAGCAACTAAGAAAGACCTCATGGCTAAGAGCCTTAAGTAGGTACAAAGAAGCAAAGTCCATAAGTTGTAAAGTCATTCATCACCAAAGGAAGCAGGCTCATGTGCCCAAGTGAGGGACCATAACGGAAAGCTCCTAAAGAATCCCTTGAACCTTGGTGGGAAAAACTAGGTGTCACTCCCACTTTGGACTCTTGCTCCTGCTCCCACTTCTTACCTATTTACTCTCGTTCACATTTTGAAAGAGATGCTTCCCTGCTCCAACACCCAAATTTGTTGCAACTTCATTTCACACTTCATGCAGCTTTAGGCACTCCCTCTACAAGGCAAGCAACTATTGGCCTTGAAGGGGGAGCGTTCCCATAATTTACGAGAAGAGGGAATGTGTCCTGTGAACTTGAGCTCTTTGCAAAGCAAATATCTCCCATTTCCTACATTCCCTTCTTGAAGCCCATCAAGAAGTGATAAACGACCCTATAAGAAGAATGCGAACATATGAACCGGCAACTTTAACAACAGACTTTGACAAGTATGTGGTCAACGTACCACCTTACAAGAGCTTAAGTACTTTTGAGAGAAGAAGACTGGAAAAGAGGCATGCTGTAGCAATTCAAAGATCAAAGGCAGATCTCCAAGGGCACATAACAATGGCATTGACACAAAGGTAGGGGAGAATTGTCATAGAGAGGCATTCCAACAGAATTAGCCAACTTTGGCACTACTTGTACATAGATAAAGAGTGCAAAAGGATGCAGAATAACCTAGCACATCATATAGTCCTTGGAAGATTCAAGTACAATTGTACATTCTTGTAGCTAGAGCCAATCGACAAATTTACCTACAATTCTCAAAGGCTCCTTGATATGGAGAAATCCTCATTCATGACTTTCTTCCAATATAATGGTAGAACATAAGCAATATCTTTGAAAGACCACTTACAAGACTAATTGGTCTAAAGTCCTTAGCCTCGCTTGCACCTCCTCTTTTGGGAAGAAGGGATATAGGTGTGCAAGAATACAAACAAGGCGTTCATATTTATCTTCACGCCGATTTAAACTCTATGTTCATCTCTTGTAAAGGAACTATTATCTACCCAAAACAATTTCACAAAAGAAAAGGAGTAAGAAACTTGAATCTAAATGAGCTAAAGATACCTAAAGAGAGGCCAAAACAAAAGTGACATGTATTAGTGTGAGTGAGAGCCATCTTGTACGTCATTGAGAGATCAAAACACTGTGTCCTTATCAAGTTGGTTGGTATAAAACAATATTTTAAATAATGAATAGCATGTAGAGCAGCGTTCACTCCTCTAAAGCATAAGGCATAAGCTACGTAACATGTAGCCAGTGTTAGAAGTATTGATATCGCTACAAGTTTCGCTAGCCGGGGAAATTGAAACAATATTGAAATTGCTGATAACTAGAAGGGCCTGTTTGATTTCCAATTTACAAAGTAAACAGCATGTAAATGGGTATTTATTACTTACCTTTGCGTTTTCATTCTACAGCTGTATCTTGATTTGACATAACGTTGACAGCAAACTCGTTTGGAACACTACTGCTTGAAACCGAGAAAAGAAGAGTTTAACCTGTTAATTATCCGTGGGACCCACTGTTATGTATATGTTTGACCCACACCATCCATCTATTTTTCCACCTCATTTTGGGCATGCTTAAGAAAAAAATGAGGCAAAGCTCAAGTGGACCACACCACAGAAAACAAGGGGAATTGAGCGCTTACAATTCAATTCTTCTTATGGGCCACAGAAGTTTTGAATCAAGCAGATATTTGTGATTTCCCTTTATCCATGTCTGTGTGAAGTGATGAACAGGTTGGCTGATAGGGACACATTGCTGTGGGCCCTAGG
This sequence comes from Magnolia sinica, assembly GCF_029962835.1. NCBI lineage: Eukaryota > Viridiplantae > Streptophyta > Magnoliopsida > Magnoliales > Magnoliaceae > Magnolia > Magnolia sinica. Next base: position 87,141,253 of record NC_080580.1, read on the forward strand.
ATCATTTTAACTAGCAATGGTAGGTGTTCAATTCTTCATTTTTTCCCTATGGTGTGGTCCACTTCAGCTTTAGATCTACCTCATTTTTTGGATCATGCCCTAAAATAAGCATGTGGAATTAGATAGACAGTGTGGATTAGATATATACATAACGGTAGGCCCCATAGATTTTACAACGTAAATCCCACTCTTCCAATCACATGTAAAAAATAATAATTACTTATTTACACTCCATTTACTATGTAAATTGAAAATCAAACAGGCCTGAAATGTGGGGAAACATGGGGGAAACAGTGGGATTTTTCAATGAAACTTTAGGAGATGCTAAAATACACATATTTGTATATTTAGGAATCAAAAATTGCAAAGAGAATGCATAATAAGTTTTCATTTGATGGGAGCCTAAAAGCATTTATTGTAAATCCAACCATCCCATCCATCCTATCTAATCCATCCAACCATCCAATCTTCCATCCAAACATCCATCAATATTTCAAAATATCGACAACATAATATTTCGCCAAGAAATCGTCAACAACTGGAAAGGGAACGAAAGATGTGATCTTGATATCACCCATGATAATGATAATATCGCGATATTATCGATATTATTGTTGACAAATTGAACACTGCATGCAACTATGCGCCCATAAAAAAAAATAAAAATAAAAAATCTGAAATGGAATTAAAAAAGAAAAAAAAAGACTTTTGGCAATATTATCGAAATATCATCGATACAACGGCGATTCAAGCGATGACAAGAATTTACACAGTCGAAAATATTACCAATACATTGCAATACAAGAGACACCTAGACTTAGCCATACATCGCCGATACCTGGAATTTTCGATACTACTAGTGTTATCAGTATCGCTACTAGTGGTATCGGTATCGCCGAGCTGGAGATATGGATAATATCATGAATATTTCAATAATATCGTGGATACTTCGAACAATGCATGTAGCGTAAGTTACACATCACTTCTAAAATTTTAATTACGGTTTATTTCTTTGTTTCTTTTTTGGGAAAGGTTAAAATTTTCACTTTTCCAAGATTGTTAAAAAAGTGGACAGCAAGCATGAACCGAGTTTGAGACAGCGGACAGATGGGAAACAATGTCCGATCAAAGTGATTCCTAAGCCAATGGAAAGCTTATCGAGGGAGATCTGCCCCGATTACTGAAGACACGTGCTGTTGATCAGAGGAACATAGTTGAGGAGACGTCAACCATCTTGCGATCCCTTTTTAGTGGGCCAAATGGTGTCCGATCGACCCGATTCCAAGCCTGGATCGTAGATGGTCGAATTATCTTTCCAACGAGTACAAAATCACCCCGATCCAACCATTAATGCGAAAGTTATGGCCATTCTCCCAGGATAGCTGTGTAGAAAACATGGAACACTGATTAAGCAAGGTGCATGATTTGGACCAATGGCATTGTGCCACATAGCACCCTTTTTTAGTGGACAACAAATGTCACCTAGCTGTTGTCCTGTGCTTAAGTGGACCTATGGATGGGCGCCACATGGCGGCCATTTCCTCCTCCTCTTTAAATAGGAGAGAGATCCTCTCATTTCAAAGGAATCCATTTTCCCTCCATCTCATTTCTCTTCTCCTCCACTTCTTCTTCCAGCTAGAACTCCAGATCTCAGATCTCAAAATTGATGGCCAGCAATCCAGCAAATCACAATCAACGATCAACGGATCATGATTAGATCTATGTCCAGCAAGTAGAGGAGATCAATATCCAGCAATACGAAGAGATTAGCATCCAGCAACCGAGAGAGATTTGATTGTCATTCAGTAGCTGATCTCCATCAAAGGGAATTCCAGATCTTCAACAGATTGCAGAGACTCCAAATGTTCATCTCGTCTTACAAAGATCGTCATCTCCAAATCATTATCTTCTTCATTGTTTTCCTCTCCAGTCTTCTCCTTTTCTCATGTTTCTTCTCTTTAAATCATCAGAAATCAGATCCGATCTTTAGATCAGATCGCATCTGACTTCTACTTTGATTATAATCTGATTCCTGCCCCAATAATAGCTTGATCCCTACATTAATTTCATTCTCTGTTTACACTTATTCCGGCTTACCTGGATCATCCAGAGGCCATCTACAATCAACGGCAAACAAGATCGTCCATCAGATGGGCCATGTCTGAAGATACGTCGTCACTACAGTGCCTTCATGGTCACCACCATTACAGCACTCTGCAATGGACGAAGAGCCTCTTTAATGGCTGCCACACCCATCTCCTTGATGCCAACAGCTTCGTCATCAGCATCCATCAAGTAGCAGACGATCAGCAACCAATCAGATGTCCATCTTCTTCCTGCTGATCATCAGTCCCGCTGCAAACAGGGACATCCATTAGATCATGCTTGCCGCTGTTTTCAGCATTCTCATCTATTGAATAAAGGAGACGGAACATGCTTGCATCTGGATCCTTACATCAGCAACTGAGATTGCTGATCCAGTGGACCGTGATCAGCACTATACCCTCCACCATCCATCACATCTGGGACCCATCAACTGATAATGTAACAGCCGTTTTTCTAAAACATTGTATGAGGCATCTAACATCCATTCACAGCAGCTGCTACTTATGAGCAGCAGATGGTAGTTTACACATGGCAGTTTTCTAAAGCACTCAGCGCATGTGAGCCTCAACCTCGTACGCATCCTTCACCTTATAATCAGAACCGTCCATTTCATCTTGATCAGTGCACCGTCCACTGTTTTGCACCATCTCACGTTAGATCCAGGCCCATCTGATGGTCCAGATATATGTCCATCCCATGGCCCATAGTATGGCCCAAATGCTGTCCACTTGTGAGGGCTACACGCTGTCCAGATCTGCGTCCACTTAATGTCCCGATCACAGGTTATTTCCATAGCCTAGATAAGGTCCAAGTACAGGTCTGGTTACCGTCCAGATTTAACACCATTACAAAGTCCTGGTTTAGGCCCGTATATGGTCCAGATTTGGGCCCATACGCTGCCTGGATTGTAGCCCATTTACTGTTCAGATTATGGCCTGTTCAATATCCTTAATTGCTGGCCCGTTTATATAACTCATGGCTTATCTGATTGACCCACTGCCCATGGCCCACTTGATCAATTCATGACTTATTTAATTAGTCTATAGCTTAATGATGTATTTAGCTTGATTACTATTCATATTGATCTCGCTAACCTCTAGATTTACATAAAAAACTGTTTACGCACATAGCTACTTTATTGATGCGCATACCAGTCAATTAACATCCATGCTTGCCATATGCATCATAATGCATTTTACATGCATCTTCATACTTCAACATCTCACCATGTGAGGAGGCCACGGGGCCTAGATCGATGATTTTAAAGTAACCGTTCCATGAGGAACATCACTTGTATCATTGATCCCTTTATTACAATACAAGCTCATTGTTACTCTGTGGACATAGTAGATCACCAAATAGGCAATATGCCAAACCACGTAAATCTATCTTGTGGTTTGGCTCTCCTTTATTGGTCTTGCATTCCGTATTGGGCGAGTCCTCTCATTTGCATCTCAAGGACGCTACCTGATATAGTCTCATTGACTCTTATACTTTTGGATTACTTCAGTTTCCTTGCAAATGGTAAGATCATTCACTTAATCATTTATTCATGCGTTATTTATATTTTACTTTAGAATCAAGGGTGATTCCATTGAAATGTAATCCAGGGGCTTGTGGTATGTCACGGCTTGGAATGTAACTGAACTCGGATTATAATGAAAGCCTTTCAAGTGTGTGCGATTTTGTCTCGTCTTGTGTGAATATGGCAATGAGATGAGAATGTCTTATGAATGTCTTGTAAATAAATGGCAATAAATGCGATCCGGAAGCAATATTTATACTTGATCCAAAATCACATCAATACAAATATTATGTATTCTCTTTTGAAGGGTTTTCACCCTCTATTGCTCTAATCCTCTTCCATGGATGAATATCGATAGCCAACTCATCAGTCTTAGCTCCATAATCACTCACATGGACTACTAATTGAAGATGCAAAAGCTCAATTGGATCTGACACAGAATCTTATCTTGTTAGGGGCATTTGCTTTGGCTTAGGGGATTAGAGCATCATCAGATTTTGGGAAGACCAGTGGTGTAGCGAGTGGCAACATGCTTTGTTGTAGCAAGTTTGGCACCCTCCACAACTTGATCATCCACAAGCAAATCAAGGCAGGTGAGTTTCGTGAAAGGAGAGGAAAGCTAGTGGTACCTATTGTTAGAAGAAGCTCAAGGGAGTTGGAAGAGGTAAAGCTTTATTGAACTTCTTGATGTTCTTAAGGATACAAGACTTAATATTGAGGGTAGGAGCAGGAGGGTCTGGAAATAGGCTAAGGGCAAAAAATTCACTGCCAAGTCCTAGATCATATGTGAGTGTAAAGTGATATAGGGGGCTCTGATGGCATGACTTTGGAAAGTGCAGGTGCCCCTGGGTTCATTGTGTTTGGGTGGCTTGTGGGAAGAAATAGAATCATAAAATGTTGACAACCTGCACAAGGGAAAAGAAAATAATTATTAACGACTACTGATGACACTTATATCCATCCCCCCTTAACTTCCACTATTTAGGGTTGGCTCTTCAACATGTTTGGAACATCATGGGCTATGCAAGTGTCAATGAATATGTTATTGGAAAACTGGAAAGCTAGCCCATGACTGAGTAAAGCTAGAAAGTTGTGGAATCTCAACTTTATTGTAATAGTATGGTCAATATAAAAGGAGAGAAATGCTAGAACCTTCAATAGAAGTGCCCAATTGATGGCCACAATGACTGACAGGACAGTCTGGAATGACGTTCTAGGTTAAATATGTAAAATAAGTTTTTAGATTGCAATCTCGAGGATGTATGGTCTATGGTAGATATGATCTCGACGTAATTTAGACTGTGATGCTTTCCCTTGTTTGATTCTTTTTCCTTTTAGGGCTTTTTAATAAAAACTTACCTGCCCAAAAAAGATCCAGGTAAAGAATTATCAAAATAGCTTGCCTCGCTTGACCCTAAAAATGTACAAGAGCAACTGTCGAGGATTTGGACCCACATTCTCAATAGATCTTCCCTAAAACCAGCTCTTGGTGGATCCCCACATAGATCACTAATGAACTCCTAATTCTCATCGTAACCTTATACGCTTAATTTGGCCATCACAACTTAATTTTTGTCTAAATTGATCGACTTTAGGACCAATGACAAGACGCGAAATAACCTTTCGAACCAGATCAACTCTATGTCATTCAGCTATCATTGGGCCCTGAAAACAGGGCCATGAACTACAAGGAAAATTGGGTAATATCGCCTTTTCACAGCTCACTTTTGGGTCCCCCTCAGGAATGTTAGGCAATTCCACAGCTACAACACTCTAGTTTTGGAGGGGAGGGGGCTTGCTTGGAGTCAGGTGCGGTATTAATCTTCAGTCCTATAAGGGATAATGTAAAAACAGAACAAGTTTAAGGTTCCTACTTACAGAAGGCAGGATGCATTAGCTTACAGCACAAGTTGGTGACTTTCAGAAGCCAATGCTGAGGCTAGGGATTGTGCTGTTTTGGCAAGAATTTTCTACTTCTTTTTACCGATTGTTTTGGATGATGGTTGCTTTGGCAAGACTTTCTATGTACGCATAAGCATGCATTGGCTGATATATATGTACATGCATATCATCAGCATCATCTGCATCATAGCCTTCAAATCTTCTCACAAATCATTCTTATCCACAGCCCATCCTCAGTAAGTTAAGCAAGCCTTCATATCTTCTCATCACCATGACCCAAGTCCTTACAGGTCATCCTCTCATCATCTCTTCAAGCCCTTCAACCTTGATCAAGGTTTCCCTGTTGGAGTCATCTTTCGTTTCCACCACACAGGACTAAACCATCACAATCCTGGCAAGTAAACAAGCCTTCAAATCTGCTCACCGCCTCAATCCAAGTCCTCTTTAGGTCATCCTCTCATCATCTTTTCAAGCCCTCAACCATGATCAAGGTTTTCCTCTTGGAGCAGTCTTTGGTTTCCAATAAACATGACTAAACCATCACAATCTACTTTCCACCATCTTCTCCCTTCTTGAGGCTACTCCTATGCTACTTAGGACGACATCATTGCTAATTCTATCACTCCTAGTCTTCGCACCCATCAATCTCAACATTCTCATCTTCGCAACACGCATCTTCTACTCCTGTTGCTTTTTAACTACCCAGCACTATGCCCCATAATGCAGGGCCAATACAAAAGTTTCCCTCGACTTTCAGAGGCATGCGCCAATAACACAACAATCCTTAGGCACATCTCCACTCTCATCCACCCAGCTCTAATTCTATAACATTATCATTTTAGCCTTTGTCATAGCAATTTGGGAAGCTTTTAGTTGGTGGTTTGGCAAAAGTTCTACAATCAGCTCCCACAACCTTCCAATTTTACTTGAGCTTTGGGCACAACCATTGCAGAGGCTCGAACTAATAATACCAACCCCCAGCCCAACTGAAATATGCACATCACAAGAGCATGCAAGCAAAAGAGGGTGGTCACGAAGGGCAGTTGCCATACACACAGCTTAGAATGAGGCAAACACATGCACACGGCGTTGACTCATATAAGGTAATAAACACAGACACCCAAGTTGGCACAAGGGGCATACAGATACCATGATCAGAAGAAAAGTGGAAAGAAGATGCTCAAAGTAGTTCCTTGCAAAGAATAGTAGGAAGCCACCATACACGTTTATTTAACGCTGCTCACATGCCAACTCAATCCCACCCAACACTGAACATAATTGGAAAATGGCAATTTGCAAGGTCTAGAGCACGCAATGCCAAACAAGGTTGCTTAAGCTGACTAAATCTTCCCTGGTGAGAAGCATCCAGTTGCCTTCTAGGAACCTCCCTCCCTCCCTCGCGCACAGAAACTATATCAGCAAAAAACATAGCAGATGAAAGATGACATGAGGGCTTAACAAATTGAATAACTGACAAAGAATTGAAGAAAACAGTCATTGAGCCATTTTAAGCATGTCATGCTCCATATTTAAAACATGCACAATATCTAGCATGAATATTTATGCCTTCTAGTCACAAATCGATCGGCCTTCTCAAAAAGAAAAATGAAAAGAAAATACAAACAAATAGCTTGTTAAAGATGCCAAAATTTCTTATTCTTAGAAATAAAAAAGGAAGCTAAATTCCATAAATATCACCCAATTATTAAAGAACGCAATGGGGATTTCATTAACAGCCAATAAGAAGGAGAAATCAGCTATCCAGTAGGGAGGAAGATAGCCTAACATTTGAAAAAGTAAAGAAAAGGCATTCCCAAAATTAAACATTATTAGATTATTTCTATCCAACTATATGTTTCCAAATAAATGGGGTAACTAAATAATTATGTAAAATCCCATTGTTATTACCATCTAGTACCATCGAAGAGTGCAAATATACATCAAAGGAGATTATCATGATATCATGATTATCATAACACCCAAAACATTTAAACATGTGCATATAGAATCAACAGAGTGAATTTTACCATGATCTCCCCTCGAACTCCAGCTTCTTCTAAAGCTTCACGAACTGCTGCTTCTTCAACAGTTTCATCATTTTCCCAACCACCCTGGAAGCACAATAATTTAATGATGAAGTGCAATTTCACAAGCACCCATTACATTTTGTGAGTAATGATATGTAACTAATATCCATGTAAGGAAAGGTGAATGCGTAGAACACTTTTACAATTTCCTAATCAATTATTCACAAAAGAAATAAGAATAAGATTTACCATGTTTTACCACGTACCAACACCAATGTTATCTTAAATACCATTTTGAGTACATTTCTTTAACAATTTACTTGAAAACCATACCCTATTAAATAAATGACATAACGCCAAATCACAAAACAAAACTCCCTCTATACAATATAAAACACGTCTCTGAAAACAGGAACCACTGTTATTTGTGGATAAACAGTCTCTCATTTTATATAACATTTTTTTCTTTTAAAGAATCACATACTGAACAAATTGGACAATTCAGATATCTGTATATTCATTTATCATTGATGCATACATGGATGATTACAATAACTCATCTCTAGCATCGTTCTGCGGCCAGGGCCGAAGTGGTGGCCCTTGTAGAAGAGGTGGGCATGGTGGCATGGGAGGTGGTCGTGGACCTAGGAAGTGCATACATCGTGGGCTCTCCAATTATTCCGTTGAAAAATGCTATGACCTCCATGGGAAGCCTGCATAGGCTATTCAAGCAAAGAAGAGGATGCATCATAGGCATTTTATTCTCTTGCTTTGCACAAGGGATGAAGAAAGTCCAGGCAAAGGCAATGACCAAAGTGTGAAATGGCCTCTTCTAAATTATGGCATAAACTCCAAGGTTCATCACTCATCAAGTACCACAGTGATTTATCTATCACAGTTAAAATCTCACCATTCAATATTAGCTACATTAAGGTCACCCCACTCGGTGAGGATTTGAAGCTTTAGAAAAAAAAGAACAGAAAGAAAGAGGAAGATACGAGGCTAGCATTGTTTACATCTAAATAGTAAAAAGGATTGCACTAAAAATGACCGGGTTTCAATCCCAAGCATAACAGATTGACCACTAGGTTGAGGCACGACGTCCTCCTAACAATGCCACTAGACAAGCAAACATCAATTGATCACCAGTTAGCTTATCATTTAATACTAGCCGGATAAAAGTCACCCCTTTATGTGAAGGTTCCAAGCTTTAAATAAAAAGGATACAGAGTAAGGGTACTATTAATATGAACCATTAAAGGATTTTTCTATAGGCCAAGGCAAAATACATTGACCATTGTATTGAGGCGCAAATGTCCTTTAAACCACGTAGATTAGAAAAGAAAGCATCTATGGACCTCCCCTCAATGCAATTGTGTATGACAAGGAACATACCATACTATTGAGGATCCAACGAAGTTTCACTAACCAAAATCCCAGCATTAACGTCCTCAAAAAAATTATACAACAAACGGTGGACAGAGTAAATTTTCCCATGTTCTATAAAATATCTTAAACATCTTTCGAGTCAGGGTTTCCAATTATCCCCAAGAAGAACTTGCCACTTTCCAGCCTCCAAGTCAGAGATCGTGGGCAAACTTTTCATGATATGCCCTTAAGATGTGAGCCTGCAGTTTAGCACAACCCTTGGAGATGATCCACCACAATTTAATGATGACAAAATGGATGATTTGATCGTTTCCTAAGATCTACTCCTCTATGAGCAGGAGTCTATCCAGACCTATGGATCTCCCCAGCATCCAACCAGAATCCAAATCTGCCACTCGTTTGGCTATCCATAAAATATACGAGTCCTTCCTGTCCTGATAATGAATATATTTTTATGATAAAGAATCATTTATTATGGAGAACCCACATGGCCCAATGATATTTTATATATTTATCCCATAGTCATTCTAGGTATTATTACATGAATTGTAGGCCTAGCGGTTCTAAACCGTCAAAAGAGGGCCCTATGGAGAATGTGGTCAGAAATCTATGATAAAGTCCTACCGAAATGAATAGGAAATTATGAAAGGGTGCTATGACCCAGTAAATACCTTCCCACGCATCTATCCAACCAACATACGACCACAATGACCGAATTTATTATCTTCATGCATAAGGATAATAGATTACTTAGTAAAAGATTTCAAAAACTTCACAAACCCTCCCCTTTTCAATTGTAATTTCTCGATTCAGTGTTCTTTTAATGGTTTCAATATCGATGGGAATTGACAGTACCCTTTATGTTTGGAGAATGTTAATAAATTCCAAAATCCATTTTGTCACCCAGTAGCTACAACAATTTTTTATCAGTATTACAGTAGCTCTTTCATTAGGTATTGGAGCAACATTACCCATTGGTTTTTCTTTCTATTGCAATTTCTCGATTTAATGTTTTTTTAATGGTTTCAGTACCGATGGGATTAGTACCCTTTCTGTTTGGGAAATGTTAATAAATTCCAAAATCCATTTCATGACCCAGTAGTTGCAACAGTTTTTTAACAGTATTGCAGTAGCTCTTTCATTAGGTATTGGAGCAACATTACCTAGTGGTTTTTCTTTCTTCTTCCCTTTTCGGCGATCTATCTATTTATAGCTTCTCTAGCTTTGATGTTATTAGGCAGGGATTTTGTACATAAGCTTGAAATAAATAAACTCACCCAAGATTGATTTGATCAAGCAGATTAAACTAGCAGGATTTAAGTAGTGACATTCTCATGTCAACAAATACAAGCAAAGCATGTAACTATGTGGATTCAAGCCTTGTTCCCCAATGGAGCTTACCTTAAGGGGCAAATCAAGGCATCTGAGGAGCAAGGAAATACATTGACAACCAGTAATATGGGAAACTTTCCAATGATGAGGTCTAATGAGGCAATGCTCATTATTAATTCAACACACTGATATTTTATTTCACTTGAGACATCACCTAGAACTTCAGTGATACAAAAAAAGAGCTTACTTCTCTGCTTGCTCCAAAGAAGCTTCCACAAGAATAATCATGTAATCCATTTGACTGAATGCAAGGGATCATTGCCTTCATTTCCCACTTCATCACACTAAAGAGGCTGCTGAATGCAAGGTATCATTGGTCCTCTATCTCCCACTTCATCACCCTAAAAGGTTTTTTTTTTTTTGAAAGATAACGAGACTTGTATTAAAAAAGGAAGGAAAAAACAGAGACAAAGGCAGCAGCCAGGACTGCTGAGATAGCAGAAAAAAGACTACATGCCAAGAAACAAAAAGTCGGAATCCTTCAAGGATTCAACATGAGTAGCCCATTCTATAATTAACGATTTAGCTCTAGACGACACCCAAGCCGCAGAATTTGCAGAATCCCGAAAACATCTGCCGTTCCTTTCCTCCCAAATGGACCACCAAATGGTGAGAAGGGCCATTCTCCACAGCCTAGACTGACTCTTGCCAAGCTTCACCCCATGCCAATCAATAAATGGGGAAGAAACGGTATCAGGAGGGCACCAACTGAGGTCGAAACGGGCCTGAAAATCAACCCAAATGAAAGAAATGAAGGGACAGTGGAGTAGAAGATGGTCAACCAATTCCTCCGCCTTCATGCAGCACAAACAGATGTTCACTAAGCACATCCCTCTCTTCCTAAGATTATCCACCGTCAGGATTCTCTTCAAGTAAACCAGCCAGCCGAACACGATGAACTTGGGAGGGGCTGGGGATTTCCAGATTTGCTTACAATGATGATCAACAGAGAGGAGAGATCGGTCCAGCTGAAGTTAAAGAGAGGAAACCGAGAATCTGCTGGTCATGGACATTGTCCAAATAAGCAAGTCTTCGAGGAGAGGATTGGGTTGTGCCCTATAAATGCACTCTAGGAGATCCACAAATTCCTGGATCTCCCAGTCTTGTAGGTTTCTCCTACATTCCACTGTCCATACAATCTTTTCAGCAGAAGCAGAATAGCAATCAGCAACCATGGCATCTGGGTTTGGAGCAAGAGAGAAAATTGACGGGAATTTGTCTCTAAGTGGAATGTTCTCCACCCAACTATCTTTCCAAAACCGAATTTTTGAGCCCTTACCAAGATGGAACTCCACGCCTTGCAAGACTTGATCTTGAGTGGAAATGATACCACTCCATAACGCGGAAGCCTTGTACTGAGAGGACTCATTAGACCACCAACCACTAGCTGATTGACCGTATTTGCACTTAATAACTTTGTTCCACAAGCTACCGTCTTCAGTACCTAATCTCTATATCCACTTGCCCAGCAAAGCACGGTTCATAAGCTTCAAATTTTTTATCCCTATCCCACCTTGATGATATTGCTTACACACAGATTTCCACTCCAGATGGAATTTGTTCTTCTCTCCCTTGTTGTGCCAAAGGAAGTCTCTTCGTTTATTTTCAATAATCTACAGGACTGAGGGAGGGCATTTGAATAGAGACATGAAGTAGATGGGAAGATTAGAAAGGACAGCCTTTATAAGTGTGATGCGACCGCCGAACGATAGGAAGCGACACTTCTACTTAGCCAGAAAAGAATCGAATCTAGAAATAACCTTGTCCCAGGCTGATTTAGGAGGGGAACCAATACACAGTGGAAGGGCCAACAAACGTGGAGGGGAGGGAGGTCACCGAATAGCCAAAGAAATCAGCCCATCTACTGGTTTCCTTGCCATCCATATTAATGCCAAGAATTTTGGATTTAACCAAATTAACAGACAGACCCGAAACAGCCTCAAAGCAAAGGATGCAGGTGCGGAGATTGCTGATTTTATCCAGAGAAGCCTCGCTGAAGATCAGAGTATCATCAGCAAATTGAATGTGGGATATGGGGGCAGAAAGGCCCTGAATAGATATACCAGCTAAGATCCCAGCTTCCTGCCCTGAGTGAAGCATTCCGGAAAGGGCTTCACCGGCGATGAGGAATAGGAAAGGGGAGAGAGAGTCCCCTTGGCGCAAGCCACGAGAGCTCTTGAAGAAGCCAAAAGGAAAACCGTTGAGAATAACAGAAAATCGGGCAGAAGAGATACACTCCCCGATCCACCTTCTCCATAGAGACCCGAAACCCATTCTGTTGAGCATGTGTTGCAGAAATTCCTAATCAACATAATCGTAAGCTTTCTCGATATCTAGCTTGCAACAGATGATTTTGCGACAAGATCTGTGAACAGCATCGATGCATTCATTAGCTATAAGCACGCAGTCTGTAAACTGCCTCCCAGGGGTGAAGGCACATTGATTGCCAGAGATGATTTTGCTGATATACTTAGATAGGCGAGTGGCTAAGACTTTGGCCAGAATCTTGTAAGGCCCACCCAGCAGGCTGATCGGCCTAAAATCCTTGAGCGACACTGCCCTTTAGAATTTAGGGATGAGAGCGATGAATGTGGCTCCGAGGTTAACAAAGAGTCTGCCCCTTTCATGGAATTCCTTAAAGAATTCCATGATGTCAGATTGGATGACCTCCCAAAAAATTTGAAAAAATAGAATAGGGAAACCATCGGGACTAGGGGCTTTATCGCCCCCAAGCGAATCAATGGCCAGCTTGACTTCTTCCGAGGAGAAAGGAGCTTCAAGGGAGGCAGCTTTTTTAGACGAAATGGAGTTGAGATGTAGGTTGTCTAACCCGGTTCATCTGTGGTGGACCGCGCTGAAGAGAGATCTGAAAAGGTTGCACTCAAAAATTGAAAAGGACTCAACAAATCAGTAGATTAGCCCTCATACATGCTTGATTTCATGTTTGGAGTGCAACATTGCAAGGGAGAAATTAGGAAAATTTTGAATTTTCCCCAAATCGGACCACCTACACTCAAAGTTTGAAATTAGAGTGTATGTGATGATCATTTTATCAAATACTTTGAAATTAGTCTCAATTGATAGCTGGTTGAAGGAAAATTTTGAAAAACCCATAGAGAACATGAAGAACCAATGGATATCGAAATCAAAACTCAAACTTCATGATTTTTCATGCAAAACATAAAGAACCAATGGATTTATAACCATTTGACACTGATTTAACATAATTTCAACGAAAAAAAAAAAAGGATTGGAAATTGAAAACGCTCACTGGATCGAGCATGTGGGATATATCGACACTACCTATGCGTTTCGTATCATGCAGGTGGAATACAAGATATATCATGTGATATATCAGCTGATATCATCGATATTTAAAACATTGTGCACCACAACCTAATACAAAGAATATAACATTGAACTCAGAAATGAGGATGAATGTAGTGGGTATAGTTGCTTCAACCTCTACAAAACCCAAAGAAGCTAACCTATCAAACATTGATCATTTCTGAAGGGGAAGTGAGGAGAATCAGACATATTGCAAAACCCACTGCGTAACTTTCAAGGATCCATAATAGAAGGGCCACTCTATTAAAAAAAAATCTTCTACACTCTAAATGTTAGTTTGATGATCATGCCTCTTGATTCAAATCTGGAAACCAAATCAATGACCTCATAAGCCATCAACATACCATCTAGAATTTGAGGCACTGCTGCAAAGACACTTTGCTTAGGGGCTACTACCATATTTGGCACAATACAGATAAACAAGAGTCAGCCATTATCTCATAAGGTTTGGGCCAAAAGAGGATGCCCTATGGAGGGAGGCCATTGCTAACAAGTATTAGTGTGAGGATAGAGGATGGTGCACCAGGGACTCCTATAGAGCATCTACGATATGGAAAGAGGTTTCTTGTGTGAAGTCCAAGTTCTTAGAGAGGATTGGATGTTCATTGGTAATGGGGAGAAGATCTGCTTTTGGGAGGACACATGGGTTACTGAAACCACATTGCTAAGCGCACTTTTGAGAATAGCTTGCCTTTCCATGTAATGTAATATTATGATTGCTCATTGCTTCTCCTACCATGGAAAGTCGATTGCTTGGTCTCCCCTTGCTGTAGATTCCTTTTTGATGAAGAAGTGGAGGAGCATGTATGCTTTTAGATCGTCTCCAGTTATGTTGTCAATGAGAGGACCAGAATAGGATGGTCTGGCTGAAGGACTGGTCAAGAGACTTTTCAGTCTACTCTTTCGGTTGCAGGCTTCAAGTTCCAAGGAGAGATGGTGAGTACAAGCAGATGCGGCATGTGTGGATGACTAGTTGAAAGGGAATGAGTCTCGACCGTTGATAATCTTCAAAAGTGGTCAATGATGATCCCTAATATCTGCTTCATGTGCATGGCAAATGCTGAATCGGTCAATCATCCTTTCATCCATTGCCCGTTTATGTGTGGAATTGATTCCTTAGAAGCTTCAATA